>NC_041383.1:333507616-333719172 GCF_002162155.2 Triticum dicoccoides | reverse complement strand
GTCCCCTTCCGTGCCCAGATTGCTCAAATCCCTAATTTGCCGCCAACCCAAGCAAAGTTTGAATCGCCCCTCGTCTCATCTCTTTCCCCACCTCTGTGCCGGACGACGACGACGAAGACGACGGTCGCGCTTCACCACCGCACCGGAGCTACCTCATCTATGCCCTCATCCACCGCATCGGGTGGTCTACCGACAACGTCGGCTGCCTCAATCGACGTGCCTCACAGACACCGACTTCCACTGCATCAGGTGCGCATCATCGATGCCGTCTCCCAAGTCACCGGGGCTACTTCACCGAGCACATCATCGCACCTCCGCCCCCGAGGCCGTGGGGCTTCACCAATGGTCTCGTCCACCGCATCATTGCACTCTGCTACCACTCAAGATCTCCATTCGTGCACGGCTAGCCAATGCCAACGCATCACCCTCAATGGCTCTGAAGTGACCCGCACTCTAGCTAGGCGAGCATGCCCAAACGATGGCCCGAACTAGGTATCCACACATCACTCCCTTGTGCACTGTTCCGACGATGTTTGGATATCCTTTCACTGCTCTCTTAGCTTACACGCCTATGCAACTCTGACTTTAACTCTTATTTCTTCTGGAGATATCATCTAAAACAAGCAAATCCATTTTTTAGCGAAGCATGACAGCGCTACGGGATCTGGTACACATCCTGCACACCCGTATAACCTTGTAAGTATCTGTCCTCCGGTACAACAGCAAGGTCGATTCCTCTTATTTGATCAACCATTCGCCATGTCCAAAATGCAGAGGGGGATGGATGGGGCACAAGGCCTGCACATCCAAGCAAGTGGTAACATGGACTTGTACATGGAACATCCCAAGCGCAAGCAGAGCTGCAGTGAGTCTGTACAACGAGCTAGCGTAAGTCCCTGCATTTCATTTAATTTGTACTGGCATTCGTGTATGATTTGTGTGAAGTGGCAGATCCACGAATTCAAGATATCAGGGGCGAACATTTGACTTAAAAAATACGAAGGCACTTGCATTCTGGAAATCAACATAACTTGAGAAATGTGAAGCTACATGCACTTTGAAAACCAGCTAATGATCCAAAGTAGTTCAGATTATAAACACTAAATGATGCAAGCACCAAAAAACACAAAATGCAACATGGTGTACAAGGACTACAAACATGGTCTGTACCTGCTTGAATTATTCGTTCTCTGGAGGAAAATATCAAAGTGTAATTGCACCTACAACCAGTGCGCAAACTGCATATCAATATATCTATCCTGCACAAGTATGCCAATAGTTTCAAACAACAAATTATAAAGTATTTATGCTATGTTGTCATGATACAGGGACTTTCTGGTAGATGGCCTCGACGTTTCCTCAAGCCATGAAATTGCACTATAATTTTCTTGTCATCAATGCCTGCAAATATCTATGTCTCTCTCAACATAGCAGATCATCATTATACACTAAATCCTTCAATGGGAGCTTGCAAAATGCTTGCACTAGATCCCTCATTAGACACTATATGTTCATCACGAGGAGCATGTAAAATGTTTGCATCAAATCCTTCATTAGCAGTCTGTTCATGAGACACTTCAGGCTCAAGAACAACATGAGCTTGTATGTTTGCATCGGAAACTTGATTAGATACATCAGATTCAGTCAGTTTAGTATTGATTGGGGGAGTTATAAAATAAGTAGAAACTGGTTTCATGTTCTCATAGATTCCCTACATACAAGCAGTTTTACAACACCGTCAGGTTTAACTATTGGCCAGAAATTGAAGAGTTGAATTAGATATAATCAGGGATGTGATGTACCTGCTCGTTGCGCCTGCTACTCTTGCAAGCTGCGACTGTACGTTTGCGCAAGCTTGATGCCATGCCCGTGCTGCTGCCGCTGCCTCCCATGCAGGCTACACCCAGGGTTGGATCTTCATCTTCTTGTCCTTCCGTTCGCTTGAAGCTCGGCGACCACCCTCCAACGAGGGTGTGAGGAAGTGCTGTGTCGGTCTGTCCAGAAGCGGCTTGGTTAGGAGCAAACCATACTGGAGGTTGGAGCGAATGAATTGGGATTTTTCTTGCTGTCGATCGATATGGGAGGCGCTCGTTTGGGCCGCGAGCCTGCTATAGGGCCTGCCTTGCACTTATGTTATTGGCCCATCCAAATTGAAACATTTTTCTTCATTTTTTACATTGCCTACTCGTGCGTTGGGACGAACAAAACTAGCTTGGGCCAACCTAGACGACTCAAACTAGGTGCACACTTTCCAGCCACCCGAGGCGGTCGCCCATACCATCCCCTATGGTGGCGTCGCCCCTTTTTGCGTGTATGATTGGGGTAGTGAAAAATATTCCAGTGGCGCTTTTGATTTACCCAAAGAATGGTTGAATTGCTTGTTTCTATGAACTTAGTTCGCCAATAATGTGAAGGATGCCAGTCTTTTCATCCTATTGTAGATTGCTTAGATCTCGATATGTCAAAAGTAATCGCATGAAATATACTGTAAAAGCCAGTGTGATGTGTGTGGCTACAACTAGTCTGACTACACGTCCTCATATAACATATCAAGTATGCACCATCTTACCAGATTAACCATTCGACTTACCAATGCACTGTGGGAAGAAAGAAGTATTGGGACTGCATATCCAAGCAATTGATGCCATGGACTCCTTCATACAACCTTGTAAGCAAAAAAGAAGTTGCAGTGTGGCTATACAAAGGACTAGCGTAAGTTCAGTTACCTGCTTCTCGGAATTTTAGTTAGCCACTTATTGCAAAATTGTTCAATTATGTTGCCTGGCTTAATTTAGTTTGCTACTGATTACATAATGCCACAACCTGGTAATCCTATTATAGACTGCGCCTATCTATGTGTTTGATACTTACTGTTAAGAATTACCGTTTGCCTGAACTTAAATAGCTACTTGTTTGTTTAACTGCTTTGCTGCTGCAACAACGGGTCACAATGATGTTAATAACTACTTTTCAGCATCTAATTGAAACTCATTAATTCCTGGTTTGTTTAACCGGTTTGCTGTTCTAACTCCCAGTTGAGATGTTTTGCTAACTTCAACTTTTCTGAATTCAATCATAAATTTAATGGAAAAACAGGTTAGCCCAAGATCAAAGAGCGAGGTCCCAATGGACGTTGTATCATCCCACAGCAGTGGCACCGGCCCAATCGTGCATTATGAATTCCCATCTACTGATGCTCTAGAGGCTAAACTAGTGGTAGAAAGACATTTTGCTTCTGCACTTAGAGATGAAGTTGACATGTTGAGGAAGCAAACAACACAATCACATGCAGTACTCAAGACAAGCATTAAATATTTGGTGGATTTCAAAACGAAGCAAGCTGAGACTGACCACATTGTTAAGGTCCTGAAGGAAAAAAGGAAATTAAATTCCCACTTGGTAAATCATTGGTGAAATGTTCTTTCCATCGTTGAATAACCTTTGTGTTGTTTGTTCATGTAATCAATCAAACCATTTGTTTTAGAGATCATGTAATAGTTGTTTTTTTTGGTTTGTAATTTTATTTGAGCACAAGTCTGTATTAGTTGATAAGACTCAGAGACATTTCATTTTGATTGTTGTGCCAGACCTACAAATATGCCAATTGGGCAGAATGTGCATTCAGCAATAATTGTAGTATAGATGGACCATAAGTGGCACGCATCAGAAAGGGCCAAGATGTTGTAGTAGCTTGGCTAAAAAAAGGATGATGTTGTAGCAAAAAAAAGTACAGCGGCCTGGCTTATGTATATTAGTTGATATTATTGATCCATATACTCTATAAGTGTTTATATGTCTGTTAGTTCTATACATTCTTGGTTGATTGACTCGGTATTTGAATCTTGATACATTGCTTGTGTACATATCTAAATGGGAGTACACATTATGCTGCGCGTGACATTTGAGTTGGACATGAAGTGTTCCAAATATTTGAATTGACCTTAAACTGGATTCTAGCTTCTGAATTTGAGTATCGGCATTTGTAAACCATATTCATATATGACAGTGGAATACATCTTTGTCCTCCTTTTGAAGATATATAAAAACACATAGAATGATTTATAAAGATTCGTATAGGAATACAAAATGGATTCGAATTTAGTTGCCAGGGTAAACGTGGATGCTTATTGTCCCAAAATTCGAAAGAAGCGGCAAAATGTCCACTCCCACGTCGGCTGCCCGAAGCCAAGTGTTTGGGAGATGGAAATTGTTTTCTACCCATTACACGGACAATCCATCGGCCTGATTTCCACTGCTCTAAATAGGGGTAGGTTAGTAACTTCAATTAGACGTGACACGACCGCCTCTGAGCCCATTCCGACACGGTGGGCGCCAAACATGGGCGGCAAAACACATATGATTCAAGCTCGTCCGAAAGACCTCTATTTCTCCCTCCATTTCCCCATTCATGCACGGTGGGAGGCAAAACAAACTCGACTCGGCCAAAATCTATGTAGGCAAATATTTTCAATAGGGGCAGGTTTGTAACTTCACTCAGACGTGACACAACCGCCCTACCTGTCAGCCCTGTTCATACACCATGGGCGCCAACCACCCTCTCCTCACCCGAAATCGCTCTGGGCAAATATTGGCGAGATGCGAGATTACCGTCCTATCACCAACTGACGAGACGTCCAAATTTTAAACGGGGGCTAAGTTCATAACTTTCCCATATTTCAGACAGGCGCGTCCCAAAAACATGGTTCCCCGTACCTCTCCCTCCATTTTCCCATTCATACACCATCCGCGCTAGAACACCATCCCCACACCAGCCTTCGTCTGCCAACCCATTGTAACTCCCCAAGACCAACGCTTCAGATGCCTTCCATGTTTTCGTTGTTGCCATGAGTTTTATTTGTTTGTTGCATTTCATCATGGCATCATCCGCATTGCATCGGCACTCGTTGTCGTCGTTGATTTTAAAACTTGCATCCGCTCGTAGTTGCCGCGTCCCCCTTGCTTTTGTTGACCGTGCCGAGACCAGCCTCGTTCTTCGTTTTCCCTCTTGCCTAAACCGGAGTCTCTCTGTACAGTGCTCAAACCTCTCGCGCGCGTCCGAAACTTACCCGAACACGACCCGGCCAGTCGTCACCGTTGGGTCTGGATCATCCCCAAACATCTATAGAACATCTCCGTTTTATTACTCGGGCTACCTAACCTATTTATTTACGACCGCCCAATTATAATCGGAGGGACCGAGATAGCCCCTAACCTAATCTGTGAGGTATATATAGTCCACCCTTAGTCATTTTGGACAAACCCTAAAATCTAGGGACTTTGTCCCGTCGAGCCACCGCCGCCTACCGTATCTTCCTCGGGATCCAGATCCATCCCTTCCTTGTGTTCACCACCACACCAACCCAAGCCGCCTTCTCCTTCCTCGTTTTCCCCATCGGGTCAACCATCTCCTCTCCCTCGATCCACCCATTCCCGCAGCTCCTCCCCATGGCTTCCAGATCGAGCGAGCTCGATCTCCAGCAGTAGTGCCTTGGTTGCCCGCAGCTCCGTCGCCGCCGGGAACGAGTCCCTCAGCCATGCATGGACGCTGTCTCTCTGCACCTCGTCTTCAACCAGCCCGACCACCCGATCCGCGCCGCTCTGCCGACTTGTCTCCGGCCCTTCTTGCCGGACCACCACCCCCCCACCCCCCCGCCTCCAGCGCCGGTGATCGCCAGACCACCAGGACCGGCCTTCTCCCTGTCCTTCTTCCTCCTTCCCGTGCTCCCCCTCCTCTCTCATTTCCTCTCTCTCTCTCTATCCAGGAACCCAGGCAGCAGTCATGACGCCATGGACAGGAGCACTCTGCAGCGGTGCAGCCGACCCCGCTCCGCCCGGCGACCTGCTCGGATCCAGTCGTCCCCGCCGCCAAGTGTCACCGTCGACCTCCATCTGTCTGCATCGCGCCAAGTCCCGCGCCCCTGCTTTGTTGTGTCCTCTGTTTCCCTGCATCGAGCAGCCCCAGCGAGCGCCTCGCTCGATCGGGTCCTGCCCGCGTTGACCGCGCCAATCGCCAAGCCGAGCTCCTCTTCGCCAGATCCGCCGGCCTGCCAAGCCTCTCTGCAAACGGGCCAAAGCCCATGGGTGAGCTGCCAGCGCCTGCCCTGTTCGGCCCATGTTCCAGATTCGGCCCGCTTATGTTTTTTTTAGTTCTGCGAATTTAGCATTATCCAGAAAAACTACATATTTACAGATTTCCCCTTGTTGTTCATGCATATAATAAATCACAAACCGTGCATCGGATTAAAATGTTTTAAACATGTAAAATGCTTAGAATTTCATCTAGTTTCATAATATGCCACTTTCACCTATGTTGAAAATGTTTAAATTGTTGTTTGCATTAATTTTCTTAAATGCCATGCTAAAATGATTTATTTCATAACTAAATAACCGTAGCTCCATTTTAAATAAACTTTATATGTAAATGGGGTAGAAAAATGCCTAGTTTAACATGGTGTACTTGCTTTGCATGTTTAACAACATTAAAATTGTGTTTAGGGCAGAACAGTAGCAAATTCAAAATATGCATATGAGGATTTTTCCGGAATTGTTGTTGTTGTTTCCGGCCTCATTTAATCTTGCCTAAATAGTTAGTTTCATATGCTTCACCCCCTTGCCATGTTTAATAACATTTAATATTGTTGGGTAGCCTAAACAAGAGTGAACTAAATAAATGTTGTGAAGTTTCGTCAATATGCAATTCGTTGCATATTGGGCTCCACTTAACTTGTAGTATTGCTTATTGCACTGTGCCATGCCATGCTCATTAAGTCGTACATGCATCATACTTGATTGTGCATCATGTCATATTTATGTGATGGTTGTTTACTATGTTGTTTGTTTGTTTCCGGGTTGCTTCTCTCATTAGCTTCAATTTCGTTTCGGAGTTGTGAGGATTCGTTCGACTACGTCTGTTTGTCTTCTTCATGGACTAGTTCTCCTTCCTTGCGGGATTTCAGGCAAGATGACCATACCCTCGAAATCACTTCTATCTTTGCTTGCTAGATGCTCGTTCTTTTTCTATGCCCATGCTACGATACCTACCACTTGCTATATCATGCCACCCATATTGCCATGTCAAACCTCTAACCATCCTTTCCTAGCAAACCGTTGTTTGGCTATGTTACCGCTTTGCTCAGCCCCTCTTATAGCGTTTTTAGTTGCAGGTGAAGATGAAGTTTGTTGCTTGTTGGAACATGGAGATGTTGTTCCTTGTTGGAACATGTTTACTTGTGGGGATATCACAATATATCTTATTTAATTAATGCATCTATATACTTGGTAAAGGGTGGAAGGCTCGGCCTTATGCCTGGTCTTTTGTTCCACTCTTGCCATCCTAGTTTCCGTCATACCGGTGTTATGTTCCTTGATTTTGCGTTCCTTACACGGTTGGGTGATTTATGGGACCCCCTTAACAGTTCGCTTTGAATAAAACTCCTCCAGCAAGGCCCAATCTTGGTTTTACCATTTGCCACCTAAGCCCTTTTCCCTTGGGTTTTCGCGAGCCCAAGGATCATCTTTATTTAACCCCCCCGGGCCAGTGCTCCTCCGAGTGTTGGTCCAAAACTAGAGCATCGAGTGGGACCATTCCTTGGCAACTTGGATTACGTCGGTACCTGTACGCTTCGCTTATCCGGTGTGCCCTGAGAACGAGATATGTGCAGCTCCTATCGGGATTTGTCGGCACAGTCGGGTGGTCTTGTTGGTCTTGTTTTACCATTGTCGAAATGTTTTGCGAACCGGGATTCCGAGACTGATCGGGTCTTCCCGGGAGAAGGTTTATCCTTCGTTGACCATGAGAGCTTGTGATGGGCTGAGTTGGGACACCCCTGCAGGGTATTATCTTTCGAAAGCCGTGCCCGCGGTTATGAGGCAGATGGGAATTTGTTAATGTCCGGTTGTAGAAAACCCGAAGTTGATCTTTATTAAAAATACATCAACCGCGTGTGTAACCGTGATGGTCTCTTCTCGGCGGAGTCCGGGAAGTGAACACGGTGTTGGAGTTATGGTTGACGTAGGTTGTTCTAGGATCACTTCTTGATCATAGTTGTTCGACCGTGCTTTTTCCTTCTCTTCTCACTCTCATTCGCGTATGTTAGACACCAGATATGCTAGTCGCTTGCTGCAGCTCCACCTCACTACCTTCTCCTACCCATAAGCTTAAATAGTCTTTATCTCGCGGGTGTGAGATTGCTGAGTCCCCGTGACTCACAGATACTTCCAAAACCAGTTTGCAGGTGCCGATGAGACCGTGTAGGTGACGCACCCGATCTTAAGGAGGAGCTCAATGAAGATCTTGTTCATTGTGTTGTTTCGTTTCAGTTGATCATTAGTGGAGCCCAGTTGGGACGATCGGGGATCTGTGTAGCATTTGGGTAGTCTTCTTTTATTTTGGTTCCATAGTCAGACCTTGATTGTATCTGTATGATGTAATGCTTTACTCATGTTTTGTGTGAAGTGGCGATTGTAAGCCAACTATGTATCTTTTTCCCTTATGTATTACATGGGTTGTGTGAAGATTACCTCACTTGCGACATTGCTTTCAATGCGGTTATGCCTCTAAGTCATGCTTCAACACGTGGGAGATATAGCCGCATCGAGGGTGTTACACCCATCCATCGCCGCCGTCCTCCACCCCATCCATCGTCGCCTTCCTCCGCCACATCCATCACCACTGTGCTCCACCATGTCAGAGCGCCTACCAAGACCGCATCTTCCACTGCTAGAGATGGGCATTACGCATCCACGGCGACGGACCAAGAGCCTTGCATCGCATCCTCTCGCTTCATCGGCGCTGTCGTCCTCTTTGCCGGGGCCGCTCACACGACCTTCTCTTCCACCGCAACGAGACTTATCCCCCCATGCACCCATCTACCGTCGCAGATTTGCTTCAACGCCACCGACAGCCATCGCACCCCTGATGCCTACACGGCGCCGCAAGAGAGGTGGTACTTCATATCTCCTCAACTTTTTGATCTCAACCAGAAAATAGATCTTAACTTGGTTACTCTACTTTCTTTTCAGCTCTTAGAATTTAGTTCTTAGTTCGAAGCAAACAACGGATGCTAAATATCATTTCTCCGGTTTGTAGCTTCAAATCTGCCATGGCACAGTCATAATACAGTTTAATTAATCATGCTTAGGGTTTAATTGATCATGTTGGTTCCGTGGTGGTTTCTTTAATAGAAATCGGATGGGAAACCCTCTTTTGCTAAAAAAATATGCTTAGAGTTTCGCCCTTTTATGATCACTATACGATCAGAATACGTGCTTTGTGTCATAATAGCACTGCTCCACCCATCAAGCTAAACAAGCTTAGTTGTTCAAATAAGAAACAGAGTTGTCTAATTGGTCAGCTAAATGTCCCTAAATTAGTTTCGAAAATGCATGTTCGCCGCTCGGGTGTGTATCTCCACAGGGTGCCCACGGTGGGCCGGCCCACCCTGGGATTTTGGGTCGTCCCAGGCCCTGATTCCCCTCTGTTCTGCCACCCCCAGCCGCCTGCCTCGCCGGCGACTTGCCGTCCCCGGATGGCATGACTCTAGGAGGAGACGCCGGACTAACAAGAGGTCAGGAGCCGCTCGCCCAACAGCGTCACCGCTGCCCGGGCGCGACACTGTGCCTACCTTCCCAGTTTTTTCAGTGCTCAGGCATGCAGCACCCACTAAACCAACCCAATTTATCTTGAGATATTTCCTCAACACTCGGCAGCCACTCCTCGTCACCCACTTTCTTCTTGATTCATTACTCATTAGGCAGGACTGTCATTAGGGTTTGTTGTGTGCTCAGTGCTACCTACACTTAATGGTTCAGATGTATTTCGGTAATCTTTAGTACCTGTGAAGTTCACAGGGTTTTCAAAATTCCGGCCCTCGGAATAGACAATAGTCATTTTGGATTGTTGGTCGTACTGACATTGACCCAGATTACTACTGCAAGACAGGTTTGTTGACAATTTTACTTGTCTTTCTTACTTATTTGATATAATATCCAATTATTCACGTCGATTAGTTGCAAACAATAAGTGCTAGACAAACTTCTTGATTCAGATTTGGATGGTCTCTTACTGCAGTTACAATTCTGCATACTTGTCCTAGTAAGCTCACAAGTAAATGATTGATTCACTACATCTATGCTTGCCTTGTCATATTTGTTGTCAATATTCTTTAGGGTGGACCACCCTGTTTCTAAATACTAGAACTGTATACATGAGTGAATAGTATTTCTCTATGTGATCTCTTCCATCATGTATGGGAAACGAACACTGCATTGTATAGAAAGAAAGTGTCATTTCCAGCTTTTACATAGACTTCGATCTTTTACATGGAATACAATCTACCTACTTGCTTTGTGTCACACTACCAACACTCCACCCTTGAAGCTAAACATTATGCCACTCATAATTCCTTAGTTTATTTGTTCAACTACGAATTTCATATGATTCTAATGTTCCTACTTCAGTTTTGAAATGTGTGTATGCCTGTTATAGAGACATAAGGGGTTTGTATTTCTGTGTGTGGTCTGGTCAGCATGTTTGGGGGGTGAACTTTGCATATGCAGGGGTTTATAGGGAGACACTCTTTGAGTTGAATCCGCAATGCATTCCATAGATAATCTGACTACTTTTTATGTTTTCGCGAATCTCAGATTCTGAACAGCATTATAATGGTTATGAGCTTGCGCGCATGAAAAGAATAAAGCAGAACAATGCCATGGCTATCAAACTTGGCATTAAGGGACTGAAATCAAGTCTGGATGCAATGCAATGCAAACGCTCTCCACCTATAGATTCATGCTCAAAATATGACCCTAATAGTGATTCTGAGCTAGAGGGGGACCTAAGTCAATGTAGCTCCCTAGTAGAGGAGTCAGAGGAAGATGCCCTATCTTATTCACCCATCAAGGTGCTTGCTCTAACTTTCCAAGGTTATATTGGTCGCACATATCTTGTAACTGATTCTTTGCATTGCTTCTACTTTGTTGAACTGCCATTAGCTTAGTTTACACATCGTGTATGTGAATATGCCCTGCCTATCCATTTTCAGTACATATTCCATCTGTCATTATACCATATTTATCCATTCAAATGTTGTTCTTGTGTATCAGACGTTCAAAAGGAAGAGGGCAATTGCTGATCTTGGAGGGGCACATGCAAAGTATTTGGAAAAGGTAGTGGCACCTGATAAATCAAATAGCCCATTAGGTGTAGTTGCAATATCACCTGACCCACAAAACACCCCTACTCTAGCAGACTCTACTACTACACTGGTCATTTCTGATGCCCCAACTCAACAGACCCCAACTGCAGCAAACAGTATGATTATGCCAGTTGACATAGCACCAGCTCTACGATGCAAAACCCCCATTCCAGCAAAGAGTACACCAAATCCAGTTGCCAAATCCCTTTTTGAACCAGAGAGAGCCCCAATTGCAGCAAATAGGACCCATGTTCCATTTCTTCCCAGTTTAGAAGACGAAGCTTATATTATTGTCAGGAACTTTGTGCGCATCTTTCCTTCATGGAAAGATTATACCGCAGACAGAGAACAATTTCCAGTCTTCCTCCGCAACTTACGCGTAAGTAATGTACTAATGTTATTCATGGCCATTACTGCATATGTTTCTGCTGACAGAAGACACAAGATTTCATTCTTTTAAATAGGAGAGGAGCAAACTGGATTGTGAAGATGAGCAAGGGTTGGTTGCACTTTTCAAGCATTCGTTGGTGAAGTATCGTTCCTACCTGAGGCAAGCACACTTCGATGGCAAGCCTCTAAACGAAATTTCTATAAAGTCTCTCGTGCTACATTTATCCGACGGTGACTGGAATAATCTTTTTACACATTGGTCTCGGCTGCAGCGTAAGGTACTGTCTATGATATCACATCACAATTTGAACTATATTTCTGCATTTTCCTTAACGTCTCACTTGTATGAAAACTGTTAGCAGAAGAACATTCATTCTCAAGGGACCATAGAATCTCGCAACTATACTGCACACTACATTGCTCTTGTGAGTACCTCTTGCCCTGTATGACCATACTTACTTTCATAGATGTTTGATTATGTAGCATCACTGCACATGTTAGCCTTGTTATCATCCATTTGGTGGACATTATAAGATTCATATGGACTCTTACATAAATTTCGAATCAACCCAATGCTTTTGAAGAGGTTTAGCTCTGCAGTCCTCTTGTAAGGACTGAACGTCGTCTATCACTGTACTTACATTAACAACTACTCCCTCCTTCCCATAATATAAGAATGTTTTGTACAATACACCAGTGTTCAAAACACTCTTGTATTATGGGAAGAGGGATTGGTTCATTGTGTAGCATTCTGCATCTTATCTCCCTCGCCCACAATTTACTAAAAAATATCAGATCTATATTTAATCTTACCAACAAGTAGAATACACAGACAATGCCAATGCAAAGTGTAGCCCATTGCTCTTGTCAGTACATTTTGTCCTGTAACGCTTGTACTTCCAGGGATTGGTAGTTGATTATGTAGCATCAATATGCATCTTATCTTCATTATCCTCTATCCCTTCCAGTATTATCTTATCTATAATTACTCTCTACAAAATGTAGAGTACGGGCATGCTTATGACAAAGATTTTGTGCTAAAATTATTGAGTTATCCTTCCCTTGACATGGAGAAGGGCATTATAAAGCCGGTGTTAACTGTTAATGTAAGTCAGTCCTTCTAAAGCCTTTATCCTCAACTGCTGTTTAATTTGCTCATACTCCCTATCGTTTACTGCTATTTAGTTTGCTGTTTCTACCAAAATCCATATTCGCAAGAACCATAAGTTCTAAGTTTTAATTGTAAAACCAAATTCCTCATTCATACCATGCACATTACTCAATACTCCATGTATGTATGCTTGTTTTTGTGGATCTATAATCCAGTGTATGGTGAAGCAGCCCATGTTTGCACCTTGTCATCTCCTGTTTTATCTTACTGATATGGTTGATGATATGAACAACATACCATGCACATTAACCAAAATAGATACAATGATTTTCTTTGCCCTTCATCTATGCTTGTTATGTTGACATGGTAATCTAGTAGTGTGGTGAAGCTCCCCACATTATGAACAATGCCAAATTATGCTATTGATATTTTGAACTTACTCTTTATTTTCTAATTTGAAATTGGATGGAATTGGCAGCACAGTTATCATCTTTGTTTATACACGTGCAAACTCTGCTTTTTTTAGGGTGATATGCCTGATAGCATGCACAAGTCTGCTGAAGTCTGTGAGAAAAACACAACATATATTGCAGCAAAGAAGGCAAAACATCTTGAAGATAGAGAGACAACCCCAAAGTCATGTCTTGATGCAGTGTTCAAGTTACTTGAGACTAGCAGTCAGACAAGCTTTCAAAATTCGTTGTCTGAATCAGTTCGACTTCTTCAGTCCCAAGTTCTAGCAGAAAGGCATTCTGCAACTCAACTTCGACTTGAAGTCCTATCTTTAAGAAATATTGCGGAGAACACCAATGAGAACCTCATCGCTAAATAGCTACACCTGGAAGCTATGACTGACATGCTAGGCCGGTTTCACAGCCTTGCTCAGCAGCTTGTGCAGTAGTTCCCCCGCAACGCTAACCTTTCTTGATCTATCTTGGAAGTGGTCTCGGTTCAGTATTATTTTGTTACGCTGCAATGGTGCCCAGTTTTTGTAATCTGCTTCTTCGTTGCGCTTTATGATCACTAGTGCTAAACTTCGATGCCTAGTGGATGTAATATACCATAAATCCTTTATTGTATAGTTTAGGTTTATTCTTAGTTACTATGCCATAATTTCTTTATTGTATAGAGTAGGTTTGTTCTTAATTCCTACTAGTTACTGCCATCATTCGCTATCTGAAAAAAAATCAGATGTAGTCGACCGGGCCGAAACATTCGCCACTAATGGGCCTGGTTTTGAGCGGGCCACAATTGCGCCGGCCTGCATCTTTCTTGGGCTCGAATGATTAGGGCCTTCACACTTTGCGCCAGGCCCACAACTTACACAGGCCTACATTTTAGTTGGGCCTTTTGTGGACCCATCGCTTAGTTTGGCCCATGTAGCGTTGGGCCATTAATAGGCTGAATTTTATACTGGCCTGTTACGGCCCAGATGAAACCATGGGCCTTTAGCAGGCTGAAATGCATGTTGGGCCTCAATTTTCACTAGTCGTCGACGGGCCTTCAGTAGGCTGAAATGTAGACCGGGCCTTTTTGGGCCCAGTAATATCACGGGTCGTTACCAGGCTGAAACATACCTCGGGCCTTAGTTGGCCCACTCATATCATGGGCCTTTAAGAGGCCAAAAGCTTAGTACAGGCATCAATGGGCCAAATTATGCGACAGGCCTTTAACAGGCCCAAAGTCACGTTAGGCTTAACTGTTGCCACCTTTATCACGGGCCGTTAGTGGGCCCGATGTCCCGTCGGACCATATATGGCCCATGGGCAGCACGGGCCATTCCCAGGCCGAAAGTAACACCGGGCTGAAATGGGCCCATGTCTACGTCGGGCCTCTAACAGGCCGAAATAGTCACTGGGCTGTAATTGGGTCGAAATATTCGGCAAACAATTAACGGGCCAGATCTGGCTTCAGGCCGTAAATGGGCCCAAATATTCGATGAACAATTAATGGGCTAGATCTGGCTTCAGGCCGTAAATGGGCCTTTATTAAGCAGGCCGTTATTGGGCTGGCCCACTAGAACCTGAGTAAGTACTACGGGCCTTTGACTGGGTCGGCCTTTTTAACCTATATGGGCCTCTGTTGGGCCCAGCCACGTGTCGACGTATCATAGGCATGTCTCCTCCAATGGACGAGTGACATGTGGCCCACTGACGAGCTGACAAGTGTTCCCTCCGGCCAATCAGAATTTTACACGTGGAAATTTCCCATTGGTCTTGGCTGTTAACGGGTTATCAGATCCAAAACCGGACCCGATAGCTTAACAGCGTTCCGTTATGGTGGATGCCACGTGTCGGTCACCCTTGACGAAAGCACTTCTGTGACGCGCGATTTATCGTCATGGAAGTGGACACTTCCGTGATGATAATTTTGGTAATGTCATGGAACACTTCTATGACAGCACATGTATGACTATCTTGATTCTGTCATTAAATCGTCATGGATGTACATGCATGACAGAAAATGTGACCTACTGTGACAAACACGTATCATCACGGAAGTGTATTTTTTTTTGTAGTGTAAGTGGGTGTGCATCCAACTTGCTTGCTCACCAAGACCTAGGGCATTTTGAGGAAGCCCATCATTGGAATATACAAGCCAAGTTCTATAATGAAAAATTCCCACTAGTATATGGAAGTGACAAAATAAGAAACTCTCTATCATGAAGATCATGGTGCTACTTTGAAGCACAAGTGTGGAAAAAGGATAGTAACATTGTCCCTTCTCTCTTTTTCTCTCATTTTATTTCTTTTCCTTCTTTTTTTTATTTGGGCTTCTTTGGCCTCTCTTTTTTATTTGGGCTTCTTTGGCCTATTTTATTTTTCATAAAGTCCGGAGGCTCATCCTGACTTATGGGGGAATCATAGTCTCCATCATCCTTTCCTCACATGGGACAATGCTCTAATAATGGAAATCATCACACTTCTATTTATTTACAACTCAAGAATTACAACTCAATACTTAGGACAAAATATGACTCTATGTGAATGCCTCCGGCGGTGTACCGGGATATGCAGTGAATCAAGAGCGACATGTATGAAAGAATTATAAAGGTGGCTTTGCCACAAATACGATGTCAACTACATGATCATGCAAAGCAATATGACAATGATGGAGTGTGTCATAATAAATGGAATGGTGGAAAGTTGCATGGCAGTATATCTCGGAATGGCTATGGAAATGCCATAATAGGTAGGTATGGTGGCTGTTCTGAGGAAGATATAAGGAGGCTTATGTGTGATAGAGCGTATCATATCACGGGGTTTGGATGCACCGGCGAAGTTTGCACCAACTCTCAAGGTGAGAAAGGGCAATGCACGGTACCGTAGAGGCTAGCAAATTGCAGAAGGGTAAGAGTGTGTATTATCCATGGACTCACATTAGTCATAAAGAACTCATATACTTATTGCAAAAGTTTATTAGCCCTTGAAGAAAAGTACTACTACGCATGCTCCTAGGGGAAGGGTTGGTAGGAGTAAACCATGGCGCGATCTCGACCTCCACTCATAAGGAAGGCAATCAAAGAACACCCCATGCTTCAAATTGGTCACACAACGTTCGCCATATATGCATGCTACGGGACTTGCCAAATTTAACATAAGTATTTCTCAATTTCATAATTACCCAACTAGCATGACTCTAACATTACCACCTTTATATCTCAAAACAATTATCAAGTATCAAATTTATCATAGTGTTTAATGCACTCCATATGAAAGTTTTTATTATACCTATCTCGGATGCTCATCATTTTAAGACTAAATTTTTAACCAAAGCAAATTACCATGCTGTTCTAAAAGGATCTCAAAATAATATAAGTGAAGCATGAGATGTCAATAATTTCTACAAAATAAAACCACCACCGTGCTCTAAAAAGGTATAAGTGAAGCACTAGAGCAAAATTGTTTAGCTCAAAAGATATAAGTGAAGCACATAGAGTATTCTAATAAATTCCGATTCATGTGGTCTCTACCAAAAGGTGTGTACATCAAGGATGATTGTGGTAAACTAAAACTAAAGACTCAAATTATACAAGACGCTCCAAGCAAAACACATATCATGTGGTGAATAAAAATATAGCATCAAGTAAAGTTACCGATAGACGAAGACGAAACATGGGATGCCTTCCGGGGGATCCCAAAGCTTAGAATTTTGGTTGTCCTTGAATTTTACCTTGGGGTGCCTTGGGAATCCCCAAGCTTAGGCTCTTGCCACTCCTTATTCCATAATCCATCAAATCTTTACCCAAAACTTGAAAACTTCACAACACAAAACTCAACAGAAAATCTCATGAGCTCCGTTAGTGCAAGAAAACAAACCGCCACTTTAAGGTACGGTACTGAACTCATTATTTATTTATATTGGTGTTAAAAATACTGTAATACAACTTCTCTATGGTTCATACCCCCCGATACTAGCCATAGATTCATCAAAATAAGCAAACAACACACGGAAAACAGAATCTGTCAAAAACAGAACAGTCTGAAGAAATCCGTAACTCTTGAATAATTCTGGAACCCCAAAAATTCTACCAAATTAGGAAGTCCTAGGTAATTTATCTATTAATCTTCTTCAAGAAGAATCAACTGAAAATCATGTCTCTGTGATTTATGAAAATTATTTTCGTGCGTGCAAAAGTTTCTGTTTTTCAGCAAGATCAAATTAACTATCACCGTAGGTTATCCTAAAGGTTTTACTTGGCACAAACCCTAATTTAAACATAAAACCACATCTAACCAGAGGCTATATGAACTATTTATTACTAAATAGGAACAAAAATAAAATAACAAAAATAAAACCACATCTAACCAGCGCTATCGTTTAACGCCTCTAGCTAGGCATAAAAGTGAGAATAGATCTAAGTATTGTCATCTTTGGTATTCAATTCATAGGTGGCTCTCATAATAGATTCATAAGGTAATTTGATTTTCTTCCTAGGAAAGTGTTCCATGCCTTTCCTTAATGGAAATTGGAATCTAATATTTCCTTCTATCATATCAATAATTGCACCAATCGTTCTAAGGAAAGGTCTACCAAGAATAATACGACATGAAGGATTGCAATCTATATCAAGAACAATAAAATCTACAGGCACATAATTCCTATTTGCAACAATAAGAACATAATTAATCCTTCACATAGGTTTGTTAATTGTGGAATCCGCAAGGTGTAAGTTTAAAGAGCAATCATCAAATTCACGGAAACCTAACACATCACATAAAGTTTTTGGAATCGTGGAAACACTAGCACCCAAATCACACCAAGCGTAGCATTAATGATCTTTAATTTTAATTTTAATTTTAATAGTAGGTTCCCACTCATCATAAATTTTTCTAGGGATAGAAACTTCTAATTCAAGTTTTTCTTCATAAGATTGCATTAAAGCGTCAACGGTATGTTTAGTAAAAGCTTTATTTTGACTATAAGCATGAGGAGAATTTAACACAGATTGCAGCAAGGAAATACAATCTATTAAAGAACACTTATCATAATTAAATTACTTGAAATCCAAAATAGTGGGTTCATTGCTATGTAAAGTTTTGACCTCTTGAATCCCACTTTTACCAATTTTTGCATCAAGATCTAAAAACTCCAAATCATTGGGACGCCTTTTAACTAAAGTTGACTCATCTCTAGTCCCATCATTATCAAGATTCAATTTGCAAAACAAAGATTTACTAGGGGACACATCAATCACGTTTAGATCTTCATCCCTATTTCCTTCTAACCCTTCTGGTTTGGCGGCCATCTTATTAACTAAGGTGGCCTGCTTATCCGAAATTTGGGCTATTGAGTTTTCAAGACGAGCAAACTGAGATTTCAAACCATAAAATTCCTTAGACATATCATCAAGCTCTTTATTCATGTATTCCATAAAGCTTTTTTGTTCTTTAAGCTTGTTTCTAAAGAAATTATTATGCTCAAATTGTAAAGTCATAAAGCTTCTAACGTTGTTTTCGATTTCTTCCAACCTTCTAAGGTGAGGATAAAGTTTTTAGGCAAGGCCATCAGGGCAAACAGGCACACAAGAAGCACGCGGAAAAGAAGCAAACAGGAAAAAGAGGGCGAATAAAACGACAAGGGTGAAGTGGGGGAGAGGAAAACCAGAGGCAAATGGCAAATAATTTAATGCGAGGGATAAGAGTTTGTGATGGGTACTTGGTATGTCATGACTTGTGCGTAGACTCCCCGGCAATGGTGCCATAAATCCTTCTTGCTACCTCTTGAGCATGCGTTGGTTTTCCCTTGAAGAGGAAAGGGTGATGCAGCAAAGTAGCGTAAGTATTTCCCTTAGTTTTTGGGAACCAAGGTATCAATCCAGTAGGAGGCCACTCAAATCCCTCGTACCTGCACAACAAATAAGAACCTTGCAACCAACGTGATAAAGGGGTTGTCTATCCCTTCGCGGCCACATGCAAAAGTGAGATCTGATAGAGATAATAAGATAAATATTTTTGGTATTTTTATGATACAGATTGGAAAGTAAAAATTGCAAAATAAAGTAGATCGGAAACTTATATGATGGAAAATAGACTCGGGGGCCATAGGTTTCACTAGTGGCTTCTCTCAAGATAGCATAAGTATTACGGTGGGTGAACAAATTACTGTCGAGCAATTGATAGAAAAGTGCATAGTTATGAGAATATCTAGGCATGATCAATTATATAGGCATCACGTCCATGACAAGTAGACTGAAACGATTCTGCATCTACTACTATTACTCCACACATCGACCACTATCTAGCATGCATCTAGAGTATTAAGTATATAAGAACAGAGTAATGCATTAGGCAAGATGACATGATGTAGAGGGATAAACTCATGAAATATGATATAAACCCCATCTTTTTATCCTCGATGGCAACAATACAATACATGCCTTGCTGCCCCTGCTATCACTGGGAAAGGACACTGCAAGATTGAACCCAAAGTTAAGCACTTCTCCCATTGCAAGAAAGATCAATCTAGTAGGGCAAACCAAACTGATAATTCGAAGAGACTTGCAAAGATAACAAATCATACACAAAATAATTCAGAGGAGATTCAAATATTCTTCATAGATAATCTTGATCTTAAACACACAATTCAACGGATCTCGACAAACACACCGCAAAAAGAATTACATCGAATAGATCTCCAAGAAGATCAAGGAGAACTTTGTATTGAGATCCAAAGAGAGAGAAGAAGCCATATAGCTAATAACTATGGACCCGAAGGTCTGAGGTAAACTACTCACACTTCATCGAAGAGGCTATGGTGTTGATGTAGAAGCCCTTCGTGATCGATTCCCCCTCTGGCAAAGCGCCTGAAAAGGGCCCAAGATGGGATCTCACGGGTACAGAAGGTTGCGGCGGTGGAAATAGGGTTTCGTGGTGCTCTCGGATGTTTTCAGGGTATATGAGTATATATAGGCGAAAGAAGTCGTCAGGAGAGCCACGAGGGGCCCATGATGGTGGGGGCCCGCCTACCCCCCTAGGCGCACCCTCCTACCTCGTTGCCTCCTGGTTGCTTTCTTGACGTCCACTCCAAGTCTCCGGGATTGCGTTTGTTCCAAAAATGACTCTCCCGAAGGTTTCATTCCGTTTGGACTCCATTTGATATTCCTTTTTTGTGAAACACTAAAATAGGCAAAAAAACAGCAATTTGGACTGGGCCTCCAGTTAATAGGTTAGTCCCAAAAATAATATAAAAGTGTATAATAAAGCCCATTAAACATCCAAAATAGATAATATAATAGCGAGGAACAATAAAAAATTATAGATACGTTGGAGACGTATCACGTGTCTGGTCCAAAAGTTCCAATCCCCCTCCAGTACGCCTTGGACCTCCTTTTCTATGCCAAAGGGGTCGCCACAATGGCACACAGGAAGTGTAAAGTAGCTACAATGTACATGCTTATCACTGGCGTTGTACGACAAACGCATTAAATGCGCTACTTACGAGCCCTCCAACTTTATCGGGGATGGTAATAGAGCCCTTCCCGTCCATCGCTGCCTCACCCCATCTTGACACGCATCCATGTTGATGAGGCGTGCAACACCAAGCTGACTGGTTAGCCGCTGCGCTGGAGCGGTGGCAGGATCTTCACAAAGATCTGCATGCCACCACGCAGGTGCTTGCTTAGTTGGACGAAGCTCTGCATGCTGCCACACAGGTGCTTGCCTAGTTGGCAGGCTAGTCCCGACGCTGGAATGGTCGTGGGGTGGCGGACCCTTGTCGTGTGTGAGCCTCACTGTGGCTTCACTATTGTCCCCAGCAAGGGTCTTGCCGGGGTCTCATAGTCGTCCCCGACAAGAGCCTTGCCGGGGGACTTTGTATTGTGGTCTTCACAAAGATCTGCATGCTACTACGCATGCACCCTCGAGTCTTGGTCTTGACGTTGTCGATGGTGAAAGGATCGAGATGGACCTAGAGGGGGGGTGAATAGGTACAATTACAAATTTTAATTATTACTTGGCAATTTTTAGGGAATAATGCGGAATATGAAGATGAGCCTAACAATTGCACATGAGCACAAAGTACTAAGCAAATAACACAAACACGTAAGTAGGCAAGCACAATATAATGTACGTAAGTGTAAAGAGACAAGTAACCACAAGTAGAGAGTTAAAGTTAGGAATAACCGCAACTCTGGGAGATGAGGATGTAAGCCGATGTTCACTTCCTTGGAGGGAAGCTAGTCACCGTTAGAGAGGTGGATGTTACCACGAAGGCACACCAACGCCACGAAGGCTCGCCCTATTCTCCCTTTGAGACAACACCACGGAGGCGTTTCTCAACCACTAGTGGTAGACCTTGGCGTGGTCTCCAAACCCTCACAAACTTTTCCGAGGGTAATCACAAAGTTCGATTCCTCTCCGAATGACTCCTACCGCCTAGGAGTCTCCAACCTCCAAGAGTAACAAGAACGATCGGGAAATGCTCAAAACTTGCTCAAGTCATGAATTCCTTTGGTGCAAAGAAGGGGAAGAAGTGGATCTATCACTTGATTGGAGAACTTCTCTCAAATGCTCCTAGAACACTTGGGAATCTAGGATTTAGTGTGGATGAATGAGAGAGAGAGAGAGTGAGGAGTGTTCTTGTGAGGCTCAAAGTGAATGGTCAACCCTATCCCATGGAAGGGAAGGGTGTATATATAGGTGGTGGGAAAAAGTGGCTGTTTGGGGTACAGGATGGCCGGACATCCGGAGAACGTCGGACGTCCGGAGGCCCAAATGGGTCCGGACGTCCGACAGTCATCGGACGACCGGCCGCTGTGAAAAGTCTGACCCACAATCCAGTGTATAGGATACGGACATCCGAGCGGGGCCGGACATCCGTAAGAATGCTTCTGATGTGAAAGTGTCGGACGTCCAGAGGGTTCCGGACATCCGTAGAAATGTTTCTGTTGTGGAAATGTCGGACGTCCGGGCAATCAGGAAGGACCGGACGTCCGTAGAACACCGGACGCCCGAAAGCAAGGTATAGAGATAGTAACTTTTGAGCAAGTTTTTCACTAGATCCATCGATCCCCTCTTAATAGTGCGGGATCCCTATACTCAAGAACAAACCATAAATGAAGTCAACATCTTGTATCTCCATTCTTGAGTTATATGCTTTTGTCCCTAGTCATGATCCATGCACACGGTCTTTGGAACATAATCCTGAGATATACTTGATAAACATGATTAGTCCCGAGCATATGTGTTGTCATCAACATCAAAATATGATTAAGGGCATGATTGCACTTTCAATCTCCCCCTTTTTGGTAGTTGATGACAACTCATATGCATACTCATAATAGTAATCGGAAGTATTTGTTGTGGAGCTCAATAACCATAATAAGAATGAGAGCGAGCGAGCTCCCCCTCAAAGTGATACCACAGATACTACTAAAACAAAAATGATGAGGGCTCCCCCTCAAACTGATGCCTCTAGTATAACATACGATAATCAAGAGTTACACTTCATATAGATTCACCAAATCTCAGATTCAACAAACTCATAACATAGTTCAACAAACTCATAACATAGTTCAACAAACTACTCATAACATAGGTTCGATTACATAATGGGCTAGAGTAACATGCATATGGAGCCTACTCCCCCTTTGGCATCAAGTATCCAAAAAAAATACTAGGGGGGAATGACAGAACAACATTAGAGATCATCCTCATCATCATCATCATGAACACCACTGCCACCAGCCTTGTCGAAGAAATCAGCCCACTCAGGACCGGAGGGAAAACCAAAATCAGAAGGGGGGTCTGCAGGAAGACGCTCATCGTCACTCACATCATATACGCCTGAGTCTCTCAAACGAGCCTTCAGAGCATTCTTGGAAGTGACCATGCGAGTGACCACATCGTGGTGTTGGGAGCAATGGTAGGTGAACATCTTCATCATGGCTGAATGAGCCTTCCCAAGAAAACAAGCAATGCACCCAAAGGGGGCAGCACTGGAAGGAGGATGAGTAGCGTGAGAAGGAAAACTAGCGGCGGTGCGACTAGCAGTAGCGGGAGGAGGAGGAACATGGTCAGCCGCCATGTGAGCTAGAATGACCCATCTCTCATGTATATGAGTGTGTGCAATGGGAAAGGGAGCTACACTCTCGATAAATGCCTGAATAAAAGGTGCATGAGGAAAAGCCCGCTTGTGCTAGAAGCTAGCAAGGCGGATCTCATGCCATAGAAAGTGTGGAACATTGATCTTCCCTTTAGGAGATGTGAAGAGGCGATGCATGAGATCAATGCAGTAGCTGCTGCAGGAGCCCTTGTCACCCATCTTGGGATAAATGGTGTGGATGACACATTGATAAATGATGTTGAATGGAAAACGCCAAATGGAGACTTGATTTAGACCCTTGTGTTTGTCAGTGCTAGACAAAGATGATATGGGTCTAAGAAGATCCGCACAGACCGCAACACCTTTGGGCTTATGGTTGGGGTCATCCTTGTGGATTTTGAACCTAGTGTCAGGAAATCCAAGTGCAGTGACAAACTGAGCATAAGATGCTGTGAGTGCAGTGTCAGAGGTCATCCATGTGACAGTGTTATCAGGAGAAAAGTAACATGTGGCATAAAACTGATGAATGGTAGCGTGGTTAAAATCGTGTTGAAAAGCGAATGGAGCAGCTAGATTTGACGACTCAATGAGCTCAATGGCTCCCGGATATTTCTCTGGATGAGTGCGAATGTGCTCAAGATCAATGCAAACATGAAGTGACAAGCCTTTAGGGATGACAATCGTGGTGAAGATGTCGGCTTGGACATTTGTGCGGAAGCGACTATCTTGAGAATCCCTAACAACAGTAAATTGATCTACATCATGACGCAATTTAAGATATGAAGCTTTGGGGACCTCGTTGAAACGCTTAACATGACAGCCTAGTGACAGTGGAGGCTCAATGGAGATGTGACGGGCATCACCGTGGGGTTGCACCGGATGAGGAGGAGGTTGAAAGGTTGGACGACGAGTGCCGGGCTTGGGGGCAGCGACGCGGACGCCAACCATCGGGGACGGATCCACCTCTTCAAGCTCATCCTCAAAATCCGACCCCTCCGAAGAGGAATCACTGGACGAGCTGGGAGGACGAGCGGCACGTTTTGAGGGCGATCTTCCTCCTGGGAGTTGTCGGAACCACCACGACGAGACGGACGAGCCAGCCCTCCGGCGACTTGCTTGCGAGCGAAGTGTTTGGACTGAGGCATTGTGACCTAGGGGAGAAGGAAAGCACATGTCAACACCCCTCCATAGATCAGGGTGAATGCATGAGGAGGGGGGGAAGGGAAGGTTGTGCCCTACCTTGAGAGGAAGAGCACGGAGGAGCAGAGCGGCGTGCTGGAGCAGGGGGTCGACGAACTGGCTGGGGAGAGAAACTCCGGGCAGAACGGGCTAGAAGGGCCGGACGGCGAGTCGCAGATCCGTGGCGGGGAGAAACCCTAGCGAGGGGCACGGCGGCGGGCGGCTGCAGGGAGTGGACGCATGGCAGGAGCGGCGGCGGCGGCGGTGAAACAAGTGGAGAGGATGTGGTTGGTTGACAAACCCTACGACGCAGTATATATAGTGCCCAGTAAAAACGTACGGACGTCCGGAGCCTACGGACGACCGGTGTCACATATGCGTCCGGACGTCCGGGAACGGACGGACAACCGGAGTCTGGACCAACAGCAAACAAAGGATGACAGAGATGATGCTACAGATGACCGACGGCTTCGGGCGACCGGGCAGATTGTAACAGAAAGGTTTTTACGGACGTCCGGAGTCTTCCGAACGTCCGGAGCTTCGTCGTCTAGGCCAACTTAAGGGAACCAGAGTGGATTTTACGGACGTCCGGAGAGGCCGGACGACCGGTCGAAGGTAATCAGAGAAGAATATACGGACGTCTGGATGCTTATGGACGTCCGGCAGTGAAATACCACACGGACGTCCGGAACCTACGGACGTCTGACGCCAGAAGTTTTGACAGGAGGCAAGAATGCAGGTGCTTATCATGATGAGGAGAAAGGCATTTTTTTCACAGTAAAACTTATTTTTGTAGTAACTCATATCCTACCTTACTCAATCATAGCCATATACTACAAGTGGTGGCTAATGCCACAATGTCTGAGTAGACATGACATGACACAGAAAGACTTGAACTTTGAGTGCATAGTCACTACTCCATCATTTTAAAGCACCATAGGTCTAGACCCATGGATACTTTGAGAGTGTTGGTTCTTTTTATGCATTGAGTAGGGCAAGAACATTCATGAATTGAATGTCTCCCCCTAAGTATATGCCTACATCATGACAAGACATTAGATTCATGCATGACTGGGTACTAGATTTCACATAATGTTGTCAAGCTCCAAGATACCAAGTTCACGCCTAAGTCGACAGAACCTTGCTTCATCTAGAGGTTTGGTGAAGATATCTGCTAGTTGAAAATCTGTACCAATGTGATCAATGTGAATATCACCCTTTTCAACATGATCTCTCAAGAAATGAGACCTAATATCAATGTGTTTGGTGCGGAGATGATATTTGGTGTTCTCAGCAATATTGATGGCACTTTCATTATCACACAGAAGAGCACATTTCTATAGGTGATACCGTAATCCTTCAAAGTTTGCCTCATCCATAACAACTGAGTTGCACAACTAGCGGTAGCAATGTATTCAGCTTCTGCGGTAGAGAGAGCAATACAATTTTGTTTCTTCGAGGACCAACTCACCAAGGATCGTCCAAGAAACTGTCATGCACCGGATGTGGACTTACGATCCACTTTGTCTCCAACCCAATCCGCATCCGTGTACCCAATGAGATCAAACTTAGCATCCTTGGGGTACCAGAGGCCCAACTTTGGGGTGTGAACAAGGTATCTAAGAATATGCTTAACCGCCTTATGATGACTTTCCTTAGGGAAAGCTTGAAATCTAGCACACATGCATACACTGAACATGATGTCTGGTCTAGATGCACAAAGATAAAGCAATGAACCAATCATAGAGCGGTAAGTAGATGGGTCGAAAGGAGTACCATTTGTGTCTTTAGTGAGAGTAATTTTGGTTGGCATGGGTGTCTTGCATGGACTAGCGTCGGACATACCAAACTTTTCTAGAATATCCTTGAGGTACTTTGCTTGAGATAAGAAAATTCCTTCTTGAAATGGTTGAATTTGAAATCCGAGAAAGAACTTCAAATCTGTATTGAGTGACATTTCAAAATTCTTGGTCATTGAATCCGCAAACTTCTTGCACAAATGAATGTTAGGAGAACCAAAAATGATGTCATCTACATAGATTTGGCATAGAATCAAATCACCCTTGTCCCTCTTAGTAAAAAGAGTGGGATCGATCACCCCTCTCACAAAACCATCATCGAGTAAAAACTTCTTCAAATGATCATACCAAGCACATGGTGCTTGTTTGAGGCCATACAAAGCCTTATGAAGTTTATACACATAGTCTTTGTGAAAGGGATCAACCAACCCGGGTGGTTGTGACACATATACTTCTTCTTGTAGAGGACCGTTAAGGAAAGCACTCTTCACATCCATTTGATGTAATGTAAAACCATTGAAGGCGGCATAAGTAAGTAAAATGCGAATGGATTCAAGACGGGCAACGGGGGCAAAGGTCTCACCAAAGTCCAAACCTTCAACTTGTGAGTACCCTTGTGCCACTAACCTTGCCTTGTTACAGATGATTACACCATTTTCATCTTGCTTGTTCTTGAAAATCCATTTTGTTCCAATGACGTTGTGCTCGGTGGATGGCCTCTTGCCTAGTGACCACACTTGGTTGCGTTCAAAACTGTTCAACTCTTCTTGCATATCCACAAGCCAATCGTTGTCCATCAATGCCTCTTGTACCTTGAGTGGCTCAATACTAGACACGAACGAGAAGTGAGCACAAAAGTTTGTCAAATGTTTACGAGTGACTCTACCTTCCGAGATGCCGGTGAGGATTTTGTCAACATCAACACGACCGGCCACTCGAGGCATGATGGAGGTGAGGGTTTCACGAGGTTCAACTTCATGTCCATCATCCACATCTTCAACATATGGATCATTCACGTGTGGAGGAAGATCTTCTTGTTTATGTTGCATTTGTTGAGGTTCGTCATCCATGATTGGACTTTCTTGTTCTTGCTCTTGATGATGATCTTGTTGTTGATGATTATCATTAAGAGAGACTTGATCAACCTCATCAACCCGAGTATAGGTTGAGCACTAGGAACTTGTGTTGGTATGGATGTTGAAGTAGTTTGATGATGCGTGAGACCTCCATCTTCCTCTTCATCATCATGAGGTTCTTGTTCCATAGGAAGAAGTGCACCAACACCCATGTTCAAAATGTCTTGAGAAGAATCTTCTTCACCTACATCACTTAGATCAACTTGCTCCCCATGGGTGCCATTAAATTCATCAAACACCACATCACAAGTTTCTACAACACATCCATTGGATTTGTTGTAGACTCTATAGGCGTGAGAGTTTGATCCATAACCAACAAATATACCCTCAATTGTTTTGGATTGAAATTTTCCTAACCGTTCTCTTTTGTTGAGAATGAAACATTTGCACCCAAATACACGAAAGTACTTGACATTTGGCTTGTTTCCAGTTAGAAGCTCATATGGAGTCTTTTCCAATATAGTGCAGAGGAAAACTCGGTTTGATGCATGGCATGCGGTATTGACAGCTTCAGCCCAAAAACTATGTGGTGACTTGTATTCATCCAACATAGACCTTGCCAACTCTACAAGTGTACGGTTCTTCCGTTCGGCTACACCATTTTGCTGAGGAGTGTATGGAGCTGAATATTGATGCTCAATCCCTTCATCACTAAGAAATTCTTCCAAAGTATAGTTCTTGAACTCAGAGCCATTGTCACTCCTTATTGCTCGGATTTATTTGTCAAACTTGCGTTGGGCTTGCTTGGCAAAATCAATGAAGGTGATCTTTGTTTCGTCCTTGGACTTGAGGAAGAACACCCATGTATATCTTGAGTAATCATCAACAATGACAAGCCCATACTTTTTTCCCACCAAGACTATCCCATGAAGGAGGCCCAAAAAGATCCACATGAAGGAGCTCCAGGGGCCTTGAAGTACATACTATGTTCTTGGAAGGGTGCTTTGATTGATGTTGCTTCCCGGCTATGCATGCACTACACACACGATCTTTCTCAAAAGAGACATTGGTTAGTCCAAGGATGTGATTCCCTTTTAAGAGATCTTGAAGATTTCTCATGCCGACATGGGCTAGCCGGCGATGCCATAGCCACCCCTTGTCAGCCTTGGCCATTAGACAAGTTGCATGGAATGTGCTCTCTTTCGAGAAATCAACCGTGTAAAGGTTGCCATCCAACTCTTTAACAAAGGCCACTTACAGAGTATCTCTCTTAAAGACTTTCACATCCGTTAGTCCAAAGAGTGTATCGTAACCAACAGAAGCCAATTGGCGAACAGAAAGCAAGTGGTATTTAAGGGATTGGACAAGCATAACATTTGCAAGAGACATGTCATTGGTGATAGCCACCTTGCCCAACCCGAGTACCTATCCTTTTGAACCTCCACCAAACATAATGCTCATGAATGGTTGAATAGCTTCCATGAAATTGTAGAGCAATTTGCTATCTCCGGTCATATGATTTGTACATCCACTATCAATCACCCATTTCACTCCACCGGAGAAGCTTACCTACACACAATTAGGACTTGGTTAGAGACACCCATTTTGCAATGGGACCTCTCAAGTTAGTTACAAGGGTCTTAGGGACCCAAATAGCATAGAACCGGAATGCATTTCGAGGACCAACAAATTTTGCAAAGACTTCTCCATCCTTAGTCTTACGAAGTACATAGGAAGGAGGCATGAACTCTTTAGGCTTGTTGAGAGTGGGCATGCCCCTTGTGGCCTTCCCACTCACAACCTTACCTTTCTCCTTGTGCCCTTCTCTTACAAAAGTTTCGTTTAGAGGGGTTGTGCACTTTTGGGAGGACGTCTTCTTCTTGCTTGTGCTAGGGTCAAACCCAAGTCCCTCTTTGGCAAACACATCATTGTGTTGGCTCAAAATCTCATCAAGATTCTTTTGCCCTTGAGCACATGTCATGAGACCTTTCTCAATTTGAGCCTTGAGAAAACGATTTTCCTCAAGAATAGATGCTAGATCACTACTAGAGTTAGTAGCACAAGCATCAACATTTATAATAGGGGAAGAGTAAGCCTTGGCTAAAGTTTCAAGATAAGTAAGTTTGAGCGTCTTAAAACTCTTTCTAAGAACGGTGAGCTCTCCTTCCTTAGTCTTGAGAGACACGGATAGAAGCTCACAATCCTTAGATAGAGAAGCATGAGACTTCACAAGCTTGCTTTTATCATTCATTAACTCTTCACAAGAGTCAATAGCCTTTTTCAAGGAGGCAAGATCATTAGTGTGAACATCAATGTTTGCACCAATTTTTAAGCATAGTTCATCATTTCATGCTTCCTCATATTGGACTTTTCGCTCAAGGATTTCACACTTTTCCTTTTCCTTGGTGACGAGGGTTTCGAGTTCCTTAATGGTGATGGTGTGCTTACTCACCATCTCCATAAGCATACGAAACATAGTGAGTTTCTTTCCTTTGAGGGAGCACATGAACTTATTAAGTTTAGCAATCGTAGGATCATCTAGATCATCATCCTCATAGCTATCCTCCGCATCAAGGTACTCATCACTAGGAGTAGAAGGTGTGAAAAGGGGAGGATTTGATCATGGAGTTACCTTGACCTTGTCAGAAGAGCTTTGGTCCTCTCCTTCTTCAACCATGGCCTTTGCCATTAGGCACTTGTGAGCGTTGCCCTTGTAATCTTTCATGTAGTTGTAGGTGACCACGTCACCACTCTTGTTTACTAACCTCAACGTGTTTTGAGAGTCTTGAGCAACTCCGGCAACACCACTAACATCATCCAGATCAGATTCTTCTTGAGCAACCATTGCCATTCCATCTCTCTTCTTGAGCTTGGAGTTCAAAGGATTTGGCAACTTCTTCTTGGGAAAGGTCTTGGGAAACCTTGGTTTATCTTCTCTCTTCTCATAAGGGCACTCGTTGGAGAAGTGACTGGTTTCTTCACAGTTGTAGCATTTTCTCACTTTCTTCTTTTGAAATCTTCCCTTGAATTTTCCGGCGCTAAACTTCTTGACAAAAAGACCATGTCTTCATACGAAGGGCCCTCGTCGGAGTCAATCTCATTACCATCTTCATCACCATCATCTTCTTCTTCTTCTTCACTTTGCTCATCTTCACATACTTGCTTGGCCTTCAATGCAAGACTGATTTTTGATGATGGGGAACCATGCATGGCAAGATGTTTTGTGGCATTGGCCTTTGACTCTTCAAATAGTTGGAAGGTGGATATGATGTCATCTATAGTCATTTCCTTGAAGGTATGGTGTCGTCTTATGTCCCACGCCATTTGATGATGATATGGAGCAAGAGCATGAAGCAACTTATCCACAAGAAACCTCTTAGTCATATTGAATCCATCTTGTGTCTTGTCACACTCACATGATTCAATATCCGCAGTGAGAGTCATGAGACGCTCAAGGAGTTGATTGGGGGTTTCACCTTTTTCTATACAAAATTTTTGCAATTGCCCCTTGGCAATTTCATATTGAGCACTCCGGAGGGTAGAAGTGCCAGTCCTGGATTGTATAATACTTTCCCGTAGTTCCTTGGCACTTTTGATGTGTATGAACGGTCTCCTTTGCTTTTCATTCATACCTCTCCTTATACACATGATTGCCGTGTCATTGAGGTTCTTGTCATATATTTCTCTTGGTGTGGGGTTCTTTGGATCAACCACATGATAGCCATACTCTATAATCTCCAGCATCTCATCGTTTCCATGTCGAAGATGATCCTGCATAGCAACTTTCCACAAGGCAAAATCGGTAGTAGCAGTAAGTAAAGGACGTTTGCCTTGAGGATTATATCTTGGTTTCTCAACCTGAGGTCTTGCATAAAGCCAAGGAACACTGGCGTGTTCATTGCTAGGAGGTTGTTGACCAAGTGATGATGTAGGCACGGTTGGCCTCGGACCCACACCACTTGAGTGTGGTGCAAGCACCGCGGACAACGTGGCTAATCTTAGTTGGACCAAGGCCTCAAGAGAAGCATCATGCTCCTCTTTTTGCTTAGCAAGGGCCCGTTCTAGATCCTGAGACGTAAAGGACTTGACTTCAGAAGAAGCCTCGCCTTTATCCTTAGGATCTACAACCAGGGGAGTCCCATCTGGGTTCATCTCGCTCTAGGGCGGTTAAGCTACAAGAATAGAGCACGAGGCTCTGATACCAATTGAAAGGATCGAGATGGACCTAGAGGGGGGGTGAATAGGTACAATTACAAATTTTAATTATTACTTGGCAATTTTTAGGCAATAATGCGGAATATGAAGATGAGCCTAACAATTGCACGTGAGCACAAAGTACTAAGCAAATAACACAAACACGTAAGTAGGCAAGCACAATATAATGTGCGTAACTGTAAAGAGACAAGTAACCACAAGTAGAGAGTTAAGGTTAGGAATAACCGCAACTCCGGGAGACGAGGATGTAAGCCGATGTTCACTTCCTTGGAGGGAAGCTAGTCACCGTTAGAGAGGTGGATGTTACCATGAAGGCACACCAACGCCACGAAGGCTCACCCTATTTTCCCTTTGAGACAACACCACGGAGGCGTTTCTCAACCACTAGTGGTAGACCTTGGGGTGGTCTCCAAACCCTCACAAACTTTTCCGAGGGTAATCACAAAGTTTGATTCCTCTCCGAATGACTCCTACCGCCTAGGAGTCTCCAACCTCCAAGAGTAACAAGAACGATGGGGAAATGCTCAAAACTTGCTAAAGTCACTAATTCCTTTGGTGCAAAGAAGGGGAAGAAGTGGATCTATCACTTGATTGGAGAACTTCTCTCAAATGCTCCTAGAACACTTGGGAATCTAGGATTTAGTGTGGATGAATGAGAGAGAGAGTGAGGAGTGTTCTTGTGAGGCTCAAAGTGAATGGTCAACCCTATCCCGTGGAAGGGAAGGGTGTATATATAGGTGGTGGGAAAAAGTGGCTGTTTGGGGTACAGGATGGCCGGACGTCCGGAGAACGTCGGACGTTCGGAGGCCCAAATGGGTCCGGACGTCCGACAGTCATCGGACGACCGGCCGCTGTGAAAAGTGTGACCCACAATCCAGTGTACAGGATACGGACGTCCGAGCGGGGCCGGATATCCGTAAGAATGCTTTTGGTGTGAAAGTTTCGGACGTCCGGAGGGTTCCGGACATCCGTATAAATGTTTCTGTTGTGGAAATGTCGGACGTCCGGAAGTGTCCGGTCGTCCGGGCAATCAGGAAGGACCGGACGTTCGTAGAACACCGGACGTCCGAAAGCAAGGTATAGAGATAGTAACTTTTAAGCAAGTTTTTCACTAGATCCATCGATCCCCTCTTAATAGTGCGGGATCCCTATACTCAAGAACAAACCATAAATGAAGTCAACATCTTGTATCTCCATTCTTAAGTTATATGCTTTTGTCCCTAGTCATGATCCATGCACATGGTCTTTGGAACATAATCCTGAGATATACTTGATAAACATGATTAGTCCCGAACATATGATTAAGGGCATGATTGCACTTTCAGATGGTGCCAGAGCTCTCAGCCTCAAGGGTGGTGGCCTTGCTGGTGCTTGACGAGTCGCCCCGGCAAGGGTCTTGCCGGGGCTATGCAAGCCGCCCCAGCACGGATCTTACCGGGGGTGGTCTTGGTTGTCTTGTGCTCTCTGTTCACTGGCTTGAATGTTGTCTTGGTAATCTTGTATCTTTCCTTCTACTGCCCCGTCAAGCCTGGCCACAGGTGCGGCTACAACTGCCCGTGCACAAGTAAGGGGTACAAAAGGGCCCAGACTTTTGTACACCGACAGGAGCCCCCTGGCCCGAGCCACACACGAGTGCGAGGCGCCATTGGGCCAGGCCGAAAATAGTGCGCGGGCACGCGTCGCAGGGATTAACTACTGTAATCTTCTCATTTTTTGTGCGAAAAAGAGGAATCCGCTGGGGCACTCCTCATTTACCCCTCTTGCCTTTCCCAATCTAGGAACCGCCACTCCCTTCTTCTTCCTCGAGCCCGAACTAGAGCCCTCGCCTCTATCCACCGCCGCGCCTTCACCGCTCTTGATCCCTCGCCCTCCTCAGCTGCCATGGCACCCTAGGCGAGCAAGGGAAAGGGAGTGGCCAAGGCAAGCGAGGGGAAGGAGGTGCCGGAGAGCGAACTGGTGAAGCTGCAGAAGAAGTACACCGTCTTCACCTCGATGATCGACGCGCTCATGCTCATGGTTCGATTCTGGTGCATGTGGGGGAGTGAGACGTCGGGGCACCCCGCCACCCGCGTCATCCCTACTCCCTTCGCCCAGCCCGCTCCAGATAAATATCCCTTCTTTATTGATTACTTCTATTGTGGGCTATGGCCCCTTTCTCAGATTTCTTCAACGATATCATGTACACCTTTGGCTTCCAACTTCTGGATTTCACGCCGAACACCGTGGCATGCATGGCCCTCTTCCCCCACCTCTGCGAGGGCTTCGCCGGGGTAGTCCCCAACACGGAACTCTTCCGCCATTATTTCGTCCCTCGCCTCCAACTAGGAGATGCTATCTCTGGCTGCATCACTTGGATCCCAAGGGCCTTGAGCAAGAACACATACCCGGAGGGGACCAGATGGAGAAGTGGGACGAATGGCGGGGCAGGTAGTGCTGGATCGTGGAGGAGGAGCCACGTCCATTCTGTCGGCCCCGTCAAAAGACATTGGTCAGTGGCAAGCATTGGGGTGACCTCGACATCAACGACAAGAAGCTCATGGTTACCACCACCAGAATCCATCGCCTCAAATCAGCCGGGCTCACGCTCGAGATGATTGGGGCCAACTTCCTCCGCCGCCGCATCGCTCCTCTGCACAACCAGGGGAGGCCAGCCTGGGATTTCAAGAACACGGAAGACATCATGAGGCTACGCCCCGGCCTGAACCACAATTTAACGATAATGCAACATGTGTCCCTCTGCCAAAAGCTATTTCAGCTCAAGGCCGACAAGACCAGCAAGGATGACAAGCCGTTCAAGTTGCCGGCAGGGGTGGTCCCCTTGAGCAACAACTCCTGCCTAACCTCCATCATCGCCATGAAGCTGGTGTTCAACGCCCATGGCCTTGATCCGATCTGGGACAAGCCATAAGCGGTGCTGGTGCAGAATTCTTTGACAACTTGTCGGAGAAGTTTGTCCATGATGACCCGCAGCTCATCCGCCCCACCACCAACGAAGAGGTGGCATACATTGCCAGCAGGGCGGAGGAGGCAGAACTTGCCGAGGAGGCCAGAAGCGTCAGCACTATGGAGGACGAGGACGATGAGAAGAGAGAGTTTGCCAGTTGGAAGCAGCCTGCTGGAGAGCACTGCGACGCGGCCGCCGGGGTTCCCCCTACTGAAGAGGCGGCTGAGGAGTCGGCCGAGGAGGTAACCGATGTGGACGAGCCTTCAACACCAAAGAACAAATGTGTCCTGTGGCGGGCCATCTCCAGTGAGCCAGTCAAGGGCTCCGGCAAGGGAGCGGCCGGCAAGGCCACACAGTGGCAAGAGGCCCAGGCACAACCCGTGCGTCATACGAGGAGCATGGCTGCGGCATGAAAGGAAGTTGTGGCTGCTGCGTCCTCCTCAACCAAACGGCCCAGGTCTCCGTCTCCTCCTCCTTTTGCAGATACTGTGGCAGAGGTCGATTCTGACCTCGCGTCCTTTAGCTCAAATAGGAAGAGGAGGACAGAAGGAGAAGATGAGTAAGCGTCTCGCCTCTTTATTCATCCCCTGATCCTCTATTTTGGCTGTTTTGTTATGACTTGATCTTGTCTTGATTTGTCTTCGCAGTGATACGGAGACGCTGGCCCAGAGGATGGTGAAGAGAGACAAGGCCTGGACGGGCGATGAGCCCCCGACAAGCACTTCAAGTGTGCAGGTGATGGTCATGATCAGCCCGGACACCAGCCCACAACACAGCCCTGAATCCAGCCCCCAGCGTGAGTATATTACTCGGTTCCCGCTGGCGAGCATTGGGGTGTGCATCTTCAGCGCTAACCTTGCCGGGTTCGCAGGAGGAGTGCTGCCTCTTGAGCTTGTGTTGGTTTTCCCTTGAAGAGGAAAGGCTGATGCAGCAAAGTAGTGTAAGTATTTCCTTTGGTTTTGAGAACCAAGGTATCAATCCAGTAGGAGATGATGCACAAGTCACTGAATACCTGCACAAACAATCAAGAACTTGCAACCAACGCGATAAAGGGGTTGTTAATCCCTTCACGGTCACTCGCAAAAGTGAGAAGTGATAGAGATAATAAAGTAAATATTTTTGGTATTTTTTATGTATAAATTAGAAAGTAAAGATTGCAAAATAGTAAACAAGATTCAACAATATGGAAAATAGACTTTAATATAATGGAAAAGAGATCCGGGGCCATAGGTTTTACTAGTGACTTCTCTCGAGATAGCATGTATTATGGTGGGTGATCAAATTACTACCGAGCAATTGATAGAAAAGCGCATAATTATGATGACATCTAAGGCTATGATCATGAACATAGGCATCACGTCTGTGTCAAGTAGACCGACTCTTGCCTGCATCTACTACTATTACTCCACACATCGACCGCTATCCAGCATGCATCTAGAGTATTAAGTTCATAAGAACGGAATAACACATTAAGCAAGATGACATGATGTAGAGGGATAAACTCAAGCAATATGATATAAACCCCATCTTTCTATCCTCGATGGAAACAATACAATACGTGCCTTGCTGCCCCAACTGTCACTGGGAAAGGACACCGCAAGATTGAACACAAAGCTAAGCACTTCTCCCATGGCAAGAAAGATCAATCTAATAGGCCAAACTAAACCGAAAATTCGAAGAGACTTGCAAAGATATCAAATCATGCATATAAGAATTCAGAGAAGAACCAAATAACATTCATAGATAATATTGTTCATAAATCCACAATTCATCGGATCTCGGCAAACACACCGCAAAAGAGTATTACATCGAATAGATCTCCAAGAACATCAAGGAGAACTTTGTATTGAGAATCAAAGAGAGAGAAGGAGCCATCTACCTAATAACTATGGACCCAAAGGTCTGTGCTAAACTACTCACGCTTCATCGGAGAGGTGATGGTGTTGATGTAGAAGCCCTTCATGATCGAGTCCCCCTCCGGCAGATCACCGGAAAAGGCCCCAAGATGGGATCTCATGGGTATAGAAGGTTGCGGCAGTGGAAAAGTGGTTTCGTGGCTCCCCCTGATGTTTTTAGGGTATAAGAGTATATATAGGAGAAAGAACTAGGTCGGTGGAGCTGCGAGGGGCCCACGAGGGTGGGGCGCGCCTACCCCCTGGGCGCGCCCTCCTGCCTCGTGGATGCCTCGTTGCATCTCAGACTTCATCTCCAAGTCTTCTGGTTAGCTTTCGGTCCAAGAAAGATCATCGCGAAGGTTTCATTCCGTTTGGACTCCGTTTGGTATTCCTTTTCTACAAAACTCTAAAATAGGCAAAAAAATAGAAACTGGCACTAGGCCTTCAATTAATAGGTTAGTCCTAAGAATAATATAAAAAAACATATTAAAGCCGATTAAACATCCAAAACAGATAATATAATAGCATGGAACAATAAAAAATTATAGATACGTTGGAGACGTGTCAAGCATCCCCAAGTTTAATTCCGGCTCGTCCTCGAGTAGGTAAATGCTAGAAACAGAATTTTTGATGTGGAATGCTACCTAACATATTTATCAATGTAATTTTCTTTATTGTGGCATGAATGTTCAGATCCGAAAGATTCAAGACAAAAGTTTAATATTGACATAAAAACAATAATACTTCAAGCATACTAACAAAGAAATCGTGTCTTCTCAAAATAACATGGTCAAAGAAAGCTATCCCTACAAAATCATATAGTCTAGTTATGCTCTATCTTCATCACACAAAGTATTTAATCATGCACAACCCCGATGACAAGCCAAGCAATTGTTTCATACTTTTGATGTTCTCAAACTTTTTCAATCTTCACGCAATACATGACCGTGAGCCATGGACATAGCACTATAGGTCGAATAGAATGGTGGTTGTGGAGAAGACAAAAAGGAGAAGATAGTCTCACATCAACTAGGCGTGTCAACGGGCTATGGAGATGTCCATCAATAGATATAAATGTGAGTGAGTAGGGATTGCCATGCAACGGATGCACTAGAGCTATAAGTGTATGAAAGCTCAATAAAAGAAACTAAGTGGGTATGCATCCAACTTGCTTGCTCACGAAGACCTAGGGAACTTTGAGGAAGCCCATCATTGGAATATACAAGCCAAGTTCTATAATGAAACATTCCCACTAGTATATAAAAGTGTCAACATAGGAGACTCTCTATCATGAAGATCATGGTGCTACTTTGAAGCACAAGTGTGGAAAAAGGATAGTAGCATTGCCCCTTCTCTCTTTTTCTCTCAATTTTTGGGGGCCTTTTCTCTTTTTTTATTTCCTCTTTTTTCTTTCTTTTTTTATTTTTCGTCCGGAGTCTTATCCCGACTTGTGGGGGAATCATAGTCTCCATCATCCTATCCTCACTGGGACAATGCTCTAATAATGAAGATCATCACACTTTTATTTACTTACAACTCAATACTTAGAACAAAATATGACTCTATGTGAATGCCTCCGGCGGTGTACCAGGTTGTGCAATGATTCAAAAGTGACATGTATGAAAAATTATGAACGGTGGCTTTGCCACAAATATGATGTCAACTACATGATCATGCAAGGCAATATGAAAATGATGGAGCGTGTCATAATAAACAAAATGGTGGAAAGTTACATGGCAATATATCTCGGAATGGCTATGGAAATGCCATAATAGGTAGGTATGGTGACTATTTTGAGGAAGGTATATGGTGGGTGTATGGTGCTGGCGAAAGTTGTGCGGTACTGGAGAGGCTAGCAATGGTGGAAGGGTGAGAGTGCGTATAATCCATGGACTCAACATTAGTCATAAAGAACTCATATACTTATTGCAAAAATTTATTAGTTATCAAAACGAAGTACTAGCGCATGCTCCTAGGGGGATATATTGGTAGGAAAAGACCATCGCTCGCCCCCAACCGCCACTCATAAGGAAGACAGTCAATAAATAAATCATGCTCCAACTTCATCACATAACGGTTCTCCATACATGCATGCTACGGGAATCACTACCTTTAACACAAGTATCTCTCAAATTCAAAACTACTCTACTAGCATGTCTCTAATATCATCATCTTCATATCTCAAAACAATCATAACGAATCAAACTTCTCATAGTATTCAATGCACTTTATATGAAAGTTTTTATTATACCCATCTTGGATGCCTATCATATTAGGACTAATTTTATAACCAAAGCAAATTATCATGCTGTTCTAAAAGACTCTCAAAATAATATAAGTGAAGCATGAGAGATCAACAATTTGTATAAAATAAAACCACCATCGTGCTCTAAAAAGATATAACTAAAGCACTAGAGCAATATTGTCTAGCTCAAAAGATATAAGTGAAGCACATAGAGTATTCTAATAAATTCCGATTCATGCATGTTTCTCCCAAAAGGTGTGTACAGAAAGGATGATTGTTGTAAACTAAAAAGCAAAGCCTCAAATCATACAAGACGCTCCAAGCAAAACACATATCATGTGGTGAATAAAAATATAGCCTCAAGTAAAGTTACCGATAGACAAAGACGAAAGAGGGGGTGCCTTCCGGGGCATCCCCAAGCTTAGGCTTTTGGTTGTACTTGAATTTTACCTTGGGGTTCCTTGGGCATCCCCAAGCTTAGGCTCTTGCTACTCCTTATTCCAAAATCCATCAAATCTTTACCCAAAACTTGAAAACTTCATAACACAAAACTTCTAAAAGCCCGTTTCATCCAAAACTTCAAGGACACCTGTAAGCAATCTATGTCAATCATGGACTTGACGAATTGTAAGCAGGGGGAGGGTGAATCCACCACCCATTGGGTACACCGAGTCAAGGAGATAATTCATTCATCTGATAAGATGGATGCCGGCTCTGCTGTCCTCATGCTGGAGAAAAATTGCAACTTTGAACCGCTGAGGCAGAAATTGGGGCGCCTTAAGCGTGATTGCAGCGATATGGGAACGCTGATGGTGGCTTTAGTCAAATATGCCGATTCTGATAGTACCAAGGACGCCGCGTCTGATGATGAGAAGACAGGGAAGGGAAAGAGGAACGGTAATGGAAAGGGTCAACAGCACAACCCGGGGAATCAAAGCGGCAATAAGCGTAAGGCGGACCACAGCCTGGAGCTTGTGGCCAATGCTAGTACACAGGGTAACAATCAGAGACGTAAGGGTAAGTGGCCTCGATCCGGTGGGTCAGGCCCATCTCTTGAGTAGCTACTCAATGAGCCCTGCCCGAAACACGGCACCCAGGAGCACCCCGCTACACACGTGTGGAAGGATTGTGCGATCATGAAGGCGTTTAAAAATTCCAATACCTTTGATGGTACTCATGAACCTGGCGGCGGTTCAGGGGCTGGCGGCTTTCATGGCCCGGGCAGCGGTTCAAATTCCGGTTTTCAGGGACAGCCGGGTGGAAATAATCAGCAGCAATCTGGTCAGGGAGGACAGCAGCAGCAGCAGTCGGGTTACCAGAGCCAACCGAAACAGTTGAGCGGTGGGTAGTACCATGTGTTTACCACTAGCTTATCCAAACATGACCAGAAGGTTCGTAAGAGGGCTATAAATTCGGTTGAGCCGGCAGTTCCTTGTTATTTGAGATGGTCAGAGTTACCCATCATTTGGAGCAGAGAGGATCACCCTCCACGCGTTCATAATCCGGGTCAGTTAGCCTTGGTGGTAGCACCTCAGGTTGGTGGATATAAATTCACTAAGGTACTCATGGACGGAGGTAGCAGCATCAATATACTCTATTATGAGACCTTCCAGCATATGGGGTTGACTGAGAAGAATCTGAGAACATCCAACACTGTTTTCCACGGGGTGGTTCCAGGCAAGTCGGCTTACCCAGTTGGTAAGATTGAATTAGAGGTGGCCTTTGGAGATGAGTATGATTCCAGGGCTGAGAAGCTGATGTTTGAGGTGGTCAAAATCAGGAGCCCATATCACGCTCTATTTGGGCAACCGGCTTATGCTAAATTCATGGCACGGCCGTGTTATGTTTACTTACAGCTCAAGATGCCGGGTTACAAGGGCACCATCACCGTGCATGGGAGTCGAAACGTGGCTTTGGAATGTGAAGAAGGCGATGCGGCTTACGCTGAGACGGCCTGTGCCGCGGAGGAGCTCAAATTTTATCAAGACAATGTTGACCCGGCGGATATGACCTCCCTCAAGAAACCAACTACTGAGCATGACCCGGCGTTGAAGTTTAAATTAGCCGCTGAGACAAAGCTTGTTGACTTCACCCCGGGAGACGCCTCTAAACAGTTCAGTATCAGTGCCAATTTGGATCCTAAATAGGAAAGCACCCTCATCGAGTTCATCCGTGAGAACCGGGACATCTTTGCATGGAAACCTTTTGACATGCTGGGTGTACCGAGGGAACTCGCTGAGCACACTCTCAATATTGATCTGAAGTATAAGCCGGTTAGGCAGTTTCTCCGACAATTGAACAAAGAGAGACGGACAGCTATTGGGGAAGAGGTGGCCTGGCTCTTAGCGGTCGGGTTTATTGTTGAAGTTTTTCATCCGGAGTGGCTGGCTAACCCGATGCTGGTGCTCAAGAAGAACGGAACTTGGCGGATGTGTGTGGATTACGCGGAATTAAACAAGGCTTGTCCGGCTGATCCCTTTGCTCTCCCCCGTATTTATCAAATCATTGATGCTACGGCGGGTTGTGAACGTTTGAGCTTTTTGGATGCTTACTCTGGTTATCATCAGATCAAGATGGCAGTTAAGGACCAGGAGAAGACATCTTTTATCACTCCGTTTGGGGCCTTGTGTTATGTATCTATGCCGTTTGGGCTCAAGAGTGCCCAGGCAACTTATCAGCGATGTGTGCAGAACTGTTTGCACGATCAAATTGGGCGCAATGTTCATGCTTATGTGGATGACATCATGGTGAAGTCCAGAGAAAAGGAAACTTTAATATCCGACTTGAGAGAGACCTTTGACAATCTCCGGGTTTACAAGATGATGTTTAACCCGGCCAAGTGTGTGTTTGGTGTACCTGCAGGTAAGCTCTTGGGTTTTCTAGTGTCAAATAGAGGCATTGAAGCTAATCCGGAGAAGATCACGGATATTACCTCTCTGGCTAAGCCGGCATGTATCAATGATGTTCAGCGCCTGGCAGGACGGGTTGCTACTTTAAGCTGGTTCATAAGCCAGTTAGGGGAGAAGGCCTTACCACTATATCAGATGATGAAGAAAACAAACACTTTTGTCTGGAGCGATGATGCTAACACTGCCTTTGAAGATTTAAAGAGACAGTTATCTGAGCCACCGGTTCTTGCAGCTCCCATTGATAAAGAGCCGCTATTGCTATATGTGGCTGCTAACTCACGGGCCGTCAGTGTTGCCATCGTGGTGGAGCGTAAGGAGGCAGGCAAGGAGCATCCGGTTCAACGGCCGGTTTACTACATCAGCGAGGTACTCATTGATTCTAAACAAAGGTATCCACATTGGCAAAAGCTTGTTTACGGTGTGTTCATGGCAAACTGGAAGTTGAACCAGTACTTTCAAAGTCATCCTATAATGGTGGTAAGTTCAGCTCCTTTGGGAGACATCATTCAGAACAGGGAAGCCACAGGACGAATCACCAAGTGGGCCATTGAGCTTGGGCCTTACGGTCTGAAGTATATGCCCCGCACTGCCATCAAGTCTCAGGCCTTGGTGGATTTTATCAATGATTGGACAGAGCTATAGACACTCGAGGAAAAGCCGGACAATACGTATTGGACTATTCACTTTGATGGATCTAGGCAGTTAGAAGGATCAGGGGCTGGAGTTTTCTTAACATCCCCTCGAGGTGACAAATTTCGTTATGTGCTCCGGCTCATGTTTCCCTGTACTAACAATGCAGTTGAATATGAGGCCTTGCTCCATGGTCTTCGGATGGCTAAGGAGATGAATTTAAGCTGGGTAAGGTGCTTGGGTGACTCAGACCTCGTGGCTCAACAGGTCTCAGGCACATGGGATTCTAAGGATCCCCTTATGGCGGCTTATCGCCGCGAAGTAGATGTTGTAGCTGGGTACTTCAAAGGGTATCAGGTGGAGCATATTGATAGAAGGAAGAATGAGGCAGCTGATGCTTTAAGCCGGTTGGGCTCTCAGCGTAAGCCGGTGCCGCCTAACACCTTTCTTGACATTCTGCATAATCCTTCTATCAAAGTACCTATAGAGGAAGAGCTTGCAGTGCCAGACCTGGAGGCACAGTTGGTGGCTGCACTTCACATCATCCCAGATTGGACATTGCCATACTTGGCTTATATGACCCGGGGAGAGCTTCCTGAGGATGAGACCTTGGCGAGACAAATTGTCAGGCGGTCCAAATCCATGACAATTGTTAATGGCGAGTTACATCACCTTAGTGTCACAGGGGCGTTCTAGCGTTGTGTGTCACCTGCAGAGGGTCAAGAGATACTTCGAAAGATCCATGAAGGGGATTGTGGTCATCATGCCGGTTCAAAATCTCTGGTGGCCAAGGCTTTCCTTCATGGTTTTTATTGGCTGACGGCTCATGCTGATGCAGAAGATCTTGTTAGCAAGTGTGACGGATGTCAAAAAATTTCACAACGAGCTCATATGCCGGCTCAAGAATTGAGGATGATTCCAATTACTTGGCCATTTGCAGTCTGGGGGCTTGACATGGTGGGACCTTTCAAAAGGTCTAAGGATAAAAAGACACACCTCCTGGTGGCAGTGGATAAATTTACAAAGTGGATTGAGGCAGAGCGGGTCAGTCAGTGTGATGCGGCCACAACAGTTCAGTTCATCAAAAAGGTGATCTTTCGTTTTGGTTTTCCACATAGCATCATAACTGATAATGGCACTAATCTCTCCAAGGGTGCCATGGAAGATTCTTGTCAACGGGAACATATCCGGCTTGACGTTTCGGCTGTTGCTCATCCTCAATCCAATGGTCAAGCAGAAAGAGCTAATCAGGAAATCTTAAGGAGTATCAAACCATGGCTCTTGGTCCCTTTACAGCGGACTCTGGGTTGTTGGGTGGAAGAGTTGCCCTCTGTGCTGTGGATCATCAACACTACGCCTAACAGATCCACGAGTTATACACCTTTTTTCATGGTGTATGGAGCAGAGGCAGTTCTGCCAAGTGATATCCGGCACGACTCACCCCGTGTGGCGGCTTATGTTGAGGTTGACAATGAAAAGGCTCGACAAGAGGCACTTGACTTGTTGGATGAGGAGCGAGACTTGGCAATAGCCCGCTCGGTGATTTACCAGCAAGACCTTCGTCGTTATCACAGCCGCAGGGTCAGGAGCAGAACATTTCAGGAAGGCGATTTAGTGCTCCGGCTCATCCAGGATCAGTCTGATATGCACAAGCTAACCCCTCCTTGGGAAGGACCCTTTGTGGTCAGCAAGAATCTGAATAACGGGTCATACTACCTCATTGATATTCGAGAGCACAAAGACTCATGTAAGTCGGAGGAGGAGACCCGCCGCCCGTGGAATATAGCCCATCTTCGGCCTTACTATACTTAAGCCACCGGCTCTTTAGATGTATATATTTTTTGACAATGTACATATTATATAAAGTAATAAAGCAGGACCTTTGTCCTTTTTTCACCCTCAAAAAAGTGTATATGTCTTTTTGACAGGTGGTGGAAACAACCAATAGGGACCGGATCATATCTGAATCCGGATTTACCTTTGGTCCGGCTTATGATCATATCTGAATCTAGCCATGGTCATTTGGGGGCTTCCTGTTCAAACATAGGTCGTATCCGAACCAAAGCGAACATAGCTGCCGATACCCACTTGATCGGCATACTTGCCAAACCTACTTGGGGGCTTCTTGATCATATTTGAATCACAGCTTAACCCCTTTAGGTATGACGTGGATCGTATACGAATCAGCATCATTAAACAAATCCTATGGTCACTTGGGGGCTTCCTGTTCAAACATAGGTCATATTCGAACCAAAGAGAACATAGCTGTCGATACCCACTTGATCGGCATCGCCAAGCCACTGGGGGCTATATGATCGTATCCGAATCTTAGCTTAACCCCTTTGGAACGGTTTACTCATCGTATCCGAATCAGAAGCCTGTAAAGTATTTTGATAATCCTGAAATCTTGTGGAAAGCATTATGAGATGTTTTTGTCTTGCCGGTTTAATATTCGTCACCCTGGGTTGTTATGTGCCGGGTGAACATTATATGAGCCGGAAAGAGTATCAAAGGGTCACAGGTATGCTATTATGCTAGCCTGCATATAAGTCTTTTGGTTTGTGTTTCGGGTTATCAATACTTCCTGTGCAGGATACAACAAGCAAAATTTAAAACGCCAAGGAAAAAATATACAACCAGGGCGGCCTACGGAAAGTATTAAGCAATAAGAACATGCACGAAGGCATGACGAGCATTGGGAAGTTCTTTCTACCCTATTACAAGACTCCCCGAGTCTGAATAGATGAAGCATTGTTTTTTGGCCAAACACCTGGCGATTCACTCCTTCGGCAGGCTTGAGGGCTCCGGGTTATCCTTCTCCAGTTCTCCATCGGCTGTTTTGTCCTGGAAAGTTGATGAGGCCCAATCAATGCCGCTCAAAGCTTCAAATTTAGCTTCATCATCTATTAAACCGGCCAGGTCCACTTCAGGGGCAAAAGTATGCTTACGAATTGGAGGGATCAGGCTGATTTGATCATATGGAGCGTTTGGGATTCTCCGGTTCTCACTGTCATAAGCCGGCGCATACTTGCTAAGGTCAGTGTCATTTCCAATAAGGTTGGCCATGGGACGTATGGCTTTGACACAGGAAGTGAAGTCATGATCATCAAAGGCATTGCAGTCTTCCTTTAGACTCGGGTATCCAAGAGCAAGGTCTGCTGGGTCTAGTTCTGGGAGCCATGCTTTGGCCCGGCTTAATGCGGCTACGGCCCCGGCTCTTGAGGATGCCCGCCTTAAGTCTTGGATCCGCTGAGGAAGAAAGGCAAGGCTCTTCAATACATGTTGCAAAAGGCGGGGATGTGGAGTTGATAAGGCTACAATGGCCAAGGCACGTTGTGTCCCGGAGTATAGCTGTTCCACTAAGGTGTAAACTGCTTTAAGCTTGATCAGCGTGTTCTGCTTCAGTTTGATACTCCTGGAGCCTGTATGTGCACAAGCATAACAGTCAGCCGGAAGTAATTATTACAATCATCATTGTAAGGTTACAATGTTTAAAGGTTAGTTTACAATAACTTACCAAAGATGGCTGAGACCATTTGAGATATCTGTTGTTTTAAGTCAGACAGCTCGGATGTTGCTTCGGCAAGAGCTGCTTCGGCTATCTCGGCCCGGGTCACCAGGGAAGCCTTCTCATCAGCCCAAGTTTTCTTTTCCGATTCAAAATTCTTCTATAGCTTCTCATTTTCAGAGACACTAAATTCAAATTTGGAATTAGCCATTTGCGTCTCAAGTTCTTGAGTTTCCAGATGACTCTTCAGGGCAGCGAGCTCTGATTCAAATTGACTTATGGCAGCCTGCATTGAGACCGGGTTATGGTAAGGATTATAGTAAGGTAACATTCATGTCCCAAGCACTTTACAAGTAAAGATACTTGGCACTTGGGGGCTAATGTATGCTGAAGAATTTTTTAACTTTATCCTGCCGGGTCACACATGTTAAGTCTCAAGCACCTTACAAGTAAGGATACTTGACACTTGGGGGCTAATGTGTACTGCAAATTTAAAGGCTTTATGTTATAACCGGGTTAAGAAAATTGTTTTTAAGTCAGATAAGTTAACAAGTAAAGCAGATTTCTAAAAGTCTATAGCATATTTGTTCATAAGCAATAGACTTGGGGGCTGGTACAGTATGTAAGACTCAGGTAAAAAGTATAAGTTATACCTCAGATTTGTGTTGTATTTGTTTGACCATGTCAATTTTGAGGTCACGGCTATTATGAACTTGATTCAGATAGCCCGAGACTATATCACCAATGCTTAAGTGAGTATAATCAGTGATGTCCTGCTTGGGTTTTCGGCATTGAGCAAATTCTTCCTTGGCGGTACATTTGGCAAGGACGGTAGGCCGCCCTGGTTCAACAAACTGAGACTTCACAATTTCAACTTCCGGTTCATTTGTTTTGACCGAGCTAGGAGTCTCCGGGTCACTTGTGTGGAGAGTATCTTCAGCAGGTGGATCAGAGGTTGGCATTGGAATATCAAAAGCTGGATATGGCGGCGGCTGATGGGTAGAGTTGTCTGGAACAGACGCATTGATCACCGGTTCAGCCACGACCGGTTCTTCAGACGGCTTATTCTTCTTTGCCCGTTTACTGGGCTTCACTTGCATGCTGTTAACAACAGTAGAAGGATGAATACGCAAGCGTGGATAAAGCAAAAAGTGCATAAGTTTACATTACCCGAGAGCAGTTTTGAAAGTTGGCATATTTGACTGCACGGATTCGCCGGAAGAAGGAGAGGTATCCTGATAGTTGGAGTCAGACGAATTGAGAGGTTGAGGAATTAAGCCCGCTAAAGGTAAGACAAAACGTAAATCAGAGATAACCTCAGTCTGACGTTTCCTGGTTACATCAGGTAAGCCGGAGGAGAGTTCTGCATCCTTGTTGTTCCAGGTCTGCCTCCGGTTTTCAAACTGTTGTTGCTTGAAAAGAAATTGAGGATCTTGATAAGCAAGTGCATGTGAAAATCGTACTTTCCAGGTCACCCTTCGGGTCTTTCGCTTTGGCAAAGTCTCTGAGTCGGAGGAGATTATAGTTACCTCTGCATTGGTTGCTCGACTGTTCCCCGTATCCTCCTGAAGGGATAGAATGTCAGACAGATCATAACAAGGAACTTAAGAAAATTCAAAGATTACCTCTTCATCATCCGAAGAGCTATCCTCCAATCTGAGTAAGTCGGAGACGCTGGGTTTCTTCTTCTTTGAGGTTCCCGCCTTGGCGGCTTTCCTTTCAACTTTCTTGGTCGTCCTGGCCTGTTTGGCAGCCTCATGGTCATATTTGGTTTTCCAGAAGTCATCATCGGCCTGTGGAAAAAGTTAAGGAATTATGAGTATCAAGAAAGGCATAATATAGCAATGAGTATTTGTTGTGATTGATAACTTACTGCAGGGGCCAGGTTATTCTTGCAAAATGGAAGTAATCCGAAGGCGTTGCTCGTCACAGTGCCCTCCTTCAGCAGTGACTGGGTTGTAGCATCCACCACGTCATCTGGTAAGTCGTCAGGGCTATGGCGTAACGGATCATTCTTTTCTCCTATATAAGTACACATTAAGCCGGGACGACGGCTTAATGGGAGTATTCGCCAACTGACCCAGACTCGGACCAAATCAATGGCGTTTAAACCGTTTCCCAAGAGAGCTTTAATCTTCCTGATGGTGGAATTGAGAGGCACGCGTTCAAGGGTTGTCAGCTTGTCTGGTAGCTGATGGTTAGACTCAAGGCGCAGGGCGCGAAAGCCGGGCAGAGGTTTTTCATCAGCCGGAAAAGTGTCCTGGCAGTAGAACCACATCTGGTTCCAAGATTTTGGGTGGCTCGGCAACTCAGCATAAGGGAAAAGACAGTCTCTCCGTCGCTGGATTGAGATGCCGCCAAGCTCAAGACTGGGCCCGTTGGCATGTTCATTTTGCCGGTTCATGTAAAAAAGTTCCTTGAACAAAAGCAGACTTGGCTCCTCTCCCAGGTACACCTCGCAGAAGACTTGAAAATTGCAAATATTTGACATGGAATTGGGTCCGATGTCTTGAGGTCTAAGGTCAAAGAAATTTAAAACCTCTCTGAAGAATTTTGAGCCGGGAGGAGCAAATCCATGGCTCATATGATCCGTAAAAATTATTACTTCCCCTGCTTTGGGGTGAGGCTTTTCTTCAGACGGGTCAGGGGCACGGTAAGACATGACATCCTTTTTTGGCAGATGCCCAGACTTTACAAACTCAGCTAGTTTGCTATTGGTAACTATGGATGAACCCAATTACAAGTTACAGGGGCCTTGGTAGCCTTAGGAGCCATCACAGCAATTGGCCTATGGAAAAACAAGAAGATCTGGTTCAATTTTAACCCGGGAGAAAAATCTTAATTATTTAAAGTGGCGGCTTAATGAGGGGCCTAATGATATAAGGATGAGTGTGCAACAATATTTAAGCCACTACATGTATCAAGTGCAATTCAAAAAAAAATCCGGGTCATGAGGAGCAATTAAGGTTCTGTGTCATTTATTTAAGCCGGACACCTCGATAGTTGTGTTTCAGTGCATTTACCAGAAGAGGTTTTCCGGGTGATAAAAGCAAGTTTCACAGCTAATAGTTATTACTCTGGATCAAAATATTGCTCTGAAAAGAAAATTTTCTAGACCTAAAACAGGGCAGAGAAGTTCATGCACTCGAAGAGGTTTTCTGAACAAGAGAAATGAGATCTATTTTTATGCAAGATCAACACAAACAAGCACCGCAGCAGTTCTACGTAGTTTTTACGATCTAAACAAGGCGTTGGAAGGAACTAGCGAGGGTTTGGCATCGGGCAGTGATGAACACCGACGAACTCAGCAAGGACCTAATGCAGATATGTGAAAGGGAATGAGAGGAACTCATAGATGCGGACGAGCTGCAGAGGTTCGCCGTCGATCTCTGGTCAAAGTCAGGTTGATGCAGCGGCCTGAGTCGGTGAAGACGAGGGGTTCGACGGTGGCGGCGGCAGAGCTCGGGAGGAGGCAAGAGGAAGAAGATGACTGGGGGAAAGACCTAGGTCGCCCTATTTATAAGAGAAGACTAACCGAGAGGGCACGGAAAATGAGGAGATAACATTTATTATCCAGCGGCTCTGGCACCTCGATTCCTAGGATGGTCAGTAAATACAAATATCCATTGAAGATATGACAGAATAAAAATAAGTTTTATTGAAGATGATGTCACGGTGATTTAACACGGATCCAGATGATGACGTCACCGCGGGTTAAAATTCTTCGTGCAAGACAAGAGACTGCAGGACAGTTCATAAGGTATTTTAAGATTGACATGAACATGTTCAAATCAATCTGGGGCCTAATGTGGGGGATATAACTATTTGTGTAAGCCGCCCAGGAGGGGCCGGGTTACGCAAAGAAGATTCACCAGAGAGAAGCCCAAGACTAAAGTATGAAGATGGCGGTTCATAAAGAGCTTAAGGCCCACAGGCGACTTAAGGCCCGTTGTAGTAAACCGCCATAGTAATATACTTGTATCATAAGGTAGACTTAACTAGTCACCGAGCTGGACATTGTGTATAAGCTGGCCGGGACTCTGTAAGCCCTAGGGTGTCAACCCGTGTATATAAGGGGATGACTTGCGGGCGACTTAGGGCAAGAAACAACTCATCGAGAGCCAGGCATAGCGTATCTCGCTCCCTGGTCATCGAAACATCAATACCAACCCAACTAGACGTAGGCCTTACCTTCACCGTAAGGGGCCGAACTAGTATAAAACCCCTCCTGTCCTTTGTCCCGATTAACCCCTTCAAGCTTCCTAGCGGCGATGGCTCCACAACTAAGTCCTTTCACGAAGACATCTGACGTGACAATTCCACGACAATTACCGTACAACTCTGGTGCAGATCTTATTCTGGTTGACCTACGAGGTTCGGTAGTAACTTGATCTGAAGTTTCTTGATCAATATCATTAGCTTCCTCGCTAATTGGTGTATGTGTCACAGGTACCGGTTTCTGTGATGAACTACTTTCCAATAAGGGAACAAGTACAGTTACCTCATCAAGTTCTACTTTCCTCCCACTCACTTCTTTTGAGAGAAACTCCTTCTCTAGAAAGGATCCATTCTTAGCAACGAATGTCTTGCATTCGGATCTGTGATAGAAGGTGTACCCAACCGTCTCCTTTGGGTATCCTATGAAGACACATTTCTCCGATTTGGGTTCGAGCTTATCAGGTTGAAGCTTTTTCACATAAGTATCGCAGCCCCAAACTTTAAGAAAGGACAACTTTGGTTTCTTGCCAAACCACAGTTCATAAGGCGTCGTCTCAACGGTTTAGATGGTGCCCTATTTAACGTGAATGCAGCCATCTCTAAAGCATAACCCCAAAACGATAGTGGTAAATCAGTAAGAGACATATTAGATCGAGCATATCTAGTAAAGTGCGGTTACGATGTTCGGACACACCATTACGCTGTGGTGTTCTATGTGGCATGAGTTGTGAAACTATTCTGCATTGTTTCAAATGAAGACCAAACTCGTCACTCAAATATTCACCTCCACGATCAGATCGTAGAAACTTTATTTTCTTGTTACGATGATTTTCCACTTCACTCTGAAATTCTTTGATCTTTTCAAATGTTTCAGACTTATGTTTCATTAAGTAGATATACCCATATCTGCTTAAATCATTTGTGAAGGTGATAAAATAATGACACCCGCCGCGAGCCTCAGTATTCATTGGACCACATACATCAGTATGTATGATTTTCAACAAATATGTTGCTCGCTCCATTGTTCCGGAGAATGGCGTTTTAGTCATCTTGCCCATGAGGCATGGTTCGCAAGTACCAAGTGATTCCAAAAGTCCATCAGTATGGAGTTTCTTCATGCGCTTTACACCAATATGACCTAAACGGCAGTGCCACAAATAATTTGCACTATCATTATCAACTTTGCATCTTTTGGTTTCAACATTATGAATATGTGTATCACTACAATCGAGATTCAACAAAAATAGACCACTCTTCAAGGGTGCATGACCATAAAAGATATTACTCATATAAATAGAACAACCATTATTCTTAGATTTAAATGAATAACCATCTCACATCAAACAAGATCCAGATATAATGTTATTGCTTAACGCTGGCACCAAATAACAATTATTCAGGTCTAAAACTAATCCCGAAGGTAGATGTAGAGGTAGCGTGTCAACTGCGATCACATCAACTTTGGAACCATTTCCCACGTGCATCATCACCTCGTCCTTACACTATAAAAAATTACACTTCCGTGATGATACGTGTTTGTCATAGTAGGTCGCGTTTTTTGTCATGCATGTACATCCATGAAAATTTTATGACGATAAATCGCACGTCACAAAAGTGCTCTCGTCAAGGGTGACCAACACATGGCATCCACCGAAACGAACGTCGTTAAGCTATCGGGTCCGGTTTTGGATTCGATAACCAGTTAACAGCCCGAACCAATGGGGATTTTCCACGTGTAAAATCATCACTGGCCGCAGAAAACATGTGTTGCCTCACCGTTGGGACAGATGTCATCCACTCATTGGACAGTAGGCACCTATGATAGGTCGACACGTGGCATGGCCCAATAGTGGCCCATTCCGGTGAAAAAGGACGGCCCAGTAAAAATTAGCAGGCTGGCCCATATAAGGCCTACTTGTGTCAGGTCCATTTAATCCCATGTCCCATACGAGATGTGCCAATTCGGCCCATCAACGGCGCTTTAAAGATTTGACACCATTGCAGCCCATCGCTAGTTTGAGCCCGTTAACAGCCCGCTATATATTTGGGCTCAATATCAGCCCGATGAGATTTCGGCCTGTTAACAGCCCATTCAATGGATGGACAATTTTCAGGATGTACATCTTTCGGCCTTTTAGCGACCCATTTAAATGTTGGGCTAATTTCCAGCCCGGTGTGTCTTTCAGCCTGTTGACGGCACATATATCAGATGGGCCATTTGTAGTCGGACCTGAGTTTTGGCATTTTAGCAGCCCATTTAAGTGTTGGGCCAATTTTCGGCCCGGTGTCTCTTTCAGCCTGTTTACGGCCCATAAATCAGTTGGGCCATTTGTAGTCGGACCTGAGTTTTGGCCTTTCAGCGACCCATTTAAGTGTTGGGCCAATTCCCGGCCCTGTGTGCCTTTCGGCCTGTTAACGGACCATAAATGAGTTGGGCCATTTGTAGTCGGACCTTAGTTTTGGCCTTTTAATGCCCCATGCCCGTCATGGTCCAATACCAGCCCAGTTTCTCTTTTGGCCTGCTAAAGGCCCACAACACAGTTGGGCCATTTACAATACGACTTGACTTTCGGCCTCTTAGCGGCCCATGCTCTTCATGGTCCAGTACAAGCCCGCTGTCTCTTTCGGCCTGCTAAAGGCCTATAGTATAGTTGGGCCATATGTAGCCCAAACTTAGTAACGGCCTGTTAATAGCCCATGAAATCAATTGGGCCCACCTGTTGCCAAAACTAAGGTAAGAGGGCCGACCAAACTTCGATGTCGGCATATTAACGACCCGAGAGGTAAGAGGGCCGACCATTAAATTTCGGCCTAGTAATGGCCCATTAACTTAATGGGCCCACTAAAGTTCATACATGTCTTTAGGCCAAATTAGATAATTTGAGCCCATTACGACGAGCAACTATGCACAGGACCAAAACCGATCAAGCAAAGGTACAGTATACAGGGAAAAACGTTGCACATCCAGCATATATTACAGTAAATTACATCCACTGGGCAATCAAAGATTGATGCCAGTGCAAATAAATGAGCGGAACCTAACGATCCACAATGTCACAATCTGCAACATCAGCACAAATGACGCCCATAAGCATGTGGGCAAGTTCTTGCTGCTTTGCTACACTGTCACTGAAAACATTGATCAGTTGTTGTGTCGCACGAATCTGCACCTCTGATTCATCCACCATTTCCATCATTGCTTCAGCCATTAATTGGTTCACAAACATACATTTATTCCATTGCATTCAAGACAGAGGATACTGAACAAATTCAGAAGGCGATTTTGGCAGGCTTGTATTAAGTGGAGAGTGTCTCGACCACTGCATCATAACATAAATTAGGAGGGGAACCAAACAGATTAATCATGAGTTATTGCCATATTACCTGGCCTAGATTTATTGGAAAGAAACAATGGGGTTGCCTTGCTGTTTTTAGAGTTTGTCTTCGTATCTTCAGCAGCCTGCACCAAATTAACACAGTAGCATTGCTATCATTGGCCAAGTCAGATAATTGGAAAGCAACATTGACACAATGAACGGTTGGGCAACTAGCCTACACCAAATTAACACAATATGGCAAAGCTATCATCAGCCAGGTAAGGTAATACGAAAGCAACATTGACACAATGAATGAATGGGCAACCAGAGAAGCACTAAAATTCAGTAATGTGCATGATATGAGATAGTACACTCATGCAGCTCGGTATGCAAAACTACCAGGCAGTTTTCCTTACAAAAATCAACATTGGCGCCTTTAACATTTTGCTACAACTAATTTTAGATCAGATAAAGGTTAGATTCACGCCAATTAACAAAATACATGCTGATGTAAAAATATAGTGATATACAACAGGTACTTACATCAGCATTGGACCACAGAAAATCCCCGCAAGATATTTTCCTCGAATACGATCCCAATGGAGGAAGTCTTCTATCGTTTAACCTTATTTTCTAAAAGAGAGATGGGTAAGAAACATGTAGAAAATATGATCAAAATGCTATAAAATTTCATGATGCGAGGATACACACACGCTTCTTAGAATGGAGTTGACATTCTTTTGCTGGACTGGAGCGGACTAGTTATTTGGTCACTGGAATCTGCTTATTATCAGTGGGAGTTGGGTTTCTCTGTGCTGGAGCAGTATCTATGAAAAATGGAGTTGGTTTATTATCTCCTGGCATTTGGATCTTTTGCAAAGACCTGGTTTGTAACCCTTGGATTCTAACATAGCCGTCTTCCTCTTGCATGCCTTATATAGAAGAATGGTGCTTCAATTATAAAACATGCTACAGTAGATATGGAATACGTACTGAAGAATAGAAAGGCATGACATATTGACATGTATCCCCTCCATCCGGAAATAAATGGATGGGTCTGGGCGTATTTCAGTTCTAGATACATCCAGATTTATCCATTTCTGCGACATGTAATCCGGACGGAGGGAGTATGATGTAAGAGGTAGGGATACGACAGGACAACATAGTAAAAAAACACTGAAAACCCACGGGAGAACCAAAGTATTCAAACCCACTGACATGAGATAGTACACTCATGCATCTCAGGATGCAAAACTACCATGCAGTTTTCCTTACAAAAATCAACATTGTGGCCTTTAATCATACATTTTGGTACAACTAAATTTAGATCAGATATAGGTTGGATTCACGCCGATTAACAAAATACATGCTGATGTAAAAATATAGTGATATACAACAGGTACTTACATCTTCATTGGAGCATAGAGAATTCCTGCAAGAATCTTTCCTCACATATGATACCAGTGCAGAAATTCTTCTATCTGTTAAGCTTATTTTCTAAAAGAGAGATGGGTAAAAAACATGTAGAAAATATGATCAGCATGCTATAAAATTTCATGATGCAAGGATATGCACACGCTTCTCAGAATGGAGTTGACATATTTTTGCTGGACTGGAGCGGACTAGTTCTTTGGCCATAGGAATCTTCTTATTATCAGTAGGAGTTGGGTTTCTCTTTGCTGGAGCAGTATCTATAAAAACTGGAGTTGGTTTATTATCTCCTATCGTTTGGATCTTTTGCAAATGCCTTGTTTGTAACCCTTCAGATTCTAACATAGTCGTCTTCCCCTTGCATGCCTTGTATAGAAGAATGGTACTTTAATTATAAAACATGCTACAACAGAGAGATGGAATAGGTACTGAAGAATAGAAAGGCATGACATATTGACATGTATTCCCTCCATCCAGAAAAAAATGGATGGGTCTAGGCGTATTTCAGTTCTAGATACATCCTTTTTATCCATTTCGGCAACATGTAATCCGGACGGAGGGAGTATGGTGTAAGAGCTAGGGATACGGAAGGACAACACAGCAAAAAACACTAGTTGAATGTAAAATTGTATGCTAGCGGAATACATACAGAAAAAACTAAGGCAAGACACATGTGTATGAGTGGGAAACTAAGATGGCATTGCAACAGAGCACTAGAACAACACTTCAATGTAAAAAACATGGTATGGTAGACAGATGAAGTACATACTGATGAATAATAATGCATAAGATATACAGAACCATGATGTCCAAATTAAGCAGATGGCCTTGCGATAGAGTAGAATGACAGTACTTGAATTTCAAAACATGTTATCATGAATGGAATAGGTACTGAAAAACAGGAAGGCATGACATATTTACATGCATGATCAGCATGCTAAGCACATGGCATTGCAACAGAGTAGATATACTCCAGGACATTATATGCATGGTGTACCCATATCACAGGCGAAGTTAGAGCAAGGACCTTGTGGGGTGAAGAGGATTCATCATCTTTCTGCAAGTCTTCTGAAGAACTGCCTTTACATGTTCCATCATATTGGGTATCATTGACATCAGGTTTATTGACCTTTACATTGCTCTGTGAGGTTCTTGTGGATATATCAGTGTGTGCAATTATATCTGACATGCATGGAAGACAACTAGTAGTTAGATTTATGTAATGAGTGCATGTAGGAGACGACATAAATAGTAGGACTTGGGTTAACTAGCGGCAACATATCTCAAAAACTAAAGGGGGAACACAGATGAAAGCTACAGAATATGTATCGTTTGTACTCGAGATTAACTAGATGGCACACAAAAGCATTAAAGAACAACATAGGTAATACTAGAAGTGGTATAATACTATAATCACCATCCTATGGGATAGCATTGGCTGATGGATGATAACTATGGAACAATGTTACCTTAAGAACACATATCTTAGCTGAACTATGGAACAACGTTAACTCCTGAACAAGACCCGTAAGAGATCAGCATGAATATACAGTGAAATGAGATAATCTATTTTCCATGCTTAGATGAATAACAAAGCCATAAATGTTGCACACAAGTAAGATGAGGGTACAACCTATCTGGCCGCCATCCATAGGAGTGAGCATCATCTGATGACTTGTCAATGGCCATGCAGTTGTTGTGGCTGTCCATGTCGGGCACGCGCATTCGATGCGGGGAACTGTTGAGTGGGGACTATAGCTCCCTTTTGGTGTATGCTTCCCTTGTTGGAGTAGCTGCGGTGAGTCGGAAGACGGTGCGGCTGAAGATGCAGATAACGCATAATGTTAAGAACGACATATCACTTTGATCTGAAGAAATACACTAAGAGATCAACAGCAAGGTATGAGAGTGGTCACACGTCTATTGACTGAAGACTAAATTGGGCTTACACGATTTTATTTTATTTTGGTACTGTCCGATCTAATTCGGGTGGCTTGATGGCTGTCTTATGCCTCCTAGCTAACACTGTTCGGAATCTTCCCCGAAGAGCGAGCGACCAACGGCAGAGCAGCCTGCCTCTGCCGTTCGTGGCTCCGGCCAAAACCCAGCTCCCCGCCCAACCGCGCTGCCGTGGTTGCGCCGCCCCCGGTCCAATCCACAAAGACTCCTCGTCATCCAGATCCGGCGGCGGCCGTACCTTCAACCCACGCAACTCTAAGATAGCCATCTAAGCGTTGCTTCTGCGGCGAACTTGCGGCCCCGGACCCTTATGTTAGACACCAGCCAACCGGCAGCCTAGGAGCTTCGCCACCTCGAGGGGTGCTGCTTCCCATTGGGAATCAATTGGCCCAGAATAAAAATTAAGATAAGTAATGCCTAAATAAAGTGATTTGAGATGAGGGTGCGACCTATCTGGCGGCATGGTGAAGTAGGAAGATCCAGCTGTTGAGTTGGTGAGGCCAGCATAGTTGCGGTGGCGACCGACGGCAGGGAAACAACGATGTCACGACGGTCGATGGCTACGGGGAAGGAGCACCGGGACTCTGGACGGATCCGAAGTTGGATCCGCTCCGGCGCCGTGAACAACGACGGGGGTGAATCGGCTCCGGTACGGTTCACGCGGCCGTCATCGAGGAAGCTCCAGCAGCACGGAGTAAGAGGCACACGGCCCAGTGCACGACGGCAAATGGACAGCGTCTCCGGTATTAGGGAGGAGGGCGGCTGTGAAATTGGTGCGGTGGGGGCGCCATGGAGGAGGGGATGAGGTTTCGCGGCTCGGGAGAAGGGAGCTTCTCGGGGAGAAGGTGATTTGGCACCCACGAGGTATGAATGGGGGGGCATTGGGAGGGGAGTGGAACCATGTCTTACGGACACATTTGTCTGAAATGTGAGGGGGAGTTACAGTTCTACCCCTGCCTTTAGGCTTCTCGGCTTGGGTCTGTGTACTGAGGGTCGGGGATAGTAGAGTAACTTTGCTTCTCCCCAAATAGTGGGCGGGAGCGATTTCGGGCGAGGAGGGCGTGTTTTGAAATATAGTGGGCACAAGCGATTTCGGACGAGGAGAGCATGTTTTGAAATAGTGGCGAGAGCTATTTCGGGCGAGGAGAGCGTGTTTTGCCGACCATGGTTTATGAATTATTCGGCACATGTCATTTCGGCCAAGGAGAAGGCGCGCTTGGATGAAGTTACGAACCTACCCTTGATGTACAACGGGCCAATTGATGCGTATCCCACATAGGACAGTAATTTCGCGTCTCCCATGTATTTGCTCGGGCGAATTCCACCGAGCAGAGGATGTTTAACTATTCGTCCAAATTTTGGGAGAACGAGCATCCACGTCTACCTTACCAAGTCGATTCGAATCAAATTTTGAAATGTTAGCTTGCCACTTCTTTTCTAGATGGAGAGATGATGCTCGGGAGTAATGTGTTTTCACATGCTCGTTGCTAGCGATTTACTATATGACAAATAGTTGAACCACTCAAAAACGCGAATCAAACCCAAAATGAAATATCTCGATTCAATGAAATAGCTCATTCACTAGGTCAAAATAGTGAACTAAATCCAAAATTGAACACCTCGATCGAGAAGCATGTTGTACAGTATTATAGTACTCCATGAACATGTTGAAAGTCAAATTAAAGAACTTGTTTGATATACTCATATATCCATTCATGTGTGGATTGCAGACAACATGTTCTCCAATTTAAATATTTGAATGCAAGTTTATATCGAAACATGGTTTATATCAGTCTTTGATGCATAAAACGCGACCTCCTCCTCTCCCGGACTCCTTCTCTCTCTCTCTCTCTCTCTCTCTCTCTCTCTCTCTCTCTCTCTCTCTCTCTCTCTCTCTCTCTCTCTCTCTCTCTCTCTCTCTCGCCGACAATCTTCAATTCTGTCGCACGCATCCGACACACAAATCTTGTTGGTCCCTCTCCCTTTCTCTCCATCTCTCTCTCTCTTTTTGTGTGTGTGTGTGGGGGGGTCTTTCTAGTTTGCATGCATATATACTCCATCTATAGGTCTCTCTCGCACACTATGTATGATACTCTAGCTAGTCCAAGCTAGATATCTTGGGTGCACTCGTCGTACGCACACAAATTCCTTGGCTCGTTGCCCATAACTATCTCACGCACCACTCTGTCGTCTCGGAGCTCTTCCCCCTCTCTCTCAAACTCTCCATCTACCTGGGTCACACATACACATGCATATCTCACTCGCACTCGATAGGCCCATCTAAAACTCTATCTCTCTCCCTCATTCTCTCTCTCCATCTCACACGCACACACACACAATCTCATGCCTAGCTAGCCAAGTATGATGATCTCTCACTCAATTATAGGCACACGCAGTCCCCCCTATATGTATATGACTAGCTAATCTTAGTCTCCATCACAAACATGTGCATGGTCTATCTCGGTTTCTCTCGGGGCATCTTTCTATCGCGCACGCACCTCCCTCGATCTCCCACCCATATAGTCCCCTCACGATCTCGAGGGGATCTCTCTATCACAAGCACACCCTCTCTCCCTCCCCATGCGTCCATGTCCTCCATGTGTCCCTCTCGACCTTTGTTCCTTGTTGGCTAGACCTCTATTGGACATGTGCTACAGGGGTGTCTCTCTCCATGCAAACAATCACACACTAGATATCTTCGTATATCTCCTGGCCTCACTTTTCTATCTCGGAGATGCATGCGTGATACGTTTGCACAAGAAACGAAAAAACACACACTCTCTCTAATTTATTGTTTGTTGTCACTTTCTCTTTCACACACATACTCTTTTTGCACACTTACTCATTCTCCTTCACACGCACTTGATCTGTCTCGACTTAGGAACTCTCCTCGGTCCATAGCATATAGATTTATTGAAAAGTCAAACATCACAAAGCTTGACCATGTATGTGGAGAAAAACAATTACATCTAGAACGGCAAACATATACCATTAGATTCACCATGAGATGTAGTTTTCTATGATGTATCTTTGGTAGTGTAGATATAAATAACATTTGCGTAAACCTGATCAAAGTTTCCAGAGTTTGACTTCTAAAAATTTTACATGCACTGCATTATCGAGCGGATGGAATATCTCTTTCCCCCTCTCAGCTATCTAACGCACCACTCAGCCTTATCTGGGCTCCTCAATCTCTCTCAAACTTTATTGGTCAGTTTGGTTTGTGACCTGACCCTCATGCCTTGATGGCCATTACTGCCTGGTGTGGACGTGAGATGTAAAATATTTCTGCCTGGCTAGGCTTGTGTGGTGCTGAAGCGTTTGGTTCATGCCTAGGCCAGGCAAAGCATCAACGTCCCATCAATCAGTCCATGCAGCAATTATTTAATGCTAATATCCATCCAGCTGCTGTTAGCCTCGTGGCCGCACAACCAGGCACGACCAGGCGTTTGAAATCGGTCGCCTGGGCCAGGCTACTTGCAGTGTCTGGAGTCCAGCCAGGCTAATTAAAGGGTAGCAACCAAACAAGCGTGCATGAAATCCAGGCACAACCCCAGGCCAGGAAAAGAATGCTCAGAACGCAAACCAAACTGACCTTATATATCCCTGGTTCACACATACACATGTCTCGCTCGCACTATACATATAGACCCATACAACACTCTCCGCCCTTGTTCTCTCTCCATGTGACACGCACCGCCCTAAGTACCATAATCCCTCACTCCATCATAGGCGCAAGCACTCCCCCCGCCCCCTCCTAAGTATGATTATCTTTCACTAGCCATCAGGAACACACGTATTGTCTCCTTCCATCCATATGTCTATCTCGATATCTCTCAGGGCATCTTCTATCGCGCACACACCTTGTCACTCGATCTCCCACCCATGTAGTCCCATCACGATCTCCAGGGGATCTCTCTATGACAAACATACACTCTCTCCTCCCCATGTTTGCATTTTCTCTGTACGTCTCTCTCGACCTCTCTCCCTTGTTTGTCAGACCCCTCTTGGCCACGTGCTAGGGGTTTTGCTCTCTCGACTCCAAACAGCCTCACACTATCTCCTCACCTTGCCTCCGTTGTCGAAGATGCATGTGTGATATGTTTGCATAAGACACACATGCTTTTTCTCTACTTTTATCGTGTGTTGTCCATGTCTCTTTCACACACGCACACACACTTATTTTCACTCACTCTTTCTATTTCTCTCTCTCTCTCTCTCTCTCTCTCTCTCTCTAGTTAGGGACTCTGTCACGTCCATAAGCATATGGATGTTTCAAAAAGTCAAACCACACAAAAGTTTGACTAGGTATATGTGGAGAAAAACATTTACATCTGGAATGGTCATTAGATTCATCACAACATGTACTTACTTCATACTATCATTTATCTTTGGTATTGTAGATATAAGTAGTTTCTTTATAAACTTAGTCAAAGTTTCAAAAGTTTGACTTTAAAAAAAATGTTGGAACTACATTATCAAACAGAGGGAGTAGCTCTTTCTCTCTCTCTGCTATCTCTCACGGGCCTCCCCTCTCACTCGAACTCTCTGTACCGACGGATTATATGCTCACTGTGTCAGCGTATAGCTCCGTATATTGTTTAGTTGACCAGTCAACCAGTCCACATGCTGCCTTGTCAGCTCGTGTTTTGTATCTTCGTGTGCTGGCCCATGTGGCAGTGGGTGAAAATAAGTAAACTAGAGGCCCATCTGACACAAGGTGAAGTAAACAAAGCTGAAACCACTCGGGGTAGCACCCCGCACACTAGTAAATTGAGGACGCATTGAGGACACACTTCTTGCGCGTGAAGGACGCACTCGCGCACAATTCACCACTTCGCGGCGGCATGCACAGAAGGACGCACTCGCGCACACCCAGCACACAACACAAATCAGCACACGTGTACACTAGCGTCACCGCCGGTTGAGATGGACGGTGAGGCAGCCAACAAGCGGAGGCGGCTCGAGCCAAAACCGCATCCGGCGAGCCTGGACTTCATCAGCACCCACCCCGATGACATGCTGCTCGTCATCATCAACATCCTCCCAACCAAATCTACCGTGCGGACCGCCCTGCTCTCCCGGCGGTGGTGCCCCCTCTGGCGCTGCGTCCCCCTCAACCTCACCGTCGACAGCTACCTCTGCGACGGGGATTGCAAACACATGGCCGCAGTCTCCAAGATCCTTTCATCCCACCCTAGGCCAGCCAGACGCCTTGACATCCACATGTTCAGTACCAACTGCAAGGTCCAACCCAAGTTCGACGAGTGGTTCTTATCCCCCACCCTAGATCAGCTCAAGGAGCTCAGCTTTGAAGTTGGACGATGTCGCTCTCTGCTGCCGTCCGCGCTCCGCCTCACGCCAATGCTGCATCGTGCCAGCTTCAGCTCCTACTATCTTCCCCACATTAATGTTGCACCCGCCCTTCTTCTCCCTCAACTCAACCTGCTCGACCTCTTCGACATTGTCATCTTGAAGAAGGCTATGGAGCACCTGCTCCGCAGCTATACTGCGCTCGAGTACCTTCGTCTTGAGCAGATCCACGGGTTCATTAGCCCCCACATCGCCTCGACGAATCTCCGATGGATTTTTGTGTCTTGCTGGCCCCGCAAGAAGACATTAATTGGGAAGAGATCACTCCAGCTGTTCCACATTATGGTCTTTGAGAATGCGCCTTTCCTTGAGAGATTGCTTGTATCGGATCTAGAAGGTCCAACAAAAGCAGGGTCATTGACGCGCCAAAATTGAAAGCGTCGGTGTACTCGTCTGCCAAATTCTCCGAACTCTTTATTGGATCCATAATCATTCAGGTACATCACTCATCTTCTTCTCCGTCTTCTTGAAATTCACATTTTTAAATTTCTTCTTGATGTATTTACGACCGTCTTCCAGAAAATGATTCCCACAAGCTTGACCCAGTCTGATGAGGACATCAATACCATTGTTACACCCACATCCCCTACTGCTATACATACTGGACCAATTACTAGAGCACGCGCACGCCAATTAAATTACTAGGTACTTTCATTTCTTGGTAATGATTCTAATGTCCATGAGAATATGATGCTGCCTAAATTGGATACATTTGTTTTGCTTACAAATGAAGGGCCTAGCTTGGAGAAGGATGAACATTGGAGCAAGAACAAGCATGGAGATGATGGCATGCGCAAGGGGAACAAGAACAGAGTTACAAGTGATGATTTCAGGACGTTGAAGCCACCATAATGTGTACATGAAGCCTTGGACGAAATATACAAGATGCCACTTCATAACTTTCGTCCAGAGGCTATTCTAGGTGCTGCGTCACCTTATTATTGGGCCAGGCCCATGTATTTTTGAAATACTTCAGTATAGGCTGTTTTTAGAGTCCGTGTGTGTGGGGAAACAAGAGATAGGGTTGGTTTCGGACCCCTTCCCCAAGGGCCACGAACTTCCCCCCTCTTCCTCCATATATACAGCCCTTAGGGCGTCGTTTAGACTTTGGGTTTTGTTTAGACTAAAGTTCTCCATAGCTGCAACTTCGCGTACTTCGTTTGTGTTCAACGACCAGACAAAGGCGTCACAGAACCCCACCTTGATCAATAAAGCTTTCCTCTTATATTCGCAATATCCATATTGCAATCTTAGTTTCTTGCTTGTTCTTCGTTTGCCTGCAGGAAACAGACCTTCGTGGTTAGGTTGATCGTGCTCCGGTGTGGTCAATAACCTCTCGGAGTTGGTTTAGCGATTGCTAAGGCACGACGTCCTCGCACGTTCGTAGTCGGATCGTCAAAGTCGACTTCCTCCAAAACGAAAGCCACCATCTCATCGAAAGATGGGACACCTTTGCCTCTATCCAGTGGTATCAGATTTCCAGGTTGCTCGGTGAGATTTTACAGTTTTTCGTAGTTTAGATCAAGTCTGTTCTTCATACCTACAGTCCACGGAAAAGCCACAAAAAAATTAGGGTTAGTTCATCATATCCGAACCAATCAGAGCCTTTGCATAATCTTTTTAGGGTTTTGCTTTGTTGAATTTGCGGTTGCATCGTCGTGTCTAGTTGCTGGTCTTAGTGTCTAGTCTTTTAGAGTTTCGAGTTCTGGTCATAAGTTGTCACACCGCCACAGCACCATCATCGCCCCTGCCACCTACCACCACCGCTCCGAATCCGTATCCGTATACCACCACCAATCCGTATCCATATACCACCACCGATCCATATCCATATACTACCACCGCTACCACCACCGCTGCCATATGCCACCACCATATATCCACCACCAATTCGAGTTCCTTGCATATTAGGTTTGTTTTCGAGATCCATCTAATTTCCGATTCGTGTTTCCTTGCCTGAGTAGGTTTCGAAAAAAAAAGAGTCCTGAAACCACCCTCCGTTTAGGCCCAAAATTTTCCAAAAATGCACTTGACAAAAAAAATTCTGGCTATCCTATTTTTAGGTGTTTCTAAGCATTTTGAGAGAGTCGCCATTATAGAAAGTTTTTTTGACCCGTTTCCAGTTTTTGGGTCCGGGCAGTCGAAAAAAAAATTGGTCGAAAAAATTTCGTGCCTATCCTGTTATCTTGACTTGGGAAGAGTTTTGAGACACTCGCCATTATAGTGATTTTCGAAAAAAAGGAGCAAAAAAAGAAGAGCGCAAAAAAAAGAGTGAAAAAAAATTCAGAGTGTGCTTCTCCCTTGTTTCCGTGCAGCGTCATGATTTTGTTAGTGTTCTAGGCTCGCGTCTCGAGCACAGTCCAACCTAGGACCAGCACAGATCCGTCGTTGAGCGTTTATTCAACTTTGCATCTCTGAATTGATTATTGCTGACCCTTTTTTGCTACCATATTATAAGCCTTCCCAGCTCCACATACATCTACGTCGTGCCTTTGACTCTCCATGGTAATCGCTCTATCCAAGCTTTGAGAGTTTTGACTACAACGGTTGCCGATCACCACCTGCTACTGGGTAAGAACTGGTAAGAATTTGAGATTTGCTTGACGGGTTTGTGATACACCACCACCACTTCTTAGTAGTCTGTAGGATCATATTCTTGTGTGTTTCTATTTGCTGCTAACCATGGTAGGATCACAAGCCGATGAGACTGATTCGGAGAACCTGACGAACAAACAGCTACATGATAAATTTCAGCAAATGATGAGTGGAGAAGTGCAAGATGTGCTAAACAGATTTGACGAGGCCATGGAGAAGATAGATGGCATTGAGAAGATGTTCGAAACAAAGCTTGATAGCAAGTTTAATGAATTGCTCGCGCGTTTTCCACAACCACCGCCGGCTGCACCTATTGCACCTCTGCAACAACAACAACAACAATGCCCCCTTCCGAATCAGTATGGACGAGCGAAGCGTGTTCCTCTTGAGGATGGCCAAACTTCTGGTGCTGCTGTACCCGTTGTTCATGCTTCTTTGGCTCCTGCTACTGCGGCTGCTGGTACCCAGGAGGATGATGAGTATGCGGGCGATTATGAGGATGAGGTTGATCAAAATCAGAACTGCGTGCAACCACCAGCACCACCACCAGCAGGTCGACCTCAGGTATTTATTCGCAATGGTAGGCCTGCACCACCACCTCAGGTACGAGATCATGAACATGTTCCTAAACTGAAATTGAATATTCCACCATTTGAGGGTAGATATGTCCCTAATATATATCTTACTTGGGAGTTAGAAATTGAACAACATTTTACATGTTTGCAATATCCTGAGGAGAGACGGGTTGCTGCTGCTGTTTGTGCTTTCACTAGTTTTGCATGTGTATGGTGGTCTGAACATTGTAGATTATATCCTATTCCAGCTACTTGGGCTGCTTTGAAAACTGCTATGCGTACTCGTTGGGTTCCACCATATTATCAACGTGAATTGCTTCAAAAATTGCAGCGTTTAAAACAAGGAAAAAATTCTGTAGAAGAATGTTATCAGGAATTACAAACTGGCATGATAAGATGGGGTATTGTTGAGGAGAATGAAGCTATGCTTGCACGTTTTATGGGTGGATTAAATAGAGAGATTCAGACCATTATAGAGTATAAGGAGTATACTAATATCACTCGTTTATTTCATCTTGCTTGTAAAGCTGAACGTGAAGTGCAGGATCGACAAGCATTGGCGCGAACTAACTTTTCTGCAGGTTGACCTTCATCATGGACACCGCGTGCATCTTCTACTTCAACTGCACCAGCACCTCCATCAGGTACCATCTCCAGCCGTGATACAAGAAAGCAGGCACAACCACCATTATCTGCCAAGAGCGCCCCTGTCGGGCCTGCACAGAGCTCTTCTTCTTCCATGGCATCAACAGGGCACACAAGTGATATTATTTGTCGTCGTTATAAGGGAAGAGGTCATTATGCGCGAGAATGCAAATCTCAGCGTGTGATGATTGCTACTGAGGATGGTGGGTATGAGTCCGCTAGTGACTATGATGAGGAGACTTTGGCTCTTATTACACGTGAAGAACACGATGGAGATGATTCTGATCATGAGACACAATACATGGCTCCTGACGATGCTGACGGGTATGAATGTTTAGTTACTCAACGTGTTTTGAGTGTGCAGGTCACACAAGCTGAGCAAAATCAGAGGCATTATTTGTTCCATACAAAGGGAGTTGTGAAAGAACGTTCTGTGCGCGTCATCATAGACGGAGGGAGCTGCAACAACTTGGCTAGCATGGAGATGGTGGAGAAGCTTTCTCTCACCACAAGACCACATCCACATCCCTACTACATCCAATGGTTCAACAACAGCGTCAAGGTTAAGGTAACACGTACTGTTCGTGTGCATTTTAGTATCTCTACATATGCTGATTATGTTGATTGTGATGGTACCTATGCAAGCATGTTCCTTATTACTTGGTAGACCATGGCAATTTGATAAAAATTATGTACACCATGGTAGAAACAATCATTATACTCTTGTTCATAAGTATAAAAATATTACTTTGCTTCCTATGACTCCTGATTCCATTTTGAAAGATGATATTAATAGAGCTAATAAAGCAAACCAGGAGAAAAATAAAAGTGAAAATCAGATTGTGGCAAAAGAATTTGAGCAACAAATGAAGCCTAATAGTAAACCATCTAGTGTTGCTTCTGAAATTAAATTGAAAAGTGCATGTTTACTTGCCACTGCATCAGATATTGATGAGCTAGATTTCAGCAAATCTGTTTGCTATGCTTTTGTGTGCAAAGAGGCATTATTTTCATTTGAGGACGTGCCTTCCTCTTTGCCTCCTGCTGTCACTAACATTTTGCAGGAGTTCGCTGACGTCTTTCCACAAGACGTGCCACCGGGATTACCTCCCATTCAAGGGATTGAGCATTAGATTGACTTAATTCCTGGTGCATCATTACCCAATCGTGCACCATACCGCACCAATCCAGAGGAGACGAAGGAGATTATGCGTGAAGTACAGGAGCTACTCAACAAAGGTTATATACGCGAATCCCTTAGTCCTTGTGTTGTTCCTATTATTCTAGTACCGAAAAAGGATGGTACATCACGTATGTGTGTTGATTGTAGAGGCATTAATAATATTACTATTTGTTATCGTCATCCTATTCCTAGGCTAGATGATATGCTTGATGAATTGAGTGGCTCTACAATATTCTCCAAGTTGATTTGCGTAGTGGATACCATCAAATTTGTATGAAATTGGGAGATGAATGGAAAACGGCATTTAAAACTAAGTTCGGATTATATGAGTGGTTAGTCATGCCTTTTGGGTTAACTAATGCACCTAGTACTTTCATGAGATTAATGAACGAAGTTTTACATGCTTTTATTGGACGATTTGTGGTAGTCTATTTTGATGATATACTGATTTACAGCAGATCTTTAGAGGAACATTTGGAACATTTACGTGTTGTTTTTATTGCTTTACGTGATGCACGTTTGTTTGGTAACCTTGGGAAGTGCACCTTTTGCACCGGCCGAGTATCTTTTCTTGGCTATGTTGTTACTCCACAGGGAATTGAAGTTGATAAAGCCAAGATTGAAGCTATTGAGAGTTGGTCGCAGCCCAAAACGGTCACACAAGTGAGGAGTTTTCTTGGCCTCACTGGATTCTATAGGCGTTTTGTGAGAGATTTCAGCACCATTGCTGCACCTCTCAATGAGCTTACAAAGAAAGATGTGCCTTTTCTTTGGGGTACCGCACAGGAAGAAGCCTTCACGGTATTGAAAGATAAGTTGACACATGCTCCTTTACTCCAACTTCCTGATTTTAATAAGACTTTTGAGCTTGAATGTGATGCTAGTGGAATTGGATTAGGAGGTGTGTTATTACAAGATGGAAAACCTATTTCATACTTTTCTGAAAAATTGAGTGGGCCTAGTCTGAATTATTGTACATATGATAAAGAATTATATGCTCTTTTTCGGACTTTAGAAACATGGCAACATTATTGATGGCCCAAAGAATTTGTTATACACTCTGATCATGAATCTTTGAAACATATTAGAAGTCAAGCTAAACTGAATCGTAGACATGCTAAATGGGCTGAATTCATTGAGACTTTCCCTTATGTCATTAAACACAAGAAGGGTAAAGAAAATGTTATTGCTGATGCATTGTCTCGTCGCTATACTATGCTTTCACAACTTGACTTCAAAATATTTGGTTTGGAGACCATCAAAGATCAATATGTGCATGATGCTGATTTTAAAGATGTATTGGAGCATTGTAACGAAGGTAGAACATGGAACAAGTTCGTCATTAATGATGGCTTTGTGTTCCAAGCTAACAAGCTATGCATTCCAGCTAGCTCCGTTCGTCTTTTGTTGTTACAGGAGGCGCATGGAGGAGGATTAATGGGACACTTTGGCATGAAGAAGACGGAGGACGTACTTGCTACACATTTCTTTTGGCCAAAGATGAGACGGGATGTTGAGCGCTTTGTTGCTCGCTGCACTACATGTCAAAAAGCTAAGTCACGACTCAATCCTCATGGTTTATATATGCCTTTGCATGTACCTAGTGTTCCTTGGGAGGATATATCTATGGAATTTGTTTTAGGTTTACCTCGAACAAAGAAGGGGAGGGATAGCATATTTGTTGTCGTGGATAGATTCTCAAAAATGGCACACTTCATACCATGTCATAAAAGCGATGATGCTGTTAATGTTGCTAATTTGTTCTTTCGTGAAATTATTCGCTTGCATGGTGTGCCAAATACTATTGTTTCAGATCGTGATACTAAATTTCTTAGCCACTTTTGGAGATGTTTATGCACTAAGTTGGGGACTAAACTGCTTTTTAGTACTACTTGTCACCCCCAAAACTGATGGACAAACTGAAGTAGTCAATATCCCATTGTCACCACAGAAAAGCACGGTAAGACATACATCAAGTGTTCTCAAATCCTTAAAGACTCAATCCGACAAGATAACTTCAAAGGGAAAACTCAATTCATTACAACAGAGTAGAGGGGGAGAAACATCATAAGATCCAACTATAATAGCAAAGCTCTTGATACATCAAGATCGTGCCATAGAGAGAACATGAGAGAGAGAGAGATCAAACACATAGCTACTGGTACATACCCTCAGCCCCAAGGGTGAACTACTCCCTCCTCGTCATGGAGAGTGCCAGTATGATGAAGTTGGCCACCGGTGAGGGATCCCCCCTCCGGCAGGGCGCTGGAACGGGCTCCCGAGATGTTTTTGGTGGCTATAGAGGCTTGCGGTGGCGGAACTCCCGATCTATTGTTGTCTTCGATGTTTTTAGGGTATATGGGAATATATAGGCAAAAGAAGTTGGTGAGGGGAGCCACGAGGGGCCCACGAGGGTGGGGGCACGCCCAGGGGGTAGGGCGCGCCCCCGACCCTCGTGGACACCTTGAAGCTTCCCTGACGTCTACTCCAAGTCTCCTGGATTGCTTCCGTTCCAAAAATAACTCTCCCGAAGGTTTTATTCTGTTTGGACTCCATTTGATATTCCTTTTATTAGAAACACTAAAATAGGCAAGAAAACAACAATTTGGGCTGGGCCTCTGGTTAATAGGTTAGTCCCAAAAATAATATAAAAGTGTATAATAAAGCCCATAAACATCTAAAACAGATAATATAATAGCATGAATGCTTCATAAATTATAGATACATTGGAGACGTATCATTGTGCCATGTCTGATTCATCGGGCATGAATTGCAAGGTTGTGAACATGTCCTACTGTGTGTGAGCTAAGTGTGTGAACACGATTTGGTAAAGGTAGTGGTGAGAGGCCATGTAGGAGTACATGGTGGGTTGTCTCATTGAAGCCGTCCTCAGGAACTAAGTTCTCTCTTTGTGATCCATGAAACAGCTACTACCACACGTTGGGCCCTGAAATATGACCCCGCTCTACTTCTTAACCACCCCTGTCCTCTGTCCAGGAGTTGCAAGTAGTTTCTGGTGTTTGTAGTATGTTGGAGGCCGTGCGCAGCACTGACCCGAGGGGTGGGTTGTGATGCGGTAGGCACATGTCACGATGTACCGGGCGCCCATTTGATGTCCCGGGAACCCTGCACATATCGTTCGGGGCCGTATGTGGAAACTTCGGCTGGACTCCCTGCGAATGGAACCTGAATAGGCGATAAACCTGGACTAGAGACTTGAGTGTTTAGGTAGGTCATGGTCTACACCCACGTCGGCTTTCGCTTGAAGTCTGTCGAGCACATGTCGTGTGCAGATGCTAAATGGTGGAAACATGTATGAAGTACACCCCTGCAGGGTTATAAATGATCTATTCGGATAGCCGCGTCCATGGTAAAGGACCTCTGGGTTGCCTATACAGTTCATAGACAAGTGAAAGTGGATACTCTAAAATGCGCAAGATAAGCGTGAGTGCTTTGGATGGCGTTCTCATAGGGAGATGGGAGCGGATCCATAGTGGTGTATTGATATGGTGAATATGTGGACTCGTGTGCGCCACCTCAAAAGACTTACTTGCAGTCGTAGTTCAGGATAGCCACCGAGTCAAAGCTGGCTTGCTGCAGTTAAACCCCACCATCCCCTTGATTGATAATGATGCATATGTAGTTAGTTCTGATGTAAGTCTTGTTGGGTACATTTGTACTCACGTTTGCTTAATTTATGTGTTTGCAGAGAGACTTTAGTCTCGCTAGTAGTTCCGCGTGGACTTCGACGTTTAGCTTGTTACCTCAGCTACGATCTTGTGCCCTCGGTAGGATCTGGTAGATAGTCAGGCTTCTCAGCCCTTTTCATTTGTAGTTGTCTGTACTCACACATGTTAAGCTTTCGCTTGTGCTTTGACTTGTATGCTCTGAATGTTGGGTCATGAGACCATGTTTATAATATCTCGCTCCTCGGAGCCTATTGAATAAAATACTTGAGTCATAGAGTCATGTTGTGATGCCATGTTGTATTTGCACATTTCGAGCATATTGTGTGTATGTTATTGAAATGCTTGGTATGTGTGGGATCTGACTATCTAGTTGTTTATCCATGGTAGCCTCTGATACCGGGAAATGTCTCCTAGTGCTTCCACTGAGCCCTGGTAGCTTGCTATTGCTCCGGAACACTTAGGCTGGCCGGCATGTGTCCTTCTTCGTTCCCATGTCTGTCCCTTTGGGGAAACATCACGTGGTGTCTACCGGAGTCCTGTTAGCTTGCTATAGCCCGGATTCTCCGGAGTCCTGCTAGCCCAGCTTCTACAGCCCGGATTACTCGTTGATGACCGACACGTTCATTGTTGGGGTATGTATGCCTGTCCCTATAAGTTAGTGCCACTTTGGGTTTACGACTAGCCATGTCAGCCCGGGTTCATTGTCATATAGATGCTAGCGACACTATCATATACGTGAGCCAAAAGGCGCAAACGGTCCCGGGCCTGGTAAGGCGACACCCGTGGGAATACCGTGCGTGAGGCCGCAAAGTGATATGAGGTGTTACATGCTAGATCGGTGTGGCATAGGATCGGGGTCCTGATAGCTTTGGTATCAAAGCCTGACTGCCTGTAGGATTACCAAGCCAAACTGGTTGAAGTTGAGTCTAGGAATTCTTTAGTTATGTAATGGAATTGATTGCGGATGGGAACATAAGGCTCTTTTTACTCCTTATACCTCATGCCCTTCCGATCCGAGTCATACTATCTTTCCTATGGGGTAAAGGAACTAGGCTTTTTCTTCTTTCTATCAGGATCACATGTTACTAATCTGTAGACTCATAGGATTGGTGAATTTAAGCCTCTGTTCGGTTCCTACTATTTCTGTATGTTGACAGTTGGTCTCGGAACCTTGATATTGTGCTTCTGAGTGGTTATGCCACCATTTTTGGCAGGATGTCTCAAATCCTTTGAGCATTTACAACCGTTATGCTGTCCGAGTCATCCCAGGTTTCTAAACAGTCTGATGCATTTGCAAATCCCTTCTTACCGTTCTGAAGTTCTTTTGTGCCAGATTAATCACACTAATTGCTGTGTTGAGGTACTTCATTGCCTCGACATATATGTTGGAGTTATTATTATGACCCCAGGTGTCTTAGGGTATCATCTAGTAATCTAGCCATGTTTTGTGTTCCCAGTGTGAAGATTCTGGCCATCATTCCCGAAAGCATCATGTGATGCCACCTAGTAGTAGGTACTCTACTCCTAGGTTTTTGAACCCGAGATTCATCCTACTTAACTTCGTGTTGATAGCGTTGCTATTTCCCTTAGGTTATTAGTAACCTTGTGATAATCCTCAAGGACCGTGGTATTTCCTTCTTCCAATACCATGAACTGCTTAAGGTAGAAGTTCCTTGTTGAACCAAAAGATCACAACCCAAGCGCTCTTGATGAGTTCTTGATTCAATGTTGTGACTCTGCCAATCCTACCTTCTCCGCATGGTTTATCCGGAAGAAACATGTTAAGCTTTGCTCGACATACTAATTTGTGCATCCACAGCTCAGAAAATTGTATGTTCCTTTTAGTTGTCCCTCTTTAGTTGTCTTTTGACCTTCGTCTATCAATTGATAGTCAAGGGTATGCGTGCATTCGTTCATCAATGCCTATTACTCTTGTGGTCTGTCAAGCCATTCTATCCCGGAATGACTAGGAGAAACAAACTCCAGTACCTCATCCATATCCAAGATTGGGTCAAAGCAGTTATGTTCCGCAGATCAAATACTAATCCAGCTTTTGTTCTATTCTACCCTGAAGTATTACCCACTTTATGTCAGGAATGTCATGAGAACTGCACCCTCTCTTATGAATTCTTGATGTAGTGATATTTCTCGCCATCATTATTCATTCCTCGGTTCCGTGTTGTCGCTACCGGAATGCCGACAAGTGAATCGTGATGTGTGAAATCAATACTCCTAGCAACTCTGTTGCTTGGTAGTTAAAGGATGATAATTTCATCCTTAGCATGTTGGTTATGGAATCACCATCCTAAGGTTGATCGTGCTACCTAGTCCTTATCAATGAGTTAGGATTGTGTCAATCCCTCGCTCTTTTGATCATATCGTCTTGCCCTGAAAAGCAAGATTGTTCTCGAGCTTAGTAACATATCGGTGTTTCGTGATTTTCCGAATATCTTCTCGGAGGTGTCACCAGGTTGTCACCTGACCGCTATGTTGAGCTCTTGATCAAGTTGGTTTTTGAAACCACCCTTTCTCCAAGAATCTTTGTCGGATACCCTGAGCTAGTTGGATAAGCTAAACAACAACTTGGAGAGTTGGAAGATAAAAGCTTGTCCGACTTAGTTCATTTTAAGGGATATCTTGTATGTGTGTTGAAGAAAGATGATATCTTCATCGATTGGTCCTTGTGATCAGTTGTTGGACGTATTGTCTTATCAAAACTTTTATTTGAGTATGGGCTATCGTCAAATCAAATCAGAACCCATGATATTCATAATGTTGTTTTACCCGTGGTTGTTTCCTCGAGCATACACCATTATATCCTTGGGTTTGACCAATGCTATCCCCTTATTCACATTATTGTGGAATTCCATTTTTATGGAAACCTGGATGAATTGTTGTTGAGCCCATCAGCAACATTTTTATCTTCTCCATGATTCATATTGAACATCCAGCTAGTGTTCAAAATTTTTATAAGCATTATCTTCATGACCCGCTCATGAAGCATATGTTCAGATGTAAAGAAGTGACTTCCTCTAGTTCATGTGAATTTTATGCAAGTTGCCGCCATGAATTCGAGAAAGTTAGTTTTGCTTCCTCTAGAATCATCCCAAGTCAGTCATGCACGTGCAAAGTATTCTGTGGTCTGTTAGACTGATCATATTTGTTCCATATGAACTCCGTAGCACACCAAGCCACTTATTGACTTGTTCAAGGAGAAAGAGTTCCTTCATCAGAGCTAATCATATGACTTATGCAAGGACTACAATATCCTCGTTGATGGTTCCTAACCGGAACTCATTAGTGTTTTACTATAAGGCTACTACATGGTCATGGTTGTCTGCGACAGCGTGTTCACATGTATGTAGCAGAACCATCTCATGTTTTGGAGCTTACTATCGTAGTTCATTCCCCGAGAATCACGCAACATCATCTCATCGATTTGTGTTGCAAACTTCCATTTTTCTTTCTAGACTCGATGAGTCTGGATTATTCTGACACAAATCGGATCTGAATCTCAGGCAGATATGATGGTTGGAACGTTTCCCAAGAACTATAATATTGGTCTCACCGTAACCGGTAAAGTGGATGTCGTGGCCAACACACCCAACTGGAAGACCTATTATTGTAGTTTTTTGTTGAGGAAGATGGCCACCTCCCCATAAGGATCTCGTAGAATTTATTCCAGTAGTTGTTCCTTATGGATTTTTGTGTTTCCGAAGTTCGACCTTTTACTTGATGATCTCGATATCAAACCATATCTATGAGTGGGATATGCTAGTACATCAAGGAGAACATTAGAAGCGGAGTGCTAAATGTCTCTCGGTCGATCATCCAGATTTTGCCCCTTGGCCCCGCTAAGGTGAAATCTGAGAAAGTGGTATCTTCCTTTGCATCTGCATCATCCATCACTATTCATCATGGTAGTATGTTGTGTTGCCAAGATCCTTGACATGGATATTGGTAAAACCTTGATGAATATGGAAATGCTCAAGTTCTTGATAGCACGCACAAGCACTAGGTGTTATCACTGGCACTAACGGGGATTGCTTCCAGTTTTCTTCGGTTATGCTATAACCATTCCAACAATGGAATTTTTCCCTACTATTGAGTTCCTCCCAAGTTACTAGAATCATTTCTGGCATTTGCGTTGTGTTCCCAGCTTGCACCACCAGTGTGCCATCCTACACTAGACTACCCTTATCAGTAATTACTGATCAGGGTCATCTTCAAAAGTGGTCCTAGCATGGGTCCATCCATTTGTGATGATAAGAAAAAATCATCCATTGCATTGTCTTCAACAAGGTAGTCCACATCATCCATTCTAGTTCGGGCATGCCATCCCTTCGTACTCCGCCAACGATTGTTGTGTTTTACCTCAGGCTGGTATAGAGAATTTTATTGATCTCTGAATCGAAGTAATTTTTTTCCACTTAAAGGATAATTCTACAAGTCACCCTCCTCTGAGGTGTCTTGTTATGGTATCATGGCAACTCAAATCCTCGCTACGTTGACAACCGTTCACCACCCTTTTAGGTGTGGAATTGTCGTCTACCTAGTGAACCCTCGCCATTTGTTCCACTCCATCCCTCTAGATGTGTGCTTCGTGTCTTAGCTCGAGAGATGTTTCTATGACTCACTCCGTGAGTTGATCGAGAGTTGTTCGATCTTCGAGAAGATCGATCCTTCTAGAGTTTTCCCCTTTCCTCTCGCTGTCATGTTAGTTGGAGTTCTCAGAGCAAGACGATGAGACAATGTTGGTGATCGAATCAACGTTCTTATGAAGTGCAGCCTGGATCGTGAAGATTGTGTTAGTTTGCGTTCCCCCTTCATCTTACCCTACGCTTGAATCTCGGACAAGATTCTTGTTTAGTGGGGGTGAGTTATCACATCCCTAGCTTCTGGCAATGCACTAGGCTAGCCCCATGAGTGTCATCATGTTTAAGTTTCAAATGAACTTGAAATGGGGATTGCCTAAACCCTAGCATTAAAGGAATTCACTAGGTTCACCTAAAATATTTTCAGTAAATCCAAATGGCTTTCAAAAATGTTCATCATTTATGGAAAATGATGTAAACAGTAACCAGAGGTGATGCACATTTTTCCATGGCATATTTGGGCTCTGAATTAAATCATACTCTATTTGCATTTGGGCATTTAAATGCTATAAAATATTTTAATGTTCCAAAAGGACAAGTAAAGGTGGTTTTCTCTTGATCAGGTTGTGATACAGGTATTTGAGAAAAAACAGAAATATCCATCAAGGAAACAAAAGTGTGTTTGTTTTGACAATCTTTCTAGCATTTGATTAATAAAAGGCAGAGGGTAATGATCTTTCCAGTAGCTTTATTTAATTTTCTAAAATCGATCACCATTCTATAGCCAATAACAATTCTTTGTGGAATAAGTTCATTCTTATCATTAGGAACAACGGTAATACCTCCCTTTTTAGGGACACAATGAACGGGACTTACCCATCTACTATCATCTATGGTATAGATTATACCTACTTCCAGAAGCTTTAGTATTTCTGTTCTTACCACTTCTTTCATTTTGGGATTTAAACGTCGTTAGTGATCAACAACGGGTTTGGCATCAGGTTCCATATTAATTTTGTGCTCACGGAGAGTGGGACTAATGCCCTTTAAATCATCAAGAGTATATCCGATGGAAGCTCAGTGCCTCTTAAAAACCTTCAATAATCTTTGTTCTTCATGTTCTGAAAGGTTAGCACTAATAATAACAGGATATATCCCTTTCTCATCAAGATAAGCATATTTCAAAGTGTCTCGCAATTGCTTTAATTCAAACACAGGATCACCTTTAGGCAAATTGTGTTTAAGCAGAGGACATTGTTCAAATAAAATTTTATCTATTTTATTTCTTTCATGCAGATGCATATCATTTACATGGTCTAGCAGATATTGTTCTAGTGGATCAGTAGGAGGCACGGCAATAGAAGCAAGACCAATTATTTCATCTTTACTAGACAACTCTTTATTATGATGTTTTCTACTAAACTTGGAAAAGTTAAACTCATGAGATTCATCACCAAAATTAACACCGACAGTTTGTTTCTCACAATCTATTTTTGCATTATGGGTGTTCAAGAAAGGTCTACCAATGGGGAACCAAGAACAAGAAAATCAGTAGAGTATTTTATTTTCCCACACAAGACTTCAACATCTCTAACATCCCAAGTGGTGTGATGGTGTCTCTATTAGCAAGTTTAATAGTAACATCTATGTCTTCTATTTTAGCGGGTGCTATATCTCTGAGGTGTCTCTATTAGCACTCACGCTAGCACCTATGTCGAATAAACCATGATAATAGTGATATCCTATTTTAACTGAGACAATAGGCATGCCAACAACGGGTCTATGTTTACCTTTTTCATCGGGTTTGGCAATTCTAGCAGCTTCATCACAAAAGTAAATAACATGCCCATCTATATTTTCTACCAGGAGATCTTTAACCATAGCAACACTAGGTTCTACTTTGATTTGTTCACCAGGTTTAGAAGTTCTAATATAACTTTTGTTGATCATAGTTGAAACTATAGCATGTTCCTTTATCCTAACAGGGAAAGGTGGTTTTTCAATATAGGCAGTATGAATGGCTGGATCAACATTATAAATAATAGTTTCATCTTTAGCTATTACCGGCTCTTTAATTTCTTCTTTGATAGGTGGGTGATATTTAAACCACTTCTCCTTAGGGAGGTCAACATGAGTAGAAAATCATTCACAAAAGGAGGCTACTATCTCAGAGTCAAGTCCATATTTAGTGTTAAACTTTTGAAAAGCATCAGTATTCATAAAAGATTTAACACAATCATACTTAAGCTTAATACCTGACTCTTTACGTTCCTCGAGTTCCCAATCTTCAGAGTTGTGTTTAATTTTTCTAAAATATCCCACTCGAAGAAAATAGTCCTCTCCATAAAGGAACCAGTACAAGAGGTGTCAAGCATGGATCGATCATCACGAGAAAGCCGAGCATAAAAATTCTGAATAATAATTTCTCTTGAGAGCTCATGATTGGGGCACGAATATAGCATTGACTCAAGCCTCCCCCAAGCTAGAGCGATACTTTCTCCTTCACGAGTCCAAAAATTATATATATATATATATATAATTCCAATCACGATGAACTAGATGCATAGGATAATTTTTTGGTGAAATTCCAATTTCAATCGATTCCAATTCCAAGATCCAATATCATCGCATAGCCTATACCATTGCAATGCTTTTCCCTTCAAAGATAAAGGGAAAACCTTCTTCTTAGCTTCATCTCTGGGTAAACTCGCAAGCTTAAATAATCCACAAATTTCATCCACATATATCAAGTGCATATCAGGATGTTCAGGTCCATCTCCTGCATAAGGATTAGCTAGCAGTTGTTCTATCATACCCGATTGTTGGGGATATAACTATTTGTGTAAGCCGCCCAGGAGGGGCCGGGTTACGCAAAGAAGACTCACCAGAAAGAAGCCCAAGATCAAGCATGAAGGTGGCGGTTCAATAAAGGGCTTAAGGCCCATAGGCGACTTAAGGCCCGTTGTAGCAAAATGCCACAATGGCATGACTTGTATCATAAGGTAGATTTAACTAGTCACCGAGCCGGACACTGTTTATAAGCCGGTCGGGACTCTGTAAGCCATAGGGCGTGAAACCGTGTATATAAGGGGACGACCTGCTGGCGGCTTAGGGCAAGAAACAACTCATCGAGAGCCGGGCATAGCATATCTCGCTCCCTGGTCATCGAAACATCAATCCCAACCCAAGTAGACGTAGGCCTTACCTTCATTGTAAGGGGCCGAACTAGTATAAATCTCTCATGTCCCTTGTCCCGATTAACCCCTTCAAGCTTCCTAGTTGTGATGGCTCCGCAACTAAGTCCTTTCACGAGGACATCTGACGTGACAATTCCATGATAGTTGGCGCCCACCATGGGGCCAGCACACGGTGGATTTGAGTTCTTGAAGGGCAACTTCGAAGCGCTCAAGGGATACATAGTGGGCCGGATGACCAAGAGTCATCGCGGCAAGATCTACATCGACGACGAAGGCTGGTGCCCCGACGCCGGCTCAATTGAGTACGGGTACCGGGTCCCCTTCGGCAGAATCCATGTCTTCATCCGCCGGATCGGTGAGCCGGGCCCTGAGCCGGACAGCTGCACCAACCTCGTCGAGACGGCTCAGCGTGCGAGAAAGACCCGAGTTCAACCCGTCATGAAGCATGCTTTCGTGGGCTGCATCCACGGAGAGGAACTTTCTGAAGGATCTGAAGATGGTGGTGAGACGACCGTCCTCTCAGACGGTGATTCGTCCACCGGTTCAACAGATTCGTTGTACCAGGTGCAAGACGGCATGCTCGGGGGCTGTTCCGATGGCACCAGTATTCCGGACCCCTGTGAGTCGGCAAGATGGGCAGGAGTCTTCATGGCAGGGACTCAGCCCGGTTCAAATTCTACAGCTGCTGCAGCAATAACCTCCGGGACAGGAGTGGCCGGGGCAGGAGGCCCTGTGCGCCCGCCGGCTCAGGTGCTGATAGATCTCATGGACAATCTTACGGCCCTGTTAACCGCCATGGTTATCCCTGCAAACAAGGATGAGCATGACGCGGAGGTGGCACGGGTGCGTGAGAAAATAGCTCAAGCCAAGGAGGCCTTAGCAGCTGAGGACACTAGATTAGCCACAGAGCGAGCGGCTCTAGATGCCCGGGCGCAATGGCTACAGTCAGAAGCTTACCAGCTCATGATGAGCTTAAACGTGTCCAATGAGGTGATGAGGAGGAGACATCAGAAAACCCAGTCCCGTTTACCTCCGAACTACGACCCGCGGGTTCTTTTTGCTACACCCGGAGCCGGCCCAAGTAACCCACCCGAGACTAATCAGTTTATGACAGCCGGAGCAGGAGGACCGGCTCAGCCTCGCGAGATGCTACCTCCTCATGTGAGCATGGCACCATCGCGTTATGTGCCGATACCACCGGGTCACTTTTTCAAACCCATGGAGAACTTAATCGCGGCTTCAGCGCGTTTGGCGGCTCTCCCCGTGGATGGTGATGACCCGACAATGGTGGAGACCCGGAGGTTCAGAGAACTTCTCTAGATGGCCTTGGCTCAGCAAGAGACCTATTCCTACAGTCGGGACATGATTCATTCAACTCCTCCGCCTTGGTTAGCACCGCCTCGTCAGAACCGGAGCCCGAGTTACAGCAGGCACATGGAGTCTGAAGCTTTGTCAAGCAACGCCCAACGCCATAACCAACCCGGTGGCTATAACCCGGTACAAGACCGAGTACGCCAGGAGAACGAGCGGGCGGCTCAGCTGGCGGCTCAACAGGCGGCTCATCAGGATTTCCTAGAGTATCCAACGACTTCTATTGAGACAGGAGTAGCCACTAGAACCGGTGGTGTTCCTTGTTTGGTACCGGCCCTGCGTAATGTACGCCTACCCAAGGACTTCAAGGGACCTCGAAAGGTGCCGAATTACACAGCCAACTTACAGCCCGGAGCATGGATTCAGAGTTACGAAATGGCCATGGAGCTGTTGGAAGTCAGCGATGCGGCAATGGCTAAATACTTCACCATGATGTTAGATGGAACGGCCCAGTCTTGGTTAAAAGGTTTACCACCCAATTCCATTGGCTCATGGGCAGAGTTAAAAGCCCATTTTATCCAAAACTTCAAGGACACCTGTAAGCAATCTATGTCGATCGTGGACTTGACGAATTGTAAGCAGGAGGAGGGTGAATCCACCACTCATTGGGTCCGCCGGGTCAAGGAGATAATACATTCATCTGATAAGATGGATGCCGGCTCTGCAGTCCTTATGTTGGAGAAGAATTGCCATTTTGAGCCGCTGAGGCAGAAACTGGGGCGCCTTAAATGTGACTACAACAATATGGGTACGCTGATGGCGGCTTTAGTCAAATATGCCGATTCTGATAGTACCAAGGATCCCGCGTCTGATGATGAGAAGACAGGGAAGGGAAAGAGGAACGGCAATGGAAAGGGTCAGCAGCATAACCCGATGAGTCAAGGCGGCAATAAGCGTAAGGCGGACGACAACCCAGAGTTTGTAGCCAACGCTAATGCACAGGGTAACAATCAGAGACGTAAGGGCAGGCCACCCCCTCTATCTGGCGGGTCAGGCCCATCTCTTGAGCAGTTACTTAATGAGCCTTGCCTGACACACGGCACCCGGGAACAACCCGCCACTCACTTGTGGAAAGATTGCACGATCATGAAGGCCTTTAAGAATTCCAACGCGTTTGGTGACAACTCCGGATCTGGTGGCGGCTCAGGAGCTGGCGGTTTTCATGGCCCGCGCGGTGGTTCAAACTCCGGCTTTCAGGGACATCGAGGCAGTAATAGTCAGCAGCAGTCTGGTCAAGGAGGGCAACATCAGTAGCAGTCGGGTTATCAAAGCCATCCAAAGCAGTTGAGTGGTGGGCAGTATCACGTGTTTACCACTAGCTTATGCAAACGTGACCAGAAGGTTCATAAGAGGGCTGTGAATTCTGTTGAGCCGGCAATTCCTCGTTATTTGAGGTGGTCAGAACATCCCATTATATGGAGCAGAGAAGATCACCCTCCACGGGTCGATAATCCGGGGTACTTAGCCTTGGTGGTAGCACCTCAGGTTGGTGGATATAAATTCACTAAGGTACTCATGGACGGAGGTAGCAGCATCAATATCCTCTACTACGAGACCTTTCAATGCATGGGGTTGACTGATAAGAATTTGAGAACATCCAACACAATTTTCCATTGAGTGGTTCCTGGCAAGTCGGCTTACCCAGTTGGCAAGATTGACCTGGAGGTGGCCTTTGGAGATGAGTATGACTCCAGGGCTGAGAAATTGACGTTTGAAGTGGTTAAAATCAGGAGTCCATATCACGCTCTATTTGGGCGACCGGCTTATGCCAAGTTCATGGCACGGCCATGTTACGTTTATTTACAGCTCAAGATGCCGGGTCACAAGGGCACCATCACTGTGCATGGGAGTCGAAAGGTGGCTTTGGAGTGTGAAGAAGGCGACGCGGCTTATGCTGAGTCTGCCTGTGCCGCGGAGGAGATCAAATTTTATCAAGACAACGTAGACCCGGCAGATATGACCTCCCTAAAGAAGCCAACTACTGAGCATGACCCAACTTTGAAGTTTAAATCGGCCGCTAAGACGAAGCTTGTTGACTTTACCCCAGGTGATGCTTCTAAGAAGTTCAGTATCAGTACCAATTTGGATCCTAAATAGGAAAGCGCGCTCATCGAGTTCATCCATGAGAACCGGGACATCTTTGCATGGAAACCTTCTGACATGCCGGGTGTACCGAGGGAACTCGCTGAGCATACTCTCAATATTGATCTCAAGTATAAGCCGGTCAGGCAGTTTCTCCGACAGTTCAACGAAGAGAGACAGAAAGCTATTGGGGAAGAGGTCGCCCGGCTCTTAGCGGCCGGGTTTATTGTTGAAGTTTTTCACCTGGAGTGGTTGGCTAACCCGGTGCTTGTACTCAAGAAGAACGGCACTTGGCGGATGTGTGTGGATTGCACGGACTTAAACAAGGCTTGTACGGCTGATCCCTTTTCTCTCCCCCGTATTGATCAAATCATTGATGCTACGGCGGGTTGTGAACATTTGAGCTTCTTGGATGCTTACTCTGGTTATCATCAGATTAAAATGGCCGTTAAGGACCAGGAGAAGACGGCTTTCATCACTCCGTTTGGAGCCTTCTGTTATGTATCTATGCCGTTTGGACTTAAGAGTGCTCAGCCGACTTATCAACGATGTGTGCAGAACTGTCTACACAATCAAATCAGGCGTAATGTTCATGCTTATGTAGATGACATCGTGGTGAAGTCCAGGGAAAAGGAAACATTGATATCTGACTTGAGAGAGACCTTTGATAATCTCCGGGTTTACAAGATGATGCTTAACCCGGCCAAGTGTGTATTTGGTGTACCTGCAGGCAAGCTCTTGGGTTTTCTGGTATCAAACAGAGGCATTGAAGCTAATCCGGAGAAGATTAAGGCAATTACCTCTCTGGCTAAACCGGCGTGCATCAATGATGTCCAGCGACTGGCGGGTCGTGTTGCCGCCTTGAGCCGGTTCATAAGCCGTTTAGGTGAGAAGGCCCTACCGCTGTATCATATGATGAAGAAAACTGACACTTTTGTCTGGAGTGATGTGCAGATGCTGCCTTTGAAGACTTGAAGAGGCAATTGTCTGAACCACCGGTTCTTGCGGCTCCCATTGCTAAAGTGCCGTTGCTGTTATACGTGGCTGCCAATTCACGAGCCGTCAATGTTGCCATTGTGGTGGAGCATAAGGAAGTTGGCAAGGAGCATCCGGTTCAGCGGCCAGTTTATTACATCAGTGAGGTGCTCATTGAGTCTAAGCAAAGGTATCCACATTGGTAGAAACTACTTTACGGAGTGTCTATTGCCAACCGGAAGTTGAAGTAGTACTTTCAAAGTCATCCCATAACTGTGGTAAGTTCTTCCCCCTTGGGAGACATCATCCAGAATAGGGAGGCCACAGGACGAGTTGCCAAGTGGGCTATCGAGCTTGGACCTCATGGTTTGAAATATATGCCGCGTACCGCTATTTAATCTCAAGCCTTAGTGGACTTTATCAATGATTGGACAGAGTTGCAGGCACCTGAGGAGAAGCCGGATAACACATATTGGACTATTCACTTTGATGGGTCCAGACAGTTAGAAGGCTCGGGGGCTGGAGTTGTTTTAACCTCCCCTCGAGGTGACAAGTTTTGTTATGTGCTCCGGCTTATGTTTCCTTGTACTAACAATGCAGCTGAGTACGAGGCCTTACTCCATGGTATCCGGATTGCCAAAGAGATGAATTTAAGCCGGGTAAGGTGCTTAGGCGACTCAGACCTTGTGGCCCAACAGGTATCAGGCAAGTGGGACTCCAAGGATCCTCTCATGGCGGCTTATCGTCGTGAAGTAGATGTTGTGGCTGGACATTTCAAGGGTTATCAAGTGGAGCACATTGACCGAAGGAAGAATGAGGCGGCTGATAATTTAAGCCAGCTAGGATCACAACGTAAGTCGGTGCCACCTAACACCTTTCTTGATATTTTGCATAACCCTTCTGTCAAGGTGCCTACTGAGGAAGAACTAGCGATGCCACACCCGGAGGCTCAGCTGGTGGCAGCTCTTCACGTTATCCCGGATTGGACAGTGCCATATTTGGCCTATATGACCCGGGGGGAGTTACCGGAGGATGAGACTTTGGCGAGACAAATTGTCAGGCGGTCCAAATTCATGACGATTGTTAATGGTGAGTTGCATCATTGTAGTGTAACAGGGGCGTTTCAATGTTGTGTGTCGCCTGCGGAGGGACAAGAGATACTTTGTGAGATTCATGAAGGAGATTGTGGTCATCACGCCAGCTCAAAATCTCTTGTGGCCAAGGCTTTCTGTCATGGTTTCTACTGGCTGACGGCTCATGCTGATGCGGAGGATCTGGTCAGTAAGTGTGACGGTTTTCAAAAGTTCTCACGACGAGCTCATGTGCCAGCTCAAGAATTGAGGATGATCCCAATCACTTGGCCGTTCGCGGTCTGGGGGCTTGACATGGTTGGGCCTTTCAAGAGGTCTAAGGATAAAAAGACACATCTACTGGTGGCAGTGGATAAGTTTACAAAGTGGGTCGAGGCAGAGCCAGTCAGTAAGTGTGATGCAGCCACGGCGGTTCAGTTCATGAAAAAGGTGATCTTTCGTTTTGGTCTCCCACACAGCATTATAACTGATAATGGCACTAATCTATCCAAGGGAGCCATGGAAGAGTTCTGTCAACGAGAACATATCCGGCTTGATGTGTCGGCTGTTGCTCATCCTCAATCCAATGGTCAAGCAGAAAGATCTAATCAAGAGATCCTGAAGGGTATCAAGCCCCGGCTCTTTGTCCCCTTACAGCGGACTCCGGGTTGTTGGGTGGAGGAGTTACCTTCTGTTTTGTGGAGCATCAACACTATGCCTAACAGATATACATGCTACACACCTTTCTTTATGGTGTACGATGCGGAGGCAGTTCTGCCAAGTGACATCCGACACGACTCACCCCGCGTGGCGGCTTACGTGGAGGCGGATAACGAAAAAGCTCGTCAGGATGCACTTGATTTGTTGGATGAGGAGCGAGACTTGGCAATAGCCCGATCGGCGATTTACCAGCAAGACCTGCGCCGCTATCACAGCCACCGGGTTAGGAGCAGAACCTTTCAGGAAGGCGACTTAGTACTCTGGCTCATCCAAGATCAATCTGACATGCACAAGCTATCTCCGCCTTGGGAAGGACCCTTTGTGGTCAGCAAGAATCTGAACAATGGGTCATACTACCTCATTGATGTTCGAGAGCACAAAGACTCACATAAGTCGGAGGAGGAGACCCGCTGGCCGTGGAGTATCGCCCATCTTTGGCCTTACTATACTTGAGCGACCGGCTCTCAAGATGTATATATTTTGACGATGTACATATTATATAAAGCAATAAAGCAGGACCTATGTCCTTTTTTCCTCAAAAAATGTTTATATGTCTTCATTATCAGGTGGTGGAAACTACCAACAGGGAGCGGATCATATCTGAATCCGGCTTTCCCTTTGGTCTGGCTTATGATCGTATCTGAATCTAGCCATGATCACTTGGGGGCTTCCTGTTCAAACATAGGTCATATTCGAACCAAAGAGAACATAGCTGTCTATACCCACTTTATCGGCATACTGCCAAACCCACTTGGGGGCTTCTTGATCATATTTGAATCATAGCTTAATCCCATTGGGTCTGACGTGGATTGTATTCGAATCAGCGTCATTAAACAACTCTTATGGGCACTTGGGGGCTTCCTGTTCAAACATAGGTCGTATTTGAACCAAAGAGAACATAGCTGTCGATACCCACTTGATCGGCATCGCCAAAGCCACTGGGGGCTATATGATCGTATTCGAATCTTAGCTTAACCCCTTTGGAATGGTTTACTGATCGTATTCGAATTAGAAGCCTGTGAATGTTGTTTATTATCCATCATAAGCATAATTATTTTGACTATCTTAAGACCTTCTGGAAAGCATTATGAGATGGTTTTTGTCTCTTCCAGTTTAATTTTGGTACCCCCAGGTTGTTAAGTACCAGGTGAACATCATATAAGTAGGAAAGATTATCAAAGGGATCGTAGGTATGCTATTATGATTATGTTTAACAAAATATAGTCGTAAATCGGCCTATATATGATGTCTTTGGTTCGTGTTCCGGGTTATCAATACTTTATGTGACCCCCGACGTGATAAACCGCCAAGGGAATTTTGCTTGTTTTATGTGCAGGATAAGGCAAGAAATTTATAACCGTGATTCTTTCGAATTGATTATCCATGGACAACCCGAGTATGTGTAGATTGCGTTCGTTTCCCCATATGCTCTGCTCCAGATCCGATGCAGGATTTCGTCAGTGCCTCCCTATTGTTCTTCGGGTACACATCCTCTCTGCTTATTGCCGAGACGTGTATCAGGAGTACAGCGGGGAGGTGCTGCCGAAATTTTGTGTCGGGTCCAGAGCAGAGCATGGGAAAACAAACCCAATCTACACATACTCGGGTGGGATTAGGACCTATCTTTACCTATTAGCGTCTAGGTTGCATGGACGTAATAAAAGTGACAAACTCCATTAATTGATGAATATATACATGCTGATTAATTTATATATATATATATATATATATATATATATTTCTTATGTGTCCAGTAGCTAGGTAAGATGAGTGATCGTGCGTGGATGTACACCGGTCACACTAGTCAGAAAAACATGACAACTGAATGGTTAACAAAAACCAAGGGGTTTCTGAGAACCGCATTTGCGAATGGCCAGAGGACAACCTGGTGCCCTTGTGCAAGGTGCAACAATTGGCACAAGAGGACAGAGGATGAAATGGGCAAACACTTGCAGAAGAGGGGTTTTATGCGAGATTATATGCTATGGACATTTCATGGCGAGTCTGGCCAACGCACCAGAGCTGAGGTGCTTCCTCGTCGCACCAACCAGCATGGTACCGGGATGCAAGCCATGGTGCAAGACTTTGATGATGCTCGGGACTCGGACGATGAGATGGAGGAATCTGCAAAGGCCTCCAATGAAATGTTGGAGTCCTCAAAATGTCCTCTCCACGAGCACACTAAGCTTTGTCAGTTGGATGCCATCTCACAAATAATGGCTTTGAAGGCTCAATTCAACTTGGGTAGAGAATGCTACGACGCGATGATGATAGTATTTGGACGTTTTCTACCCAAAGGCCACGTACTACCTGCAAACTTGTACCAGTCAGACAAAATCCTCCGTCCTCTTAAGATGCCCTATGAGAAGATACATGCCTGTGAGAATGGATGTGCCTTATTTAGGCTTCAGTATGCGGACTTGAACTATAGTCGCATTTTCAAGTCGTCCATGTATGTTGTGGTAGACAATGGTATGGGTGAGAAGACGCAGACCAAAATCCCCATTAATGTTCTTCGGTATATGCCAATCATACCAAGACTTCAACGTCTTTTCATGGTCGAAGAGACAACAAGACAGATGACATGGCACAAAACGGGCAAAAGAACCCAACTAGATGCAGATGTGAAGCTGATGATGGTGCACACATCAGACGGTGAAGCATGGAAGCGCTTCGATGCATTACATGACGACAAAGCGGCAGATCCGAGGCATCCTCGAGTCACCATCAACACAGATGGGTTCAATGTGTTTGGTCTGACGGCAACCCAATACAGTTGTTGTCCCGTATTTGTCATTCCACTCAATCTCTCCCCCCAGACAGATTATGCAAAGAAAGAATATTTTCCTGACGTAGATAATTCCAGGGCCGAACTATCCGAGGAAGAATATGAATGTGTACATGCAGCCGCTGAAGGACGAATTGCAAGAAGCCTGGGATAATGGGTTCAAGACATACGACACCTTTAGCAAAAAGAACTTCATAATGCGTGTGGGGTACATGTACTTGACGCATGACTTGCCGGCGTATGCGCTATTGGTTTGTTGGTTTATGCATGGAAGGTTCCTGTGCCCCACATGCAAGGGAGCTCTTCAGTTTCGTTGGCTTGAGGCCTGTTGCAACGTTTCTTGCTTCGACATGCATAGACCGTTCCTGCATCCTCGCCATAGGTTCAGGAAAGACAAATAGAACTTCATCAAAGGTAGAGTTCTGAAAGACTCTGCACCACCTCCGTTGACAGACCAAGAGATCCTGGATCAGTTAAATGCTCTCAAGCCAGATCCAGAGCACCCAGGGTATTTCAAGGGGTATAATTTGCAACACGCCTGGACTCACAAGACATGCTTGTGGGATCTGCCTTACTTCAAAGACCTCCTTTGCTCACACAACATCGACGTGATGCACGCTGAGAAGAATATCGCCGAGGCACTTTTCGGTACATTGTTTGGCATATATGGGAAGTCAAAGGATAATTCTAAGGCAAGAGTCGATCAGGAGGCGCTATGTCATAGACCATTACAAAACATGCAACCACCGAAAGGAAAGAAGAACTGGACAAAGCCAAAGGCATGGTTCAATCTTGGAAGGCCAGCTATGAGGGAAATTATCTTGTGGGTGAAAATGCAGCTGATGTTCCCCGATGGGTATGCAGCAAATCTAAAGAGGGGAGCGAGTCTTGATAAATTGAAGATATTTGGTCTCAAGAGTCATGATTGGCACATATGGATTGAGCGGGTAATGTCGGTGATGTTGCGTGGATTCATCCCTGAGGATGAATAGCTAGCACTGGCAGAGTTGAGCTATTCTTCCGTGTTCTTTGTGCTAAATAACTATCGCCTGAACTGGTAGAAGAAATGGAAGAGTTGGCGCCGGAGTTGATCTGCAAGTTAGAGAAGATATTTCCGTCGGGCTTCTTTAATCCAATGCAGCACTTGATTTTGCATCTCCCAACCGAGGCAAGATTGGGGGGGGGCCTGTGCAGAATCGTTGGTGCTAGGCAACTGAGAGGATGCAGAAGACTCTTTGAGAAAAATGTAAAAATAAACGTAGAATTGAAGCATCGATGGCCGGGGCATTCATTACTAAGGAGGCGACAAACTTCGTGAGAGCACACTACGAAGCCAAAAATCGTCATTTGCATAATCCGAAGCCTTGGTACAATGCCGGCGACCCTAAAAAGGGTCGATCCAACCTCAGCCTATTCAAAGGGGATCTGGCACCATCTGGTGCTTCTAATTCCTTAATGTTGGATTTTGAAGAATGGCAGACCATTTCGTTCTATATCTTCAACAACCTAACAGAAGTGCGGCCGTACATCGGGTAAGTTCTCGGTACATTGTTTCGCAACTTCTATTTCCTTTGAACTGATCTTATTCCTGGATAAATTTGATACAGCCGATACGTCGCCAAATTCTTGTATGGAGCGGTGATCCAAAAGGATTCTGTCAAAGAGTATGAGCTTATGGAAAATCATGGAGGCGGCTATCCCAGTTTCATCTCTTGGTTCAAACAAACGGCAATTTCCATTAGACCATTTCATTTGTTCGTCTAATTTGTGGCTAATGCAACAATCCCTTTCGTATTAAACTTGTAGGCTAATTCAGAGCTTATGGATGCCGAATTGAGACAAGTCGTAATGGTTTTGACTATAAGGTCCGTTCATTTGACAAATACGACATCAACGGGTATCGCTTTCGTACCTATGGCAAAGAGCTATCTATGGCCGACCAAAAGTCTACAAATTGTTACGTCTCTGCTATTGGCAAAGGAGATACCGAGTATTATGGAAGAGTTGAAATAATTTATGAACTTCAATTCTGTGGTGCAAACCCACCAAACGTCATAATCTTCAAATGTTATTAGTTCCAGCCAAAGGAGACTAGAAGGACTCATGAACATATAGGGCTAGTGGAAATCAATCAAAGCTCCCATTTGGATGTTTTCGATGTCTATATTATGGCTCAACAGGCAACCCAAGTTTTCTATCTATCGTGGGCCTGTCAAAGTGATCCTAATGAAGATGATTATGAACCTGACATTAACCCAAACACATATGAAGGAGAATTCTTCCAAGAAACACGTCTTTCCAAAAAAATATTTCAAGAACCACTGTACTTCACCTGAGAACATTGAAGTAGATAGTGACGGTAAACCCGACTTCACCCCTCAGCCGGAACAAGAAGAGCCTGAACTAGAAGAGGTTACTGCTGCGGATGACCTGTCAATGCTTGACAGATTACGTATAGATGGCCTTACACATGATGATGCATTTATTAATGATGATGATGAGCACGTCATTACTGATAGTGATGATGATGCATTTATTGATCCTGAAGCATTTATTTAACCAGATTATTACTAGGTATTAATTTTTTATGTTGTACTTGATTTATATAGTTACTTGTATTATTTATATAGTTACTTGTATAATTTTCTTAATTTCTATGATTGTTTGTTATACATAGTGCCATGGTCTTGATATCCTTCCCCATCGGTCCTCTCCCGCTTTATGATTTTGATGTGGTAAATCCTCTTTTATAACTATTTGTTGCATTTCACATTTATGACAATTATGGCCATCAAGTTGACATAGAGATATTTTAATCTAGGAGGTATGTGAACCGAAATTTGCAACCGACCCTCTTGTCGAGAAGTTAAATATAGTTGAAAAAGAAAATGAGTATTTGAAAGAAAAAATTAAAAGAATGGAAGAAGAGAAGATGACATTGGAGTTGCATGTTGCCAATGTGGTCAATGATCACAAGATTAAGATGAATGCAATGTGCTTGAAGATGGACGCAATGCGCTTGAAGATGAAGAAGATTAGAAAATATGCCATTAATAGTGAGGCTTGGTATCATTATGTCGTTGGATCAATTGTTACCTTAGTTGCGATCATCATCGCATTTGTTGTGATGAGGGTAAGTTTTCTCTAGTGTTTTTCTTAACAAATGCATACTTAGCTACTTTCCTCCTAAATGGCATAACTACCTAAGTTAGAAAAAAAATGAGCTATACTTAGCTTTCTTTCCTCAAAAATGTCATGATAATCTTTGTTACCTCCAAAATGATATAGACTTACCTTACTTTCCTCGAAAATGACATAATAACCTTAGTAACCTCCAAAATGGCCTATTTACCTAGCTTAGCTCTAAAATGACCTACACTTAGCATTTTTACCTAGCTTAGCAAAAAATGGCATTTTTACCTACCTTAGTTAGAAGAAGAAGAAGAAGAAGAAGAAGAAGATAAAAAAGAGGAGAGGAGAAAAATAAATAGAAGAAAAAATCGTCTTCCTCTTCTTCTTCCTTTTCTTCCTCTTCTTCTTCTTTTTCTAGCTAGTCTTCTTCTTCTTCTAACTTGCTTCTTTCCCGATTTGCAAATTTGCTTTAGATGAGGAAGCTTGCGTTGATGGAGTCTACTCTTCTCTTTATGCTTCCATCTTGTTTTGATTTTCTTTATATGAGGAAGCTTGCTACCTATATATGTATGGATGGATGAAACCATTGTATGCTTGTTGTTGGATATGTTGGCTATGTATATGTGTTGGATGAAACCATTTGCTATGTATATGTGTTGGATGATCATATCCATATGGCAGGGATATGATTTGTTATGTTTATGTGTTGGTATGCTTGTCGAAAGTATTTTCATATGTGTGTGTGTATGTGTGTGTGTGTGTGTGTGTGAAATTATGTCAAATTGAATGAAATCAAGAAAAAACAGAAAAAAAACAGGGGTTGTATAGAATCTTTGTCGTCTGCTGGTGGACGGCAAAGAGCTTTGCCATCAGCCAGCGGACGGCACTCATGCCACGTGTCAGCCACCTTTGCAACCTGGGGCAGTAGGCTGGCTATTTAGTAGCTTTGCCGTCAACCAGCTGACGGCAAAGAACGTTCAATTTTTGCCAGCCCCACAGGTGCTGCCACGTGGCATGCTATGCCATCCGCTGGCAAATGGCAAATAATCAACATTCTTTGTCGTCAGCCAGTAGCCGGCAAAGCACGCCGTTAACCCCTTAACGGACCTAAGCTGACACGTGTGTCGTTCAGGCTCTTTGCCGTCTGCTGGCGGACGACAAAGACCTTTGCATCTTTGCCATCCGCTAGCAAACGGCAAAGAAGCCTTTGCTGTAGCCTGTTCATCCAGACGTGTTGTCATCTGCTGGCTGACAGCAAAGTTCTTTGTCGTCTGCTATGTGTGCCTTTGCCGTTAGCCATGGCGGATGGCAAAGTTCCTAATTCCTGTAGTGTTATATACCAGAAGATGGGCATCGGAGGTGGGCTAGGAGGGCACAACCCACCAGGGTGCGCCTGGGCTCCCTAGTGCGCCCAGGTGGGTTGTGCCCACCTGGTGGGCCCCCTCTGGTAGTTATTTTCTCCAATAATTCTTATTTATTCCATAAAAAATCCTCGCGAAGTTTCAGCTCATTTGGAGTTGTGCAGAATAGGTAGCCTGACGTAGCTTTTTCAGGTCCAAAATTTCAACTGCCGGTATTCTCCCTCTTTATGTGAACCTTGCATATTATGAGATAAAAAGCATTAGAATTACTCCAAAAGGCATTATTATGCATAAAAACATCATAAATAATAGTAGGAAAACATGATGCAAAATGGATGTATCAGTTGTGTATGGACTTTTTTGTCTGTGTGCACTAGCAAACAAATTAGTCCATACCTGTTTCTGTTAACAATCTCCAAAATACATGGTAGGCAGATAGTACACCAGCAACCTGCTAGACCATGAAAATGATATGCGCATGAATGAAAGAACTGAAATAGATGAAATATTCTTTAGGTAAGCACCTAACCTTAAACATAATTTGCATGTTGAAACTTTGGAGAACCTCTTCCACCTAAGAGTGATCCTGTGTTTGAACTAAAGAAACTCCCAGATACATTCAATTATGCTTATCTTAATAAAAATAATATATATCATGTTATTACCAATGCTAACCTTTTAGTGCACGAAGAAAAGAGATTATTAAAAACCTTGAGGAAGCATCCTGCTGCAATTGGATATACTCTTGATGATCTTAAGGGCATTAGCCCTACTCTATGTCAATACAAGATTAACATGGAGCCTGATGCTAAACTAGTTGTCGATCATCAACGTCGCTTGAATCCTAAAATTAAAGACGTGGTAAGAACGGAAATATTAAAGCTACTGGAGGCAGGTACAATTTATCATATAGTTGATAGTGGATGGGTAAGTCTTGTTCATTGTGTCCCTAAGAAAGCTAGCATCACTGCTGTTCCTAATGATGAAAAAAACTTATCCAGCAAATAATTGCAACCAGTTATAGGATGGTAATTGGTTTCAGGAATTTAAATAAAGCTACTAGAAGAGATCATTACCCATTGCCTTTCATTCATCAAATGTTAGAAAGATTGTCTAAGCATACACACTTATGTTTCCTAGATGGATATTAGGTTTCTCTCAAATACCTATGTCACAAGAAGATAAAGAGAATACTACTTCTACTTGTGCTTATGGAACTTATGCTTATAGACGTATGCCTTTTGGTTTACGTAATGCACTTGCTACCTTTCAAGGATGTATGACTGCTATATTTTCTGATTTGTGTGAGAAAATTGGTATTCATGGATGATATTTTCGTTTACGAAACTTCTTTTGATGATTGCTTGAGTTTGATTTGTAGCTCCCCTCTTTTATGATGATTATGTAGAAGCCTTTTAAATACTTATCAGGAATATTTTTCATATTGTTATATCGGTTCTTCTATTGCAAGAGTTTGATTTGCATATTGTTGGTAGAACAGGAGCTACAAATCCTATCACAGATAATTTGTCTAGGATGAAAAATATTCTTGATATCCCAATACATGTTAATGATAGTTTTCCTGATAAACAATTAGCTGATATAAATGCCTCTACCTCTCATGATAATCCTTGGTATTCAGACTATTGCTAATTTTATTGTTGCCAAATACCTACCACCTAATTACACATATTGTCGTGGAATTAACACGTCAGATGTCCTTAGTGTCAGGACTTAGTCGCGAGGCCAACGCATCTATGTGGTAGCTTGAGAGGGGTTGATCGGGACGAGAGACGCAACACGCAAGACAAGGATTTAGACAGCTTCGGGCCTCGGGAAACATCATCCGGTAATAACCCTACATGCTGTTTGTGGCTAGGTCTCATTATGCTCATGAGAGGAGTCGCCGTAAGCCGTCTCCCCCTTTGTGTCTAGCCCTAGATATTGTTTCTTGTTGCTTGTCCCTCTTTGGGGAGCCCTGCCCCTCCTTATATAAGTTAGAGGGGCGGGTTACATGTGGAGTCCTAGTAGGACTAGCCTATCTTGTACTACAAGCCGGATTCAAGTCCGGGTCTTGATTCCTTGTAAGGGAGATACTGCTCATGCCTTTCCTCTTAAGCCGGCCTATCATAACGTAAGCCGGCCTTCTGGGCCTTGAGCCTCATGGGCCCCCGGGTCTTGTCGCTCCTCTGATCCGCTTGCTAGGTCACCCATAAGTCGCCAGGATCGGGTGGGTCACTTAGTGTGTCGTCGAGTCAGGGCGGGTCATTAGTGAGTCGCCAAGTCCGGCCGGGTTATACTTCCGGTCGGGTTACACCACGGGGTATATCCCCGACATTAGCCCCCAAGTTTAGTTGGATTTATCCATGGTAAACTTATGCTGCAAAATAAACACAAGAACAAACTTGACAGGTTGTGCTCCGGGTTAAGAATTCTTGTAAACCGACACCTGAACATCCTTAAGTCCTTGTCATTTCCTTCTTCTAGAAAATCCGGGTCAATAGACCAGCTTCACAATCAATTTGATGATGCTGGTTTCTCACAGAAAAATATTGTGAAGAATAATCCACTTGAGTCGGCTTCCAAGGCGCCGGGTTAAATAATTTTGGTCTTCAAATACTCACCTGATATTCAGCCGGCTTGAAGATATAAAACTTGCCGGTTTATCATTACCCAAAAACTCCGGGTTATAAAAGACTGATGATGTCGAGTCATAATTGTTGTTGACACCGGGTCATGTAATTGATCTTCCTGATTTGCTCAAAACTGAAAATTTGAAGATGTTCCTCCTTATATATGCATAATACCTGTAGCCCCCAAGTCTTAAGAGGAGAACATAGTGATAGCTTAAGACTTGCTCCAATATAAGTGTTGCAACCAACGAAGAAATCCGGTTTGTTCATCTCAATCATTGGTCATAAACTGAATATTCCACATAGGTAGCCCCCAAGTTCCGGGTTGTCATGCTTGCAGCAACCTGGGACTTGTAATTGCCTTATGCTCACAAAAACTTCAACCAGTGTAGCCTCCAAGGGCCGGGTCATTATGCAATAATAAGTAGGGACTTTATAAATATGATCATGTAGATTTGAACAGCAACGTGTAGCCCCCAAGGGCCGGGTCATTATATTGAGCTGGTACTTTATATATACTTCTTTGAAAAGAACATCATATAATGTAACCCCCATCATGGGGCGTGAACCCACGTCCACAAGGTTGAGAGCTTTGTGCTTTACCAACTGAGCAGTGGATCTCTTCAATAATAAATGAAAAATTGTGTACCTTGAATTGTTAATAGGAGCAATTGGTAGCCCCCAAGGGTCGGCTCATTTAAAATGTGATGAGTCGGGTCTTCAATAAGTTGAGCAAAAATTGACTTTGCATTAGCCCCCAAGTACCATGGTGCATGCTGGCAGTGACATGGGACTTGTATATTCGATGTAATCTCGATTTGAATAATGTAGCCCTCAAGTGCCGGGTCATAAGCCTGCAGCGACTCGGGACTATTCCTTTCATTGTAGAATAAATCATATCCATTGATAAAATAATAGCCATTGCGCTGAAGCGACTTTGAAAACCTCCATCATAACACTGGTTATTGATAATCACAATAGAAATCCAGCCATGTTGGCTATTTAAGATTTGATCAATATAATCCGGTATGAAAACCTCAATCATTCAATATCATCATGAAAATCCAGCCAGTTTTGGCCATTAAAGATGTAAATACCTCATCGGTTGACAAGTAAATCCAGAGTTTAAATACCTGGTGGCTCTTGGCCAATGATGACTTAATGTGTATTCATTGTAACCCGGTGGCCTATAACCCTTGAGAAAATCAATAATTGATAACCCTTTTAAGACACCAATTTCAGTGATGAGCTTGGACTAAAGCATTTATATAAGGCATAGATCTGCAAATCCTGTATGGAGTTTAAACAACATACGCCCTGGCGACTTAACGTCAAAAGCCATGGCGGGTAACCACCCAAATGTAGTCTTATCCTGCACACAAGTAGATCACAAGATCCCTATGATCCTTTGAATGATTCCGTCGGTTTATATGAGCCGGACAGTGAAGTTGATAACTCAACTCTGTAAAAGCCGGCACATAAGATATTTGTGACAACTCAAACACTTGTGATTTTATAAAAATAGATAAAAAAATTGAGCCTTCTGATTCGAATACGATCAGTAAACTGTCCCAAAGGGGTTAAGCTAATATTCGAATACGATCATATAGCCCCAGTGGTGTTGGCTATGCCGATCAAAGTGGGTATCGACAGCTATGTTCTCTTTGGTTCGAATACGACCTATGTTTGAACAGGAAAACCCCCAAATGACCACTGTAATATTGAATTTGTACTGCCGGGTTATATGACCTGTGTAATAAGGGTGATAACCCAATTCTTAGAAGCCAATGCTTCCATATAAATGATGGTTGTCATAAGCTGGCGACTTATAGTCAAAAGTCAAGCCGGTTAATCTTAAAACACTTATATACATTTGAGATATAATCCCCAAAAGGCTCAAGTTAAGTAATTGTGGCTACAATAAACTTTACAGAGATAGAATAAAACTTTTTGAGGCTTCTGATTCGGATACGATCAGTAAACCGTTCCAAAGGGGTTAAGCTAAGATTCGAATACGATCATATAGCCCCCAGTGGCTTGGCGATGCCGATCAAGTGGGTATCGACAGCTGTGTTCTCTTTGGTCCGAATATGACCTATGTTTGAACAGGAAGCCCCCAAGTGACCATAAGAGTTGTTTAACGACACTAATTCGAATACGATCCACGTCGATTCCCAAAGGGGTTGAGCTATGATTCGGATACGATCAAGAAGCCCCCAAGTAGGTTCAGCGGTTTGCTAATCAAAAGGGTATCGACAGCTATGTTCTCTTTGGTTCGAATACGACCTATGTTTGAACAGGAAGCCCCCAAATGACCGTATAAATTTTGGCATTGCGCCGATCAAGAGGGTACTGATGGCTATGCCCGGTGAGCAGGAAGCCCCCAAGTGACCATAATAAGATAAGCCGTAAAGCAGGATACCCATGTTTTGAACCGGAATTTCTTAAACCGGATATTGAGACCCTCCGAGCTTTGTAAGGGACAAATTTACCTTGATCCGGATGTTGAACCGGTTTTGAAAACTTCAAAGCTTTGCGGGAGAAAGATGTCTCTTGAACCGGATTTTAAACCGAAATTTTCATCAGTATGGTAGTGTCCTCCGGAACCGGGTTATCGTCCCCTCCCATGACCCGGAGTTCCCGAGTCATGTCACTGTAGCCCCCGAGTCTTAAGACTACTCGAGGAGTTGGCTTGAGACTCTCTATATTTGACCGTGATATAAACCGGTATGAGTCATTAACATCTCAGTGACATAACTTGTCCTGCACTGGAGAACTTGCAAGCCAGAGTAATTGCTCTTTTAAAGAAAGCAATATATAATATAAAACAAACTTGGATGGATATCACCTGATGCATCAGGCCAGTAGTTATCCACCGCGGAGTTGATGATCACCGCGGTGAAGCTGAAATTAATCACGGGTGAACCGGCTGTGGCGTCGTAAGCCGGTGCGGTCGAGCAAGTCAACCGCAGGAGCAGTAAGCCACTCGGATGCCGAGTCGGCCACGGGGGTGGACGGGTAAGTCGCCCGTCACATTGTAAGCCGGCACATAAGATATTTGTGAATTGGCTGGCGCGTTGATGTAGATCGAACCGCAGGGCCGGCGGCTTACACCCACCTGTTGAACAGTAAGCGGTCGCCGATGTCGTTGCATGAATATGCTACCCCACACTCCATGAATATGGCATTACACCATCTTTATGATGAATCATTGTCCTGCACATAAAGGTGTACATACCAAAGTGACTGTTTTTTGACAAAAAACAATATGCACTAATAAATAATCTTAGATGGATATCACCTGATATGTTAGGCTGGAAATTATCCGCCACAGAGTTGATGATCACCATGGTGACGCCGAAATCAATCACGACTGAACCGGCCGCAGTGTGGTAAGCCGGCGCGGACGGGTGAGTCGGCCGCATGCGCGGATGGATGTAAACCGAACATATGCCGCGACGATTCGTACGTGTATCCGTCGAGCAGCATGGCCCGGAAGAACGCCAGTGCAAAAATAATCTTGAGACACACTACCTTGCGACACCTTTTGTAGAGAATAACGGTCCTGTGAAAAGATATCACGGACCAGAGTAATTGTTCTCAAACAACATATCTGCTGATAAAATACTTAGAAAGGATAACACCTGATGTTTAGCAGACGTTCATGTAGACTGGTCAAATGACACAACCGCGTCACCGATTGCAAGCAGGAGCGGGAACAGAGGCGCCTCGACGATGGGCGACTCACGGTGAAGCTTGCTAGGCCACAGCAACGAGGCAAGGAGCTAGGAGCACGGCCTCCCTGGCGCGTCAGCGATACGGCCGCAACAGTGATTTGCCGTGGGGGTAGCCAAGGAGGTGGCTTGTTGGAAACACCAATGTTCTTTAGCACCACTTTGACTCAAACTTTTCTCTTGCAATTGCGTAGAGGCGGAGAGCAGCAGCGATTCAACCATTTCAATAGCCAAGGCGATTTGCTGCGGAGAAGGCATTGGCCCGGTCAACGTAAACCACCGCGGCGGCTTACAACTGAGACGTCGCGCGGCAGGCTTGGAACCTTGATGGTGATACGGAGCGCGGCAACTCGCCAGCGGAAACAGAGATAAACAACTCAAAGATAATGCTGGATTTTTAAACCACAGACGTACTATTCAAAACCAAGCACACTAATAGTTGGATCGATCCTAGCTTGCATCGGCTGTGTAGTGTAGACGTACTGTATTATGATTGGACTGAATCAACTTTGCTCTTCTCAACAGAACATCTCGACAGAACAGAACAAAGGCAATGACGCAATGGCATCTCGATGAGGTGATTCCCTCGCAGCAAGACAGCTTGGGCGAAGCTGCGGAATGAACGACAGAGGCCGGCGAGAGGAACCGCGGCGACTGAGTCTGGAAGCTCAGAGGCGAGGCAAGCGATGGAGGTGACGACTCGACGTGCGGCACAGCGGAGCAGGGGCTGAGGCGCGGCGACTCGGCAGGCATAGGCGCCGGCATGCGCGGCAGGTCAGAGCAGCAGCGGCTCGAGGCCGCTCCAGCAAAGGCGGCGCAAGGAAGGCATAAGCAACTTCAGGGCGGCAACTTGAGGCCAGCTGCTGGGGCGGTGACTTGAGGCTGCGGCGACGTGGAACCGATACGGGGCGGCTCGATCTGGCGTGGACGATGGAGGAGATGGTCTGGCGATTTGGGGACGCATCCAGGATGGCCCGGTGCCGGTTCATTGGCAGCGAGACGAGCAGGGCGCAGAGGGCCGCGGCGGTTTGGGCATCGAGGCAGCCGACGGCTCACCGTGGCAGCACAACAGTAGGCTACAACGGAGCAGCAATAGGTGATGCCGACTCATGGCGTCCTTGGCGACTCAAGGCGCAGTACAGAAGGCGGGTTGAGAAGGTGCTGGTGGCATCGGTCAGATGAAGCGATGGCCGGTGAACTCGGAGCACAGTCCGGCTCGTAAGCTGAGCTAAAGCAGAATAGCACGCCGGCCACGACAGGAATATTGTAGCCGAGACGAGGTGAATCGGACAGGCAGCTTTGACTCTTCCAGGTCGTGGCCCTCCCTCGGGACTTGATTCCTGTGTGAGAGGTAGGTACATGGACACTGTGTACGGAGCAGCAGTTTCAATGCGTCAGAACTCCAAGGACGGCTACAGCCTTTTGGGATTTCCGCCGGGTGGACCAGATAAAGAGCTGCGGCTATGACAACTCGGCGAAACATGTAGTCGGATGGATCGTCTGGACTTTTATCAGCCTCGGAGTAGGAACGTGTGAGATAAATCACCTCATGCCAAGATCTCATCCCAGACTCGGCGGATTATCGTGACGCGTGAGGCGGCCGTACAACATGTAACCTAAAATAGTCTCAATCTCATATCCACCGCCCAAAAAACACTTCGTCAATCTTAACTGATGAACTTATAATTGATCTAACCTTTTCACGTCAGCTTCCCTTGAACCGGAAAATCACGAACTTCTCGAACCCTAGAAAAGATCCCTTCAAAAACTCAACACCACCGTGCGCTGGCCCCACGGTGGGCGCCAACTGTCGTGGAATTAACACGTCAGATGTCCTTAGTGTCAGGACTTAGTCGCGAGGCCAACGCATCTATGTGGTAGCTTGAGAGGGGTTGATCGCGACGAGAGACGCAACATGCAAGACAAGGATTTAGATAGCTTCGGGCCCCGGGAAACATCATCTGGTAATAACCCTACATGTTGTTTGTGGCTAGGTCTCATTATGCTCATGAGAGGAGTCGCCGTAAGCTGGCTCCCCCTTTGTGTCTAGCCCTAGATATTGTTTCTTGTTGCTTGTCCCTCTTTGGGGAGCCCTGCCCCTCCTTATATAAGTTAGAGGGGCGGTTTACATGTGGAGTCCTAGTAGGACTAGCCTATCTTGTACTACAAGCTGGATTCAAGTCCGGGTCTTGATTCCTTGTAAGGGAGATACTCCTCACGCCTTTCCTTTTAAGCCGTCCTATCATAACGTAAACCGGCCTTCTGGGCCTTGAGCCTCCTAGGCGCCTGGGTCTTGTCGCTCCTCTGATCCGCTTGCCAGGTCACCCATAAGTCGCCAGGATCGGGCGGGTCACTTAGTGTGTCGTCCAGTCAGGGCGGGTCATTAGTGAGTCGCCAAGTCCGGCCGGGTTATACTTCCGGCCGGGTTACACCGCGGGGTATATCCCCGACAATAATGCTTTATGTAAAAGTGGTAACCCCACATGTGCTTAAACGATGAGTATGACCTATGATCAAATGCTCTCATTTGACTCCTAAGTCAATATACCCATATATAGATGAATTAGTCATCCCCAATTGCTTGATAGATGCTAGAGTGATTGTGCATGGTTTGCCACATATTTCATTTGCCATTTTATTGTGTGAGCATGTTGATTACATATTTTTCTCATTCGAGGACATCCATTTGTTGCTTTGATTGTTTGGCTCTTCTTCTTTTGCCAAATGGATTGACAAGAATGCTTAAGGACTTCCTTTAGCTATCTATGCTTTTCTCGTCTCGAACTCTATTCATGCTACATCACAAAGTTTGAACAAGTCAAATTCGAAGCCTCTGGGTGAGGAGCACTCGGAGTAACAAGTTCCTCATAGACTTAAACTTCCAAAACCTCTCTGTGTATTTCGGTCTGACCGATTCATCCATTTCGGTCACACCGAGTTCACTTGGTTGATCTAGTTTTCAAACTCGGTGCAACCGATTAGAACTTTTTGGTCACACCGAGTTTCAGCAACCGCTTGCGATTCTGCATCTCGGTGCCGCCGAGTTGTTCCACTCGGTCACACCGACAGTGTCAGGATATATATACCGACGGGTCAAATTTTTGGAATTCCTCCAAAGCCTCTTCGCTCGCGCGTGTCCTGCTCTGCCGTCTCGGGTCTCCGGATCGTCCTCTCATCGCCAGTGACCTCCCGCCGCTGGTCTCCGCCGCCGTCAACGGAAATCTTCACCTCCTTGTCGCCGTAGCGAACTCATCGCGAAGTTAGGTGATGCAGAGCATCCCGCGATCACCTTGACTCAAGCATAAAGTAAAAAACATAAAGTAAAAGATAGGCCCTTCGCAGAGGGAAGCAGAGGTTATCATGTGCGTTTAGGGTTGATGGACGAAATCTTAACGCAAAAGAACGTCACTTTATATTGCCCCTTGTATGTGGACCTTTATTATGCAGTTCGTCGATTTTATTACTTCCACAACAAGATCGTACAAAGCTTATTTTCTCTGCACTAATAAGTCATACATAATTAGATAGCAATTTTTATTGCTTGCAACATGACAACTTACTTGAAGGATCTTACTCAATCCATAGGTAGGTATGGTGGACTCTCATGGCAAAACTGGGTTTAAGGATATTTGGAAGCACAAGTAGTATCTCTACTTGGTGCAAGGAATTTGGCTAGCATGAGGGGGAAAGGCAAGCTCAACATGTTTAGAATGTCAATGACAATATACTTTAACTAAGATGCACGTAAACATAAACCATTACGTTGTCTTCCTTGTCCAATGTCAACTCTTTTAGCATGTCATGCCTAATGAGTGCTCCCAATTATAAAAAGGTGTCCAAGATAATATATTTGTATGTGAACCCTCTTTCCTTATCACTTCCTATTAATTGCAACGATGACCAAAACTACGTTCATCAACTCTAAACAATTTTTATGCCTCATACTTTCTATGTGTGAAGTTATCACTATCCATAAGATCAATATCAACTCTTCTATTCTTTCTACTTTCTCAAGATCATAGCAACATAGCAAAGCCCTTGACTCAACACTAATCTTTATTATAGATAGCTCACGGACTCGATTACAAAAAGAGATCACAAAGCAAAACTCAAACTACTTGATATCAAAACTTCAAACTACTAGATCAAGATACTACTAAAAGGATCAAACTAAATACAATGGTAAAGATAGGAGTGTGATGGTGATACGATACCGGGGCACCTCCCCCAAGCTAGGCAGTTGCCAAGGGGAGTGCCCATCCCCATGTGATTATTTCTCCTTCTTCATGGTTGGTGTTATGATTTTCTTGGCAATGAGTCCCTTCAGGATACGGTTCTCCTCCTCGAGCTTGTTGACTTGTTGTTTGAGGTCCATAATTTCTTTACGGAGCTTGCCCGTAACGGCCAAAGCTCCCTTTACCCAAGGATGCTACATAGCTTCTGGAGAACACGTAAAGCTCTTTTTCATATTTTCATAAGAAAGAAATCTAAAGTTGGAAGGGATGACCGAAGTTGGGGTTGCCAAGCTAGGTAGCTCCCCCATCATAAATTCTGCTTGGAGACGAGAGGTAACTTCTTGATCTTCCTCCATGGCATCCATCCTTTTCAAATCAGCCTCCATCTCATCCTCCGTCGATGGTCCAAAGTGACAAGCATTGCTATTTGCTCCTGGACCTGGTGTTGGGTGAGACACCCGGCTCTCCCCGACTGACTCCTGAGAAGACATCTTGCTCTAAATCTTAAACAGAAACAGCTCGAAACGAAAACAGAGGATATTTGCGTGATACGGTGGTCAAAACCTTTAGGAGTATATATAATGAATTTTTACCGACCAAAATATCTAATGTGCAAGAAGACAGAGTCCAGGAGGCACACGAGGTGTCCACGAGATAGGGGGCGCGCCTAGTAGGGGGGGCACCCTCCACTCTCGTGGAGGCCTTGTGTCCCTTTCGGACTACTTCCTTTTTCCTAAAATTCTTAAATATTAAAAAACTGATAAAAATTGCCATTGGAGTTATTTTGGAGTCGGTTTACTTACCGTACCACATACCTATTCGTTTTCGGAGTCTGGAACGTTTTGGAAAGTGTCCCTTATGTATTCCTCCAGGGTTAAGGTTTCAATAGTATTAGTTTCAACATTGATAGGATTACCTGAAATATAATGTTTAATTCTTTGACCGTTTACCACCCTCGGACTTGTGCCTTCGAAGTTGTTGAATTTTATGGCACCAGAACGATAGACCTCCTCGATAACGTAAGGACCTTCCCATTTTGAGAGAAGTTTTCCTGCAAAAAATCTTAAACGAGAGTTGAATAATAACACATAATCTCCTACGTTAAACTCCTTTTGTCATGCCAGCATTTGACTTTTTCTTTGAATAGCTTGGCATTCTCATAGGCTTGAGTTCTCCATTCATCAAGTGAGCTAATATCAAACAACCTCTTCTCACCGGCAAGTTTGAAGTCATAGTTGAGCTCTTTAGTAGCCCAATATGCCTTATGTTCAAGTTCAAGAGGTAAATGACACACTTTTCCATAAACCATCTTATATGGAGACATACCCATAGGATTTTTGTATGCAGTTCTATAGGCCCATAATGCATCATCAAGTTTTTTGGACCAATTCTTTCTAGATCTATTCACAGTCTTTTCCAAAATTAATTTGAGCTCTCTATTTCTCAACTCCACTTGACCACTAGACTGCGGATGATAAGGAGATGCGATTCTATGATTAACATCATACTTAGCAAGCATCTTACGGAAAGCACCATGAATAAAATGTGAACCACCATCGGTCATAAGATATCTAGGGACTCCAAACCTTGGAAAAATAACTTCTTTAAGCATTTTAATACAAGTGTTATGATCAGCACTACTAGTTGGAATAGCTTCTACCCACTTAGTAACGTAATCAATGGAAACTAAAATATGTGTATAACCATTGGAGGCGGGAAAAGGTCCCATATAATCAAAGCCCCAAACATCAAACGGTTCAATAACAAGAGAATAATTCATAGGCATTTCTTAACGTCTACTAATGTTACCTATTCTTTGGCATTCATCACAAGATAAGACAAACTTACGAGCATCTTTGAAGAGAGTAGGCCAATAAAAACCAGATTATAGTACCTTGTGTGCAGTTCTATCTCTAGCGTGGTGTCCTCCATAGGATTCAGAGTGACACTTGCGTAGGATCTGTTCCTGTTCATGCTCAGGCACACAACGTCTAATAACACCATCTACTCCTTTATAAAGGTGTGGGTCATCCTACAAGTAATGTCTTAAATCATAAAAGAACTTTTTCTTTTGCTGGTATTGGAAACTAGGAGGTATAAATTTAGCAACAATGTAATTAGCATAATCAGCATACCAAGGAGAAGTACGAGAAGCATTAACGACCGCTAATTGTTCATCAGGAAAGCTATCATCAATAGGCAGTGGGTCATCAAGAACATTCTCTAACCTAGACAGGTTGTCTGCAATGGGGTTCTCAGCTCCCTTTCTATCAATAATATGCAAGTCAAATTCTTGGAGCAAGAGAACCCATCTAATGAGTCTAGGCTTAGCATCTTTCTTCTCCATAAGATATTTAATAGCAGCATGATTAGTGTGAATAGTAACTTTGGAATCAACAATATAAGGTCTAAACTTATCACATGCAAACACAACTGCTAAGAACTCTTTTTCAGTAGTAGCATAATTTCTCTAGGCAGTATTAAGAGTCTTACTAGCATACTGGATAACATTCAATTGCTTATCGACTCTTTGCCCTAGAACAGCACCTACAGCATAATCACTAGCATCACACATAATTTCAAAAGGTAAATTCCAATCAGGTGGTTGAACAATAGGTGCAGTGATCAAAGCTTTCTTAAGTATTTCAAATGCTTCTACACAATCATCATCAAAGACAAAAGGAATATCTTTTTGCAATAAATTAGTCAGAGGCCTAGAGATTTTAGAAAAGTCCTTAATGAACCTCCTATAAAAACCGGCATGACCAAGGAAACTTCTTATACCTTTTATGTCCTTGGGACACGACATCTTTTCAATAGCATCAACTTTGGCTTTGTCAACTTCAATACCTCTCTCGGCAATCTTATGCCCCAAGACAATGCCTTCATTAACCATAAAGTGACATTTTTCCCAATTCAGGACGAGACTAGTGTCTTCGCATCTCTGCAAAACTCGATCAAGGTTGCTCAAACAATCATCAAAAGAGGATCCATAAACGGAGAAATCATCCATGAATACCTCACAAATCTTTTCACAAAAATAAGAGAATATAGCCATCATGCATCTTTGAAAGGTAGCAGGTGCATTACATAAACCAAAAGGCAGACGTCTATAAGCAAAAGTACCAAAAGGGCAAGTAAAAGTAGTTTTAGATTGATCCTTCGCTGACACAGGTATCTGAGAGAAACCAGAATAACCATCTAGAAAGCAGAAATGAGTGTGTTTGGATAGTCTTTCTAGCATTTGATCAATAAAAGGTAAATGGTAATGATCTTTCTTAGTAGCTTTATTTAACTTACGGAAATCAATTACCATCCTATAACATGTAATAATTCTTTGTGGGATCAATTCATCTTTTTTATTAGGAACAACGGTAATACCTCCCTTTTTAGGGACACAATGGACAGGGCTTACCCATTCACTATCAGCAACGGGATAAATAATACCTGCCTCAAGGAGCTTTAGTATCTCCTTTCTTACCACTTCTTTCATCTTGGGATTTAGTCGTCGTTGAGGATCTCTAACTGGTTTGGCATTGTCCTCCAAATTAATTTTGTGTTGGCATAACGTGGGACTAACGCCCTTAAGATCATCCAGAGTATATCCAATAGCTGCTCGGTGCTTCTTCAGAGTTTTCAATAATCTTTCTTCTTCTTTCTCTGAAAGCTTAGCACTAATAATAATAGGATATATTTCCTTTTCATCAAGATAAACATACTTAAGATTATCAAGTAACGGTTTGAGTTCAAACACGGGATCACCCTTGGGTGGAGGGGGATCCCCAAGAATTTCAACGGGAAGGTTATGTTTCAGCATAGATTCCTGTTTATGGAACACTTCATCTATTTCATTTCTTTCCTTCATAAACATATCGTTTTCATGGTCTAGCAAATATTGTTCTAATGGATCAGTAGGAGGCACAGCAATGGAAGCAAGACCAATAATTTCATCCTTACTAGGTGGTTCCCTATCATGAGGTTGTCTACTAAACTTAGCAAAATTAAACTCGTGAGACATACCATCTATGCCAACGGTGACAGTATTCTTTTCACAATTAATCTTAGCACTAGTTGTATTCAAGAAGGGTCTACCAAATATAATGGGGCAAAAATCATCTTGTGGGGAACCAAGAACAAGAAAATCAGCAGGGTATTTAACCTTCCCACACAAAACTTCAACATCTCTAACAATCCCAAAGGGTTTAATGGTATCCCTATTAGCAAGCTTAATGGTAACATCAATGTCTTCTAATTCAATGGGTGCAATGTCATGCATAATTTCTTGATATAAGGTATAAGGAATTGCACTAGCACTAGCACCCATATCACATAAGCCATGAGAAGATTGATCTCCTATTTTAACAGAAATAATAGGCATGCCTACGACAGGTCTACGTGTCTTAGTGTCTGGCCTAGCAATATTAGCAGTCTCACCATAGAAATAAATAACATGCCCATCTAAATCATCATCCAAGAGATCTTTAACCATAGCAATACTAGGTTCAACATTAATTTGCTCAGGAGGTGTATAAGTCCTAGTATTACTCGTACGAACAACAGTCGAAGCTTTAGCAAGATCCTTTATCCTAATAGGGAAAGGAGGTTTCTCAACATAAGTAGTAGGAACAATAGGATCACTATAGGTGATAGTCTTTTCTTCAACTGTATAGGTGCAACTACTTTCACTTCAACAGGAGGATTATATTTAAACCACTTATCTTTAGGGAGATCAACGTGAGTAGCAAAAGATTCACAGAAATAAGCTACTATCTCAGAGTCAAGTCCATACTTAGCGCTAAATCCACGAAAAGCATCGGTATCCATAAAAGATTTAACACAATCGAACTAAGGTGTCATACCTGACTCCTTACCATCGTCGGAACCCCAATCTTCAGAGTTGCGTTTAATTCTTTCCAATAAGTCCCATTTGAAATCAATAGTCCTCAGCATATAAGAACCAGCACAGGAAGTACCGAGCAGGTTGCGGTTATCAAGAGAAAGTCGAGCATAAAAGTTCTGAATAATCATTTCTCGGGAGAGCTCATGATTGGGGCATGAATATAACATTGACTTAAGCCTCCCCCTAGCTTGAGCGGTGCTTTCTCCTTCATGAGGCCAGAAATTGTATATGTAATTACAATCGCGATGAACAAGATGCATAGGATAGAACTTCTGGTGAAATTCCAACTTCAATCGCTTATAATTCCAAGATCTCGTATCATCACATAGCCTATACCATGTCAATGCATCTCCCTTCAAAGATAAAGGGAATACCTTCCTTTTGACAACATCATCGGGGATACCTACAAGCTTAAATAATCCACAGATTTCATCCACAAAGATAAGGTGTAAATCGGAATGCAATGTTCCATCTCCTGCAAATGGATTAGCTAGCAGTTTCTCTATAATACCCAAAGGAATCTCAAAGTAAATATTTTCATAAAGTTTAGTAGGTTGAGGAGCAACTCTTTGCTCTTCTGGTTGGGGTGAAGATACCCCGAACAAGCCCCTCAAAGGATTAGTTTCCATAGTGACAAGTAATAGAAAATTTCAGCACACTATATAAATGTTTCCTTACCAAGTTCCACTCACCAAAAGCGCTACACTCCCCGGCAATGGCGCCAGAAAATAGTCTTCATGACCCACAAGTGTAGGGGATCTATCGTAGTCCTTTTGATAACTAAGAGTGTCGAACCCAACGAGGAGCAGAAGGAAATGATAAGCGGTTTTTTGTAAGGTTTTCTCTGCAAGCACTGAAATTGTAGGTAATAGATAGTTTTGTGATAAGATAAATAGTAACAGGTAACAAGTAAATAAAGTGCAGCAAGGTGGCCCAATCATTTATGTAGCAAAGGATAAGCCTGGACAATTTCTAATAATGAGAAAGGAGCTCCCGAGGACACATGGGAATTATCAAGCTAGTTTTCATCACGTTAATATGATTTGCGTTCGGTACTTTGATAATTTGATATGTGGGTGGACCGGTGCTTGGGTACTGTCCTTACTTGGACAAGCATCCCACTTATGATTAACCCCTATTGCAAGCATCCGCAACTACAAAAGAAGTATTAAGGTAAACCTAACCACAGCATTAAACATATGGATCCATATCAGCCCCTAACGAAGCAACGCATAAACTAGGGTTTAAGCTTCTGTCACTCTAGCAACCCATCATCTACTTATTACTTCCCCATGCCTTCCTCTAGGCCCAAATAATGGTGAAGTTTCATGTAGTCGACGTTCACATAACACCACTAGAGGAAAAGACAACATACATCTCATCAAAATATCGAACGAATACCAAATTCACATGACTACTAATAGCAAGACTTCACCCATGTCCTCAGGAACAAATGTAAATACTCACAAAGCATATTCATGTTCATAATCAGAGGGGTAATAATATGCATAAAGGATCTGAACATATGATCTTCCACCAAGTAAACCAATTAGCATCAACTACAAGGAGTAATCAACACTACTAGCAACCCACACGTACCAATTTGTGGTTTTGATACAAGATTGGATGCAAGAGATGAACTAGGGTTTTGAGAGGAGATGGTGCTGGTGAAGATGTTGATGGAGATTGACCCCCTCCCGATGAGATGATCGTTGGTGATGACGTTGGTGATGATTTCCCCCTCCCAGAGGGAAGTGTCCCCGGCAGAACAGCTCCGCCGGAGCCCTAGATTGATTCCGCCAAGGTTCCGCCTCGTGGCGGCGGAGTTTCTACCCGTAAGCTTGCCCATGATTTTTTCCAGGGTAAAAGCTCTAATATAGCAGAAGATGGACACCGGAGGCCCACTAGGGGGCCCAGGAGATAGGGGCGTGCCCAGTGGGGGCGCCCTCCTCTCTCCTGGACAGGGTGTGGGCCCCCTGGTGTATTTCTTTCGCTCAGTAATTCTTATAAATTCCAAAAACATGTTTCGTGGAGTTTCAGGACTTTTGGAGCTGTGCAGAATAGGTTTCCAATGTTTGCTCCTTTTCCAGCTAGAATTCCAGCTGTCGGCATTCCCCCTCTTCATGATAAACCTTGTAAAATAAGAGAGAATATCCATAAGTATTGAGATATAATGTGTAATAACAGTCCATAATGCAATAAATATTGATATAAAAGCATGATGCAAAATGGACGTATCAGTCAGCAAAGATGATATCCTTCAGATGCGACGGTGATAAAGGAGCATCCATCAATAGATTCTTGTCACCAGTCATGTGATTCGTACATCCACTATCGAGGACCCACTCATTGGCTTTGGGTTGATCATCTTGCAGATGAATTAGTGCAACTTACGAACTCATATACTTCATCAGTGAAGAATATGACACCAATATCATCTGATCAATTTCATCAAGCAATAGAACAGATAAGACAGTATGAGGACGTGAGAAATGAAAGTTCATTTCTTCATGATTAGCCTGCGTCCTTTCAGGCACTGTTCAGGTCTCCGGCAAATTCTTCAGACGATTTAAGCATGTCTAGAGACCTGACGCTGCATAAGAGATTAGTTCTTTTTCTTCACCACCCACATCTGAAGGGGTGGCAAAGAATTCATCACTCTGCGAGCACCATATGAGAAAGGTGGCATAGAAGCCAGTCCACTTCGTTTCACATAAGAGGGGTTAGGTTAAGCATATGAATAAGTAAAGAAATTCTTCGAGGACTTAGCTCTACCCTGCGAAACAGATGGGTTAGCATGATGATGATCATATGAGGACTTTGATCCTTTTGAGGAATTTGATCCACGTGAGGAATTTTGTCTGTATGAGGAATTTGATCTGGAGTTCTTATTCTTCACATGTGGTGTCATGAGGACATTCACCTGAAGACTTTCAAGGCAACTTTTGGGAACCCAGATTTTCTTCATAGGGGAACCGTTCCTGCAGTTAGTGCCAACATATCTAGCAAATACTTCACCATTCTGATTTTTGAACAGTTTATAGTTGGAGTCAAATGACTCATCAGAAGAATGAGGGGATTCACATGTAAAGCCAGATAAATTGGATGGATCAACCGGAGGTCCCTTTGCAGCAACCCATGAGGTTTTGGGGTACTACTCACGCTTCCAATATGTTCCATCAGCATTGAGTTTCCTATCAAAGGCAATACCCTCTTTCCTAGGGTTTCTGTTGAAGATCTGCTTTTTGAGCACATCACAAAGAGTCTGATGCCCTTTGAAGCTTTTGTACATGCCTGTCATGTACAATTCGTTCAGCCCTGCATCATCAGTGATACTAGCAATGTCCTCAGATGAGGAATTAGTGATAGCAAAGATAGATGAAGAATTTGTAGCATTATATGCATTTGAACATTCATGTGAAGAATTAATAGTTTCACGTTCAATGCACTTCAGACATGGAGGAACAAATTCTTCCTGAGTAGCACTGATTTGTTGAGCAAGTAATAATCACGCTCCTTTTGAAGATCTTCATAATCCACTCTTAGCTTTCCAAGATCTTGCTTTCTTTGAAGAAATTCATAAGAAAGCTTCTCTGATGAGATAAGAAAGTTTTATGATGACCTTGAAGGTTGTCAAACTTGGACTGAAGTCTCTGAAGATTTTCAGTCAAGGTTTTAGTGTAATCCATTTCTTCACCCAACATATCATCACTTTTATCTAGCATGTTTTGAACCTTTTCAAAAGCCTTTTGTTGTTTCACAGCAATCTTAGCAAGTTTAGAGTAGCTGGGCTTGAGGTTTTCATCAGATTCATCCTCACTAGATTCAGAGGAGGCGTATTTAGTTACCTTGGCACCCTTTGCCATGAAGCAATAGGTGGGAGCGTAGTCATCATTGCCTTCATCAGCCTTGTTGGTGAAGCCATTTTCTTCAGAGTTGAAGATAGACTTGCTGACGAATGCAGTAGCGAGAGCTAGGCTCGCCACACCAGACTCGGACTCCTCAGAAGCCTCCTCGTCCTCATGTTCCTCAGATTCAGCCTCAGAGTCCATTTCCTTGCCAATGAATGCCCGAGCCTTCTTAGAGTTGCTCTTCTTGTGAGATGAAGACTTCGAGGATTTTGATGATGAAGACTTTGAAGATTTCTTCTTCTTCTTTGCTTCATCAAAACTGTAATCCTTGTATTTCTTCTTCTTTGATTCCTTATCCCATTGAGGACAATCTTGGATGTAGTGACCAGGTTTCTTGCATTTGTGGCATAGCCTCTTCTTGTAGTCACTGGATGAGGAATCATTGCTCCTTGAGGATTTTCCAAAGCGACCACGTCTTGAGAACTTCTGAAATTTCTTCACGAGCAGTGCTAGTTCCTTGCTCATTTCTTTAGGATCACCAAGGCTGCTAGCTGAGTCCTCATCTTCAGACTCAGAGACTACCTTGGCCTTCAGAGCACGTGATCTGCCATAGCTCGAACCATAGAGATCTCTCTTCTCAGCAAGCTGAAACTCATGAGTATTTAGCCTCTCGAGGATATCAGTGGGATCAAGTGACTTGTAATCAGCACGTTCTTGAATCATCAGTGCCAGAGTATCAAATGAAGAATCGAGTGATCTCAGCAATTTCTTCACCACCTCATGGTCGGTGATGTCAGTGGCACCAAGCACTTGAAGCTCATTTGAGATGTCAGTGAGGCGATCAAAGGTTTGCTGGACATTTTCATTGTAAAGTCTTTTGAAGCGGTTGAAGAGATTGTGAAGAACGTCAACACGAGAGTCACGTTGAGTTGAGACTCCTTCATTCACTTTGGACAACCTATCCCATATAAGCTTAGCAGTTTCCAAAGCACTCACTCTTCCATACTGCCCTTTGCTCAGATGGCCACATATGATATTCTTTGCTTGAGAATCGAGTTGCTTGAATCTCTTCACATCAGTAGCATTCAGAGAAGGTGTGACTGAGGGAACACCATTTTCCACAACATACCATAGATCGTTATCAATTGCCTCAAGATGCATTTGCATCTTATTCTTCCAGTAGGGGTAGTCCACTCCATCGAAGGTAGGACACCCAGCAGAGATCTTGATCATACCTGCGGTCGACATAACTAAAACTCTAGGCGGTTAAACCAAAATCACACAAAACAAGGGAGTACCTTGCTCTGATACCAATTGAAAGTGCGTTATATCGACTAGAGGGGGGTGAATAGGCGATTTTTATGAATTCTTCACTGAGGAATTTGCTAGTGAGGAAATTCCTGAATGAAGAACTACTCGCAGCGGAATAAGTACTCAAATGTAAACATAACAGAACAGAAGCATGGTCATCATGATGGAATGAAGACAAGCACAGAGTACAGAAAGCGTAAACACAGGATAACACAGAAAGAAGACGGACAAACTGAAGAAATTGAACTGAGGAAATTGAGAAAGTCTCCAGGCAAAGTCTTCAAACAGATATGAACAAGTACACAACAACAGAAATGAGGAAATGAAAGAGTTGAGGAAATAGAACCATTAAGCTTGGTGAAGACAATGATTTGGCAGACCAGTTCCAACTGCTGTCTCAGTTGTATGTCTGGTTGGAGCGGCTGAGTATTTAAACTCGAGGACACACAGTCCCGGACACATAGTCCTCACCGTATTCTCCTTGAGCTAAGGTCCCACAGACCTCGACCAATCACTCGTGGTAAGTCTTCAGGTGACTTCCAAACCTTCACAGACTAGGTCACTTGGCAATCCACAATTCCTCTTGGATGCTCTAGACCATGATGCCTAACCGTCTGGAAGAAGCACAGTCTTCAAAGGTAACAAGCGTTGGATCCATGCAGGATCAATCTCTTGAGTGATGCTCAATCACTTGGGGTTTGTAGGTGTGTTGGGTTTGGGTTTTCCTCACTTGATGATTTTCTCTCAAAGTCCTGGGAGGATGGGATGCTCTCAAATGACAAGTGTCAATTTCTCTCGGAGCAGCCAACCAGCTAGTGGTTGTAGGGGGCAGCTATTTATAGCCTAGGGAGCAGCCCGACATGATAAGACATAAATGCCCTTCAATGATATGACCGTTAGGAGGGTAGATATTTTGGGACAGCTGGTGCGTAGCACAGCAACGGTCGGAATTTTGAGTCTCAAATTCCTCAGGGCGATCATGTTCCTCACTGTGTAGGCAATCCGCACTGGCGAATTCCTAACTCCTCAGTCAGAAAAAATTCCTCAGAGACCAGAAGAACTTTGTCTCTGTCACTGAAGAATATGACTGAACTGTATGAGATTTCCAATGGCTTCACTCGAAGGGATTGGTAGGTGTAGGATTTTGAGTTGAGCATCACTTGGAAATTTTTCCTTAGTATTTCCTCGACCCCCTTTAACAGTACGGTGTTTCCTATGACTCAAGAAAGAGAAAATGAAACTATAAAAACAAAAGTCTTCACGCTTCATGTTCCTCGAATGAATACCAAGTCTTCAAGGTCACACCAGTTTCTTCACTTTCAAAGTCTTCAGAAAGTCTTTAGAAATACAAAGTCTTAAGTTGAAGAACTTCATTTTTAGGGGTCGACTTTCTCTGTAAATATCAAACTCCATGTAGACTTATAGACTTGTGTACACTCACAAACGCATCAGTCCCTTAACCTTTAAGTCTTCAATACACCAAAATCACTAAGGGGCACTAGATGCACTTGCATTAACTAAGGAAAACATTGAGCGTATGAATGCTAAATATAAACTTGCTGGAGATAAGTGTAGAAAACATGTTGTGTTTGCTCCTGGGATCTTGTTTGGTTACATTTGTGTAAGGATAGATTTCATGATTTGCGCAAATCGAAGCTAATGCCACGTGCTGCTGGACCTTTTAAGGTGTTAGAGAAAATAAATGATAATGCATATAAACTTGAGCTGCCTGCAGATTTTGGGGTTAGTCCCACTTTTAACATTGCAGATTTGAAGCCTTATTTGGGAGAGGAAGATGAACCTCCACCGAGGACGACTTCATTGCCAGAAGGGGAGGATGATGGGGACATCAATACCATTTTTACACCCACAACCCCTGCTTCTATACATATTGGACCAATTACTAGAGCTCGCGCACGCCAATTAAATTACCAGGTACTTTCCTTTATTGGTAATGATTCTAATGTTCATGAGAATATAATGCTTCCTAAATTGGATACATTTATTTTGCTTACAAATGAAGGGCCTAGTTTGGAGAAGGATGAACATTGGAGCAAGAACAAGCATGGAGATGATGGCATGAGCAAGGGGAACAAGAATGGAGGTACAAGTGATGATTTCAGGACGTTGAAGCCACCATAATGAGTGCATGAAGCCTTGGACAAAATATACCAGATGCTACTTCATAACTTTCATCCAGAGGCTATTCTAGGTGCTGCATCACCTTATTATTGGGCCAGGCCCGTGTTATTTCGAAATACTTGAGTATAGGCTGTTTTTAGAGTCTGTATGTGTGGGGAAATAAGAGATAGGGTTAGTTTCGGACTCCTTCCCCAAGGGCCACGAAATTCCCCCCTCTTCCTCCATATATACAGCCCTTAGGGCGTCGTTTAGACTTAGGGTTTTGTTTAGATTAAAAGTACGCCATAGCTGCAACTTTGCGTACTTCGTTTGTTTTCAACAACCAGACCAAGACGTCACAGAACCCCTTCTTGATCAATAAAGCTTTCATCTTCTATTCGCAATATCCAGATTGCAATCTTAGTTTCTGGATTGCAATCTTAGTTTCTTGCTTGTTCTTCGTTTGCTCGCAGGAAATAGACCCTCATGGTCAGGTTGATCATGCTCCGGCGTGGTCAATAACCTCTCGGAGTTGGTTTAGCGATTGCTAAGGCGTGACGTGCTCGCACGTACGTAGTCAGATCGTCAAAGTCTACTCCTCCAAAACTATAATCACCATCTCATCGAAAGACGGGACACCTTTGCCTATATTACATAGGTAGGTATGGTGGACTCTCAAAACAAGAGTTTGGGTTCATCTTTTTTTTGATGCACAAGTAGTATCTCTACTTAGTGCGGAATTTTGGCTAGCAAAGACATTGAGCAAGCACCATATGTTGAAGGATCTATGACAATATAACTTCTATGTGAATATGAACAAACATAAATCATTACGTTGTCTTCGTTGTTGTAGCGACCAGACCTCAAACGGTCAAGTCTCTGTGCATCAGTGTCATCCCTGGATCGGTAATGCTGACACGCACAGTACTCGAGGAATTATAACAGAGTTTCAATCACACACTTATTACAACGAGTCCTCATAAAGAGTATTATTACATAAATAAATCATGGCTGAAGGCCATCTAGAATAGATAACAATGGAAGGCTTCGTAGGTAAATGAGTCCATCAACTCCAATGGCATAGCTGAGTGCAAAACAACGACCTATCACACCTTATTCGTCGTCTGAGTAGTCTGCAACATAAGACGTTGCAGCCCGAAACGGGTCAGCACATGGAATATGTTGGCATAGTTACACTGTAAAGTAATGATAATGCAAAGAATATATCTACATGCAATATTTGGCTAGTGGAGGTTGTAAGTTTCATGATTTTGCATAAAGCTGGTTGTCCCCTATAACAAAGGAATAAATTTATTTAACTACTCCCATGTTGCCCATTATTTGAGAAGGTTCCTCCAACTCAGATCCCAATTAAAAGTATCATCATTAACCCAACATCATAATTAATTAAAGTAACATGACGAGGTCACATCAATAGATTCAAGTACTAGATACTCAAGATGTCCATAACCGGGGACACGGCTAACCATGATTAGTTTATACACTCTGCAGAGGTTTGCGCACTTTTCCCCACAAGACTCGACCGCATCCATGATCGAATTATCGAGACATAGCCTTTCTGAAGCATTAACTCTCTACTCCGGGTAGACAGTACCACCTACAACCCTCTACATCTGCTAGTCTACCTCTTCAAGAGCTCACACAACTTACTCAACTATGCCAGAGCCCATAATGGCTTGTGGCTGCACATGGAAGTTTCTAGCATGAATAATCTTATGATCCCTTTGAGCCTAGGTGTCATTGCATAGAATAATCACACGGGCGAGATTTCCAAAACAGACAACATTGGGTACTCTAGGTGCCTCAACCAATCCACCCAGATGTAAGTTCAAGTTGCCACCTTAATGTTATCCATAATTAAATAACTCTCAAACTTCCATGTCTGAATCACGATCCAATCCCCGTCTACGAGCATGGCTAAGCAATAATAAGCATAACGTATATTCCCAGGGTGATCAAAAGGTATTAGATTCCTACCTCAAGCACTACAACCAAAACCACATGTTCCCAATCCTACCAATGCAAATGTTTGTGGAGCAAAACTAATGCATAGCAAAAACTGGGTATAAAAGAGTATGATCAAAGTGTAACTTGCCTTACTGACGATCTGCAAACTCTAGAGATTCGTAGTAACAAGCTTCGCACTCCGGGTAATCTAACATAGACAAACAATAGCATACATAAGCAATCACTCAAACGAAACACGAGAAAACTCGAGAAAAGATCCAAATCGAACACGAAACAAGCAACGTCTTAAACTAACAAGAGTCAAAACCTAACAGCATTATTAACATATGATTTAGATCTTAACAGAAAGTACATGTGATTAGCTACGATACGCAAAAAGATTCAACTCAAATGGAGCAACGAAACTCAAGATTCGAACAAAACAAGATTTGTTTACTAATCTAGACTAAAGTAAAATTTTATAGTACCAAAATCACGTTCAAGTTGGTTAATTGGAAAGAGGGCTTCGAGATGAAGATTTAGGCGCTGGTTTCACCTAATTTGGATAAACGAGTAAAAAGTTATACTAGTCTGAAAATCAGGGCGGAAATCGCGATAAAAATAATCGCAGATAAAACCCTAGAAAGAAAAACTAAAGCGAACAGACTAACGAACGAACGTTCGCTGTCTGATCCTAACCGGTGAACAACATTCATTAAAACGAACGAACGGACGAACGCCCGCTAAATAAATAAACCGACGAAAAACCGAACCGATCTATATAACAAAAAACAGATCTAGGATTTCTCAAAAAACCCGAAGGTTTTTACCTAAACCGGAAAAATCACGGCGGTCGACGGTGGTGGCTCCGGTGAGTCCAGCGAGGCGGGGCGGTGGCTCCGGCGGCGGGCGGCGGCGCGGGAGGTGGCGGCGCAAGGCAGCGGCGGCCGCGGCGCTGGTGGCGGGGTTGCGACGGCGGGGCGATGTGGGCTTGGGGGGGCACGACGCATTAAAAAGGAGGGGGCGTGCCCGACTTGGGCAGGGGGCAAGGCCATGGTGGCGACATCGTCATCCCGGACTCCGGTGGAGTTCGGCTCGGGCTCGCGCGTGAGGGCTGCGGCGGCTGTGGGCCGGCTGGGCCGCTGGTCCAGTGCGGTCCGTGAACAGTTTTTTTAAAATAATTTCGCCCGAACAGAAAAATCCTAGTAAAATATAAAAAATTGTAAAAATGACAAAAACAATTTTCCCCGTCTAAATAAATATTTAGAACAAAGTGAACATTTTTCTGGCCTAAGAATTTAATTTTACAAAATGCATATTTTTCTAATTCAAATAAAATAGCAATAAAATATCCAAATAAAATATTTATTTGATTTTAACATTTTTCCTCCAATATTTCTTTTATTTTGGAGAAGTCATTTTATCCCCTCTCTTTTATTTTAATATTGGAAATATTCGGAGAGAAAAACACTAAAACCAAAATGATCCTCTTTTCAAATTTGAGAAAATTTAAATATGAAAATATATGAAATCCCCAACTCTCTCCGTGGGTCCTTGAGTTGCTTAGAATTTCTAGGATCAACCAAAATGAAATTAAAATATGATATGCATATGATGACCTGTGTATAACATTCCACATTGAAAATTTGGGATGTTACAGTTATCCAATGTCAACATTTTGGCATAAGATATTTAGTGGGGGCTCGCAATCATAAAAGATGTCCAAGATAGTGTATTTGCTGATGAATCTTCTCTTCCCTTATTAATTCTTTCATGAATTGCATCATTGACCAATGTTATGTTTGTCAACTTCCAATAAATTTTACCACTTATACTTTTCCTTATGCGATGTTATTACTTACCATATGATTAGCATTTGATATTTTTCATTATTTCTTTTATTTTGATTGAAACTAAAAGGTAAAGAAGCAAAAGTCAAACTAAACTTTATTATATAACTCTCACTCGATTAAATAGATAGATAGATCACGAAACTAGCACTCGAAAAATAGATCATACTAAACTTTTATTCAACTAAATCACAAAATAACTAAGGATCGAACTTAGATAGGTAAAGGTAATAAAAGAGATGGTGATACGATACAGGGGCATCTCCCTCAAGCCTGGCACAAGCCAAGGGGAGTGCCCATACCCGTGTACTTAAGTCTCCTTCTTTGGTGATGATGATGATAGTGGTAGTGTTGAAAAGGTACGGGCATCACACTTCAGCCTCACTAGGTACTCCAATCTACGATTGATGTTCCAGAGGGCGATGTTTTTCTCTTCCAACAGAATAATTTCACGAGTGAGATATTTATTCTGAACACAAACCGTTTCGAAAGCCTTGAAGGCTTTGATTTTAGTGGGAGTGAGATGATCGTAGTAAGGTTGAAGGACATCCTCCTCTTTCTCGACCTCCCTTGCAAGCATGGCTTGCCCCCTTCTTGAGCCTGGTCCCCCGCAACTTCCTTGAGCTTGTCCTCTTTAGTGGCTGATACGTCCATTTTACATCATGTTTTCCTACTGTTATTTATAATGTTTTTATGCATAATAATGCGTTATGGAGTAATTCTAATGCCTTTTATCTCATAATATGAAAGGTTTACACAAAGAGGGAGAATATCGGCAGCTGCAATTCTAGAACTGAAAAAGCTACGTTAGAGATACCTATTCTGCACATCTACAAATGAGATGAAATTTTATGGAGAATTATTTTGGAATATATAATAAATATTGGAGCAAATAACTACCAAAGGGGGGCTTCCTGGTGCCCACAAGACACTAGGGCACACAAGGCCCCCCAGGCGCGCCCTGGTGGGTGGTGGGCAGCCCAGCCCACCTCGGGTGCCCATCTTCTGGTACATAAGGTCTTTTGACCTAGAAAAATAAATAAGGAGAGGACTTTCGGTACAGAGTGCCGCCATCTCGAGGTGGAAGTTGGGCAGGAGCACTTTTGCCCTCCGGCGGAGCGATTCCACCGGGGGAACTTCCCTCCGGAGGGGAGATATTGAAGCCATCATAATCACAAACTACCCTCTCATATTTGGGAGGCCAATCTTCATCAACATCTTTGACAGCACCATCTGATCTCAAACCCTAGTTCATCTCTTGTGTTCAATCTTTGTACCGGAACCTCAGATTGGTACTTGTGGGTGACTATTAGTGTTGATTACATCTTGTAATCGATTACTATATGGTTTATTTGGTGGAAGATTATATGTTCAAATCCATTATTCTATTTAATACCCCTCTGATCATGAGCATGCATATCATTTGTCAGTAGTTACCTTTGTTCTCGAGGTCATGGGAGAAGTCACGTTGCAAGTAATCATGTCCATTTGATATGTGTTCGATATTTTGATAATATGTATGTTGTGATTCCCTTAGTGGTGTTATGTGAATGTCGACTACATGACACTTCACCATCTTTGGACCTAAGGGAATGCATTGTGGAGTAGTTATTAGATGATGGGTTGCTAGACTGATAGAATCTTAAACCCTAGTTTATACGCTTCTTCGTAAGGGATTGATTTGGATCCATATGTTTAATGCTATGGTTAGATTTTATCTTAATACTTTTATCATAGTTGCAGATGCTTGTGAGGGGGTTAATCATAAGTGGGAGGCTTGTTCAAGTAAGAACAACACCCAAGCACCGGTCCACCCACATATCAACTTATCAAAGTAGCGAACACGAATCAAACCAACATGATGAAAGCAACTAGATGAAATTCACGTGTGCTCTCAAGAACGCTTTGCTTATTATAAGAGACCGTTTTGGCCCATCCTTTGCTAGAAAACGGATTGGGCTACCTTACTGCACTTCATTTACCATTACCGTTACTTGTCCATTACAAATTATCTTGCTATCAAACTACCTATTACCAACATTTTCAGTGCTTGCAGAAATTACCTTGCTAAAAACCACTTGTCATTTCCTTCTCCTCCTCATTGGGTTCGACACTCTTACTTATCGAAAGGACTATGATTGCTCCCCTATACTTGTGGGTCATCAAGATTCTTTTCCGGTGCCGTTGCCGGGGAGTGAAGCACTCTTGGTAAGTGGAAATCGGTAAGGAAAAATTTATATTACGTGCTGAAATTTATTGTCACTTGTTACTATGGGAAACAATCCTTTGAGGGGTTTGTTCGGGGTATCTTCACCTCGACCAAAAACACAAAAAGTTGGCCCTCAACCTATTGTTCCTACTGAAAATATTGGTTATCAAATTCCTTCAGGTATGATAGAACAACTGCTAGCTAATCCTCATGCAGGAGATGGAACTAAACATCCTGATATGCATCTCATACATGTGGATGAAATTTGTGGATTATTTAAGCTTGCAGGTTTACCCGGAGATGAAGTTAAGAAGAAGGTTTTCCCTTTATCTTTGAAGGGAAAAACATTAAAATGGTATAGGCTTTGCAATGATACTGGATCTTGGAACTGGAATCGATTGAAATTGGAATTTCACCAAAAAATTAATCCTATGCATCTAGTTCATCGGGATCGGAATTATGTATATAATTTTTGGCCTCGTGAAGGAGAAAGTATCACTCTAGCTTGGGGGATTCTTAAGTCATTGTTATATTCATGCCCAATCATGAGCTCTCGAGAGAAAGTATTATTCAGAATTTTTATGCTCGGCTTTCTTGTGATGATCAATACATGCTCGATACTTCTTATACTGGTTATTTTATGAAGAAGACTATTGAATTCCAGTGGGATCTTTTAGAAAGAATTAAATGCAACCCTGAAGATTGGGAACTCGACGAAGGTAAAGAGTCAGGTATTAATCTTGATTTTGATTGTGTTAAATTTGTTATAAATATTGATGCTTTTCACAAGTTTAGCACTAAATATGGACTTGACTCTGAGATAGTAGCCTCTTTTGGCGAATAATTTGCTACTCATGTTGATCTCCCTAAGGAGAAGTTGTTTAAATATCATCCCCCTGTTAAATAAGAAATTAAAGAACCTGTTATAACTAAAGATTAAACTATCATTTACAATGTTGATCCGGTTGTGCCTACAACTTATATTGTAAAACCACCTTTCCCTATGAGGATAAAGGAACATGCTAAGGTATCAACCGTGGTTCGAAAAAGTAATATTAAAGCACCTAAACACTTTGAACAAATCAAATGTTGCTATGGTAAAAGATCTCTTGGTCGAAAACATTGATGGGCATGTTATTCATTTCTGTGATGAATCTGCTAGAATTGCCAAACCCGATGAAAAAGTTAAACATAGACCTGTTGTTGGCATGCCTGTTGTCTCAGTTAAAATAGGAGATCATTGCTATCATGGTTTATGTGATTTAGGTGCTAGTGTGAGTGCTATTCCTTTTTACTTTATGCCAGGAAATTATGAATGACATAGCACCCACTGAAATAGAAGACATAGATGTCACTATTAAACTTGCTAATGGAGATACCATCACACCACTTGGGATTGTTAGAGATGTTGAAGTCTTGTGTGAGAAAATAGAATACCTACTGATTTTCTAGTCCTTGGTTCCCCACAAGATGATTTTTGTCCCATAATCTTTGGTAGACCTTTCTTGAACACTGTCAATGCTAAGATAGATTGTGAAAAAGAACCTGTCAGTGTTAGCTTTGGTGATGTGTCTCATGAGTTTATTTTTTTTAAGTTTTGTAGACAACCTCATGATAAAGAATCACCTAGTAAGGATGAAATAATTTTACTTGCTTCTATTGCCGTACCTCCTACTGATCCACTAGAACTATATTTGCTAGACCATGAAAATGATATACACTTGCATGAAAGAAATGAAATAGATTAAATATTTTTTGAACAACAACCTCTCCTTAAACACAATTTGCCTATTGAGACTTTAGGAGGTCCTCCTCCACCTAAAGGTGACCCCGTGTTTGAATTAAAACAATTGCTTGACACTTTGAATTATGCTTATCTTGATGAGAAAAAGATATGTATCCTGTTATTATTAGTACTAACTTTCAGAACATGAAGAAGAAAGATTATTAGAAATTCTGAGAAAGCACCGGGCTGCTATTGGATACACTGTTGATGATCTTAAGGGCATTAGACCCACTCTCTGTTAGCACAAGATTGATGTGGAACCTAATGCTAAACCCGTTGTTGATCATCAATGATGATTGAATCCTAAGATGAAAGAAGTGGTAAGAACTGAAATACTAAAGCTTCTGGAAGCAGGTATAATCCATCCCATAGCTGATAGTAGATGGGTAAGTCTTGTTCATTGTGTCCCTAAGAAAGGTGGTATTACTGTTGTTCCTAATGATAAAAATGAAATTATCCCACAAAGAATTGTTACTGGTTACAGAATGATAAATGATTTTAGAAAATTAAATAAAGTTGCTAGAAAATATCATTACCCTATGCCTTTTATTAATCAAATGCTAGAAAAATTATCTAGGCACACACACTTTTGTTTCCTTGATGGATATTTTGGTTTCTCTCAAATACCTGTTTCACAACCTGATCCGGAGAAAACCACTTTTACTTGTCCTTTTGGAACCTATGCTTATAGACGTAATATTTTTGGTTTATGCAATGCACCTTCTACCTTTCAAAGATGTACGACCGCAATATTATGTGATTTTTATGAAAAGATGGTTGAGGTTTTCATGGATGATTTCTCCATTTATGGAACTTCTTTTGATGATTGCTTAAGCAACCTTGATCGAGTTTTGTAGAGATGTAAACAAACTAATCTTGTCTTGAATTGGGAGAAGTGCCACTTTATGGTTAATGAAGGCATTCTCTTGGGGCTTAAAATTTCTAAACAAGGTATTGAGGTGGATAAAGCTAAAGTTGATGCAATTGAGAAAATGCCATGTCCCAAGGATATCAAATATTCGTAGTTTCCTCTGTCATGCTGGTTACTATAGGAGGTTTATCAAAGACTTCTCTAAAATTTCTAGGCCTCTTACTAATCTTTTACAAAAGGATGTTCCATTCGTTTTGGAACCCGATAAAATCTGAACGTTTGGATTTTAAGCATTTCATCCCTAACGTTTTTACATGGAAACTTTAGTTGACGCGAGGTGGAAACTTTAGTTGTTAAGACATGGCAACTTTGTCCCTGTTTGTTTTTTTGTCCGAAAATTGCAATGCTTGCCAACCTCACGTGATCTAAAGTTGCCATAAAAATGTCCGGGTTGCCATGCTTAAAATTCGAATGTTCGAGATTTATCATTGTCGTTTGTTTTTATGATGGTTGTGTAGAAGCCTTTGGACCACTTAAAAAAGCCTTAATTTTTGCACCTAATGTTCAACCACCTGATTGGAACTTGCCTTTTGAAATTATGTGTGATGCTAGTGATTATGCTGTTCGTGTTGTTCAAGGACAAAGAGTTGATAAGAAATTAAATGTTATCCATTATGCTAGCAAAACTCTAGAACGTGCCCAAAGAAATTATGATACCACTGAGAAATAATTTCTAGCAGTTGTGTTTGCTTGTGATAAATTCAAATCCTACATCATTGATTACAAAGTAATTGTTCACACCGATCATGCTGCTATAAAATATCTTATGGAAAGGAAAGATGGTAAACCTAGACTCATTAGGTGGGTTCTCTTTCTACAAGAATTTGACTTACATATCACTGATAGGAAAGGAGCCGAGAACCCCATAGCTGATAACTTGTCTAGGTTAGGAAATATTCTTTATGTCCCACTACCTATTGATGATATCTTCCCTGATGAACAACTAGCTATAAGAAATGCTTCTCATAATACTCCTTGGTATGCTGACTATGCTAATATATTGTTGCTAAACTTGGATCACCTAGTTTCACATACCAACAAAACAAAAAAAATCTTCTACGATTTAAGACATTGTTTTTGGGATGACCCACATCTTTATAAAGAAGGGGTAGATGGTATTATTAGACGTTGTGTACCTGAGCATGAAAAGGTACAAAACCTATGGAAATGTCACTCCGAAGCCTATGGAGGACATCATGCGGGAGATAGAACTGCTCACAAGGTATTATAATCTGGTTTTTATTTGCCAACTCTTTTCAAGTATGCCCGTAAGTTTGTCTTGTCTTGTGATGAATATCACAGAATAAGTAATATCGGTAAGCGTCAGGAAATGCCTATATATTATTCACTTGTTATAGAACCATTGATGTCCGGGGTTTTGATTATATGGGACCTTTTCCTTCCTCTAATGGGTATACACATATTTTGGTTATTGTTCATTATGTTACTAAGTGGGTAGAAGTTATTCCACCTAGTAGTGCTGATCATAACACCTCCATGAAAATGCTTAAATAAGTTATTTTCCCAAGGTTTGGAGTCCCTAGATATTTAATGACGGATGGTGGTTCACATTTTATTCATGGTGCTTTCTATAAAATGCTTGCTTAATATGATGTTAACCATAGAATTGCATCACCCTATCGTCCTCAATCTAGTGGTCAAGTTGAAATTAGCAATAGAGAAATAAAATTAATATTACAAAAAATTGTCAATAGGTCCCGAAAGAATTGGTCTAAGAAATTAGATGATGCACTTTGGGCCTATAGAACAGCTTATCAAAACCCTATGAGTATGTCTCTATATAAAATGTTTATGGAAAAGCTTGTCATTTGCCTCTTGAGTTAGAACATTAAAGCATATTGGGCAATCAAAGAACTCAATTACGACTTCAAACTTGTCGGTGAAAAAAATGTTATTTGATATTACCTCACTAGATGAATGGAGAACCCAAGCTTATGAAAATGCCAAACTATTTAAAGAAAAAGTTAAAAGATGGCATGACAAAAGAATCCAAAAGCGGGAATTCAAAGTTGGTGAACATGTTCAATTGTACAACTCTCGTTTTAGATTTTTTACAGGAAAACTTCTTTCCAAATGGGAAGGACCATATATCATCGAAGAAGTTTATTGCTCTGGAGCTATTAAGATCAATAATGCCAAAGGTACTAACCCGAAGGTCGTCAATGGACAAAGAATTAAGCGCTATATCTCATGTACTCCAATTAATGTTGAAAGCAATATTATCCTGTAGCGACCCGACCCGAATGGATCAAGTCTCTGTGCTTAAGTGTCATCCCTGGATCGGTATGCTGACACACACAGTACTCAAGGATTTATAACAGAGGTAAATCACATGTATAAAGTAACGTAAATACTATTACCTCAATCCAAATAGCGGAAGTAACAAGGTTGTGGATTCCCATCAAACCCAACGGCAAAGTTGATTGTAGAAATTGTAACCCTAACATATCACTTATTCGTCGTAAGATTTCTGCAACATGAGACGTTGCATCCACAAAGGGTCAGTACATATGTACTGGCAAATTCACACCATAAGATAAATGATGAATAATAACTATTAGTACATGCATATTTGGCTGGTGGAAAGCTCTAAGTTTATAATGTTTTTGCGAAAAGCCAATTTTTTCCTACTGCAAAGGAATATATTTTATTTAACTATCATGGTGGTTGTTAAACATTGAGAATGGTTAACAGCATTCTCAATCCCATTTAAGTAACATCATTAAAAAACAATATTAATTAAAATAACATGATGAGATTCACATGATAATCTAAGTACTAGATACTCAGGACGTCCATAACCGAGGACACGGCTAATCATGATTAGTTTATACACTCTGCAGAGGTTGCGCATTTTTCCCCGCACGACTCGATCTCCTCCGTTAGTTTTCTCGCACTACATGGTGTTTGAGAAACGGATGATCGAGACATGGTCTTTCAGAAGCGCTAGCACCTTACGATGGGTAGACCTGTACACCTACTTTCCCCTACATCTGCTAGTCTACCACTGTAAGAGTTCGCACGACTTAATCAACTATGCTAGAGCCCATAATAGCTTGTGGCTCCACACGAAAGTTTCTAGCATGAATAATCTTATGATCCCTTTGAGCCTGAGTGGCGGTCCAAAACAAACAGGCAATCCTGGAATACCCAAGTGCCTCAATCCACCCAGATGTGTATTAAAGTTGCCACCTTAAATAAACCATTAATTAACAATCTCACATCTATCATGGAAATTCACTCACCCAATCCACGTCTACTAGCATAGCATGGCATAATAAGCAAACATACAAGTAACTCCCAAGGGTTTGATAATAAAATTGGACATAGGTACTACCTCATCTACTTTCCCAAAACCCACAATTTAATTAGATCCTAATCATGCAATGTTTGAGGATTGATCTAATGCATAAAAACTGGGTATGAAAAGGGTATGATCAAAGTGTGAACTTGCCTGCAATGTTGATGAAGATGATTCGCACTCAAAACTCTTGATAGTTCTACTCGTTACACTCCGGTCAATCTATCATAAACAAGCAATAGTAACCACACATAAGCAATCACTCAAAAGATCGTGAAGAACGAAAAACAATTCGAAAAAACATCAAATCCAAACAAATAACTCTTGCAACATAAAACAATTTATAACAGTACCAAAATTATGTGAATTTGGCCTTATCAGAAAGTTTAGGTCAAGATCTTCGATTTGCAAAAGAATCACTCAATTCGGAGTTACGAAACTCAAGTTACAGACGAAACAAGATCAAATACTAATCTGAACTAAAATCAATTTTTTAAATTGTCAAAAAGATGTTTAAGTTGGTTATCTGGATAGAGGGGATTATAACAAAGAAGTGGGCATTGGTTTCGGCGAAAACGGAGCTCCGGTTCAAAAGTTACGATCGAACGAAGGTTTGAACTAGATTTGAGGTTGAATAAATTTGATTTTCTCAAATCTCCAAAATCCAGGGACTGTTTATTGGAAAGAATACGTCACAAGGAGTATTTTGCAAAAAGAATCGCTTAAATCGGAGTTACGGATAAAAAAGTTGGAGGGTTTTGAAGTTCAGGGACTGTTCTGAAAATTCCAGGGGCTAATCTATGAAGAAACTAATCACATGTGGGTCCCTGGCGGAAATAAAAAAAATCTATCGAGCGAATGCTCGCTACAGCAACTAATCTACTGAATCTGTCCACAAAAAAAACCTAAACGAACGGGCGTTTGTTAATTAGCCGAAACGAAAAAAAACAAGACTGAATCGAGATCGTCGGATCTCGATCCGATGGCGGGGGTCGGGGCTAGGGTTTACCCGAACTCCGGCGAGGTCCGGCAGACGGCGGCGGTGGCTCCGGGGTCGGCGGCGATGGGCGGAGACGGCGGCGAGCGCGGCACGGGACGGCGGAGTCAGAGGTGGCGGCGGCGGGAGGCATCGCGGGTGGCGCGGGGCAGCAGCGCAGGGGATGGCGGCGACTCGGGACGAGTCCGGCGGCGGCGACAGTGAGATGCGACGGTGGCGACGAGAGGAGAGACGGGGCCCGGGGCCGGCCTCAATATTTATGAAGGGGGGGAGAGGCGTGGAGGCGTGGGGGAGGGGCAACGGCGAGGCGGTGGCGGTTGCCGGATCAAGCACGGCGGCGGCGCGTGCGCGCTCGGGAGTCCGACGTCGGGGGCGAGCGACGCGGCTGGGCTGGGCTGGCTGAGGAGCTGGGCCAGCCCAGTCGGCGGAGAGAGTTTTTTTTTTCAAATACAATTTGTAGACAGCAGAAAAAAGTAAAATAAAATACAAAATAAAAATATACTATAGGCATATAATATAACTAAATTTTCAGAAAAATATTTCCGACAAGTTGAACATTTTTCTAGAGTCAAATAAAATACACACAAATTCAAATAAAGCAAAGGGTGCTTCTGCTCTAGTAAAATCCAGTAAAAATCATTTTAAAAATACCAAAATTAATTCAAATTCATTTCTCTCCAATTTTCTGATATATGGAATCATGTTACCCTATTTTCCATATATTTTACTTTTGGAGAAAAATTATTTGAATAAAACTCAATAACTCCAAATTCAAAATAAATTCAAATGAATTTTGATTTAATTCTTTGAAACTCCCAACTCATATTTCATATTTTTTGAAGAAGTCATTTTATCTTCGCTCGTGAAAATCATTGAGTTGCATAAAGTTCCAGGGTTGGAAATATTTTCCAAATGAAATTCAAATAAGTAAAACACCCCTTGCCATTTAAATAAATGGAAGAAGTCATGTCATCTTCTCTCCAGGGTTTTGTGGTGAAAATGATTTGAATTCACGGAGATCATGAATGCAAAATGAAAGTTTGGGAAAGTCCTTTTATTCCCTCTCATTTAACTTTCAAACAGTTTCAAATTTCACTCAATCAATCACACAACAATCAAACAATCAATCAAATCTATCTATTTGTATAACATTCCAAAATTTAGAATTTTGGGATGTTACAAACCTACCACCCTTAAAATGAATCTCGTCCTCGAGATTCGGAGAGGCTTGCAAGAAATAGGTCTTTTCTGACGCCGTTGCCGGGGAGCATAGCGCTCTTGGTGAGTGGAACTTGGTAAGGAAACATTTATATAGTGTGCTGAAATTTTTTGTTACTTGTTACTATGGAAACTAATCCTTTGAGGGGCTTGTTTGGGGTATCTTCACCCCAACCAGAAGAGCAAAGAGATGCTCCTCAACCTACTGCACCTTACAAAAATATTCACTTTGAGATTCCTTCGGGTATGATAGAGAAACTGCTAGCTAATCCTTTTGTAGGAGACGGAACATTGCATCCCGACTTACACGTCATCTTTGTGGATGAAGTTTGTGGATTATTTAAGCTTGCAGGTATTCCCGATGATGTTGTCAAAAGGAAGGTCTTCCCATTATCTTTGAAGGGAGATGCAATAACATGGTATAGGCTATGTGATGATACGAGATATTGGAATTATAAGCGATTGAAGTTGGAATTTCACCAGAAGTTCTACCCTATGCATCTTGTTCACCGTGATCGTAATTATATATATAATTTCTGGCCTCTTTAAGAAGAAAGCATCGCTCAAGCTTGGGGGAGGCTTAAGTCAATGTTGTATTCATGCCCCAATCATGAGCTCTCTCGGGAAATGATTATTCAGAATTTTTATGCTCGGCTTTCTCTTGATAATCGCAACCTGCTTGATACTTCCTGTGCTGGTTCCTATATGCTGAAGACTATTGATTTCAAATGGGACTTATTGGAAAGAATTAAACGCAACTCTGAAGATTGGGGTTCCGACGATGGTAAGGAGTCAGGTATGACACCTAAGTTTGATTGTGTTAAATCTTTTATGGATACCGATGCTTTCCGTGGATTTAGCTCTAAGTATGGACTCGACTCTGATATAGTAGCTACTTTTTGTGAAACTTTTGCTACTCACGTTGATCTCCCTAAAGAGAAGTGGTTTAAATATAATCCTCCCATTGAAGTGAAAGTAGTTGCACCTATTACAGTCGAAGAGAAGACTATTACATATAGTGATCCTATTATTCCTACTGCTTATGTCGAAAAACTTCCTTTTCCTGTTAGGATAAAAGATCATGCTAAGGCTTCGACTGTTGTTCGTAAGAGCAATGTTAGAACTTATACACCTCCTGAGAAAATCAAAGTTGAACCTAATGTTGCTATTGTTAAAGATCTCTTGTCTGATAGTATTGATGGGCATGTTATTTATTTCTGTGATGAAACTGCTAGAATTGCCAAACCTTGTGCTAAAGATAAACATAGACCTGTGGTAGGCATGCCTGTTATTTCTGTTAAAATAGGAGATCATTGTTATCAGGGCTTATGTGATATGGGTGCTAGTGCTAGTGCAATACCTATTGACTTATACAACGAAATTAAGCACGATATTGCACCTGCTGAGTTCGAAGATATTGATGTCACAATTAAACTTGCCAATAGAGATACTATTTCACCAATGGGAATTGTTAGAGATGTTGAAGTCTTGTGTGGGAAAACTAAATATCCTGCTGATTTTCTTGTTCTTGGCTCCCCACAAGATAGCTTTTGTCCCATTATATTTGGTAGACCCTTCTTGAACACCGTCAATGCTAGGATAGATTGTGAAAAAGATGTAGTTACTATTGGTCTAGGTGATATGTCTCATGAGTTCAACTTCTCTAAATTTCATAGACAACACCGTGAAGAGGAACCATCTAGTAAGGATGAAATTATTGGTCTTGCTTCCATTGTTGTTCCTCCAACTGATCCGTCAGAACAATATTTGCTAGACCATGAAAATGATATGTTTATGAAGGAAAGGGAAGAAATAGATGAAGTGTTCCTTAAACAAGAACCTATGCTGAAACATAATCTTCCGGTTGAAATTCTTGGGGATCCCCCTCCACCCAAGGGTGATCCCGTGTTTGAACTCAAACCATTACCTGATAATCTGAAGTATGCTTATCTTGATGAAAAAGAAATATATCATGTTATTATTAGTGCTATCCTTTCAGAGAAAGAAGAAGAAAGATTATTGAAAACTCTGAAGAAGCACCGAGATGCTATTGGATATACTCTGGATGATCTTAAGGGCATTAGTCCCACATTATGTCAACACAAAATCTCAGTGGAGAAAGATGCCAAACCAGTTAGAGATCCTCAAAGACGATTAAATCCCAAAATGAAGGAAGTGGTAAGAAAGGATATACTAAAACTCCTTGAGGCAGGTATTATTTATCCCGTTGCTGATAGTGAATGGGTAAGCCCTGTCCATTGTGTCCCCAAAAAGGGAGGTATTATCGTTGTTCCTAATGATACAGATGAATTGATCCCGCAAAGAATTATTACAGGTTATAGGATGGTAATTGATTTTAGTAAGTTAAATAAAGATACTAAGAAAGATCATTACCCTTTACCTTTTATTGATCAAATGCTAGAAAGGCTATCCAAACACACACATTTTTGCTTTCTAGATGGTTATTCTGGTTTCTCTCAGATACCTGTTTCAGCGGGGGATCAATCTACAACTACTTTTACTTGCCCTTTTGGTACATTTGCTTATAAACGTATGCCTTTTGGTTTATGTAATGCACCTGCTACCTTTCAAAGATGCATGATGGCTATATTTTCTGATTTTTGTGAAAAGATTTGTGAGGTATTCATGGATGACTTCTCCGTCTATGGATCCTCTTTGGATGATTGTTTGAGCAACCTTGATCGAGTTTTGCAGAGATGCGAAGACACTAGTCTCGTCTTGAACTGGGAAAAGTGTCACTTTATAGTTAATGAAGGCATTGTCTTGGCGCACAAGATCTCCGAGAGAGGTATTGAAGTTGATAAAGCCAAAGTTGATGCTATTGAAAAGATGCCATGTCCCAAGGACATAAAAGGTATAAGAAGTTTCCTTGGTCATGCCGGTTTTTATAGGAGGTTCATTAAGGACTTTTCTAAAATCTCTAGGCCTCTGACTAACTTATTGCAAAAAGATATTCCTTTTGTCTTTGATGATGATTGTGTAGAAGCATTTGAAACACTTAAGAAGGCTTTGATCACTGCACCTATTGTTCAGCCACCTGATTGGAATTTACCTTTTGAAATTATGTGCGATGCTAGTGATTATGTTGTAGGTGCTGTTTTAGGGCAAAGAGTCGATAAGAAATTGAATGTTATCCATTATGCTAGTAAGACTCTTGATACTGCCTAGAGAAATTATGCTACTACTGAAAAAGAATTCTTAGCAGTTGTGTTTGCATGTGATAAGTTTAGACCTTATATTGTTGATTCCAAAGTTACTATTTTCACCGATCATGCTGCTATTAAATATCTTATGGAAAAGAAAGATGTTAAGCCTACACTCATTAGATGGGTTCTCTTGCTCCAAGAATTTGACTTGCATATTATTGATAGAAAAGGAGCTGAGAACCCCATTACAGACAGCTTGTCTAGGCTAGAGAATGTTCTTGATGACCCACTGCCTATTAATGATAGTTTTCCTGATGAACAATTAGCGGTTGTTAATGCTTCTCGTACTGCTCCTTGGTATGCTGATTATGCTAACTACATTGTTGCTAAATATATACCTCCTAGTTTCACATACCAGCAAAAGAAAAAGTTCTTTTATGATTTAAGACATTACTTCTGGGATGATCCACACCTTTATAAAGAAGGAGTAGATGGTATTATTAGACGTTGTGTGCCTGAGCATGAACAGGAACAAATCCTACGCAAGTGTCACTCCGAATCCTATGGAGGACACCACGCTGGAGATAGAACTGCACACAAGGTACTACAATCTGGTTTTTATTGGCCTACTCTTATCAAAGATGCTCGTAAGTTTGTCATATCTTGTGATGAATGTCAAAGAATAGGTAACATTAGTAGACGCCAAGAAATGCCTATGAATTATTCTCTTGTTATTGAACCATTTGATGTATGGGGCTTTGATTATATGGGACCTTTTCCTGCCTCCAATGGTTATACACATATTTTAGTTGTTGTTGATTACGTTACTAAGTGGGTAGAAGCTATTCCAACTAGTAGTGTTGATCATAACACCTCTATTAAAATGCTTAAGGAAGTTATTTTTCCGAGGTTTGGAGTCCCTAGATATCTTATGACTGATGGTGGTTCACACTTTATTCATGGTGCTTTCCGTAAGATGCTTGCTAAGTATGATGTCAATCATAGAATCGCATCTCCTTATCACCCGCAGTCTAGTGGTCAAGTAGAGTTGAGCAATAGAGAGCTCAAATTAATTTTGCAAAAGACTGTGAATAGATCTAGAAAGAATTGGTCCAAAAAACTTGATGATGCATTATGGGCCTATAGAACTGCATATAAAAATCCTATGGGTATGTCTCCATATAAGATGGTTTATGGAAAAGCATGTCATTTACCTCTTGAACTTGAACATAAAGCATATTGGGCTATTAAAGAGCTCAATTATGACTTCAAACTTGCCGGTGAGAAGAGGTTGTTTGATATTAGCTCACTTGATGAATGGAGAACCCAAGCATATGAGAATGCCAAGCTTTTCAAAGAAAAAGTCAAACGCTGGCATGATAAGAGGATACAGAAGCGTGAGTTTAATGTAGGAGATTATGTGTTATTGTTCAACTCTCGTTTAAGATTTTTTGCAGGAAAACTTCTCTCAAAATGGGAAGGTCCCTATGTTATCGAGGAGGTCTATCGTTCTGGTGCTATAAAAATCAACAACTTCGAAGGCACAAACCCGAGGGTGGTAAATGGTCAAAGAATTAAACATTACATTTCAGGTAATCCTATCAATGTTGAAACTAATATTATTGAAACCATAACCCCTGCGGAATACATAAGAGACACTTTCCAGAATGTTCCAGACTCCGAAAAGGCATAGGTACGTGGTACGGTAAGTAAACTGACTCCAAAACTACTCTAATGGCAATTTTTATCAGTTTTCGATTATTTAAGGATTTTAGGAAGAAATAAGTAGTCCGAAAGGGGCACGAGGCTTCCACGAGAGAGGATCCCCCCCTGTAGGGCGCGCCCCCCTGTCTCGTGGGCACCTCGTGTGCCTCTCGGACTCCGTTTTCTTGTATGTTACGTATTTTGGTCGGTAAAAATTCATTATATATACTCTTGAAGGTTTTGACCACTGTATCACGCAAATATCCTCTGTTTTCGTTTCGAGCTGTTTCTGTTGCAGATCTAGAGCACCATGACTTCTCCTTCCTCCAACAACAAAGACAAGGATGCTTGGCTATTGAAGTTAGAGTTGAAAAGAGAGGAACCAGAAGAGATCAGCAAGGATGAAGGGATCAAGAAGGCCATGGAGGCTCAAGCTCTGGTGGTGAAAGAAGAAGACATCCCTCAACCTTTACCTAACCTTTTCACTCCAACAGAGATTGAAGCTTTCAAGATGATTGAGTTAGCCTGCATACAGAACAAGTATCTCACAGAGGTGAATATTTTGTTGAAGGATCATATTGCTGGGATCAAAGGCATTATCCACAAGTTGGAGGAGCTTTTACGCTCTATGTGCGATTATCCTCCGTCTTCATCACCGTCTTCATCACCCACGAGGAAATAATCACATTGGTACGGGCACTCCCCTTGGCAACTGCCAAGCTTGGGGGAGGTGCCCCGGTATCGTATCACCATCACACTCCTATCTTTACTGCTTTATAAGTTCGATCCTTTTAGTAGTATCTTGATCTATTAGTTCGAAGTTTTGATATCAAGTAGTTTGAGTTTTGCTTTGTGATCTCTTTATGTAATCGAGTCCGTGTGCTATCTATAATAAAGACTAGTGTTGAGTCAAGGGCTTTGCTATGTTGCTATGATCTGGAAAAAGTAGAAAGAACAAAAGAGTTCATATTGATCTTATGGATAGTGATAAGATCACACATAGAAAGTATGAGGCATAAAAGTTGTTGAGAGTTGATGAACGTAGCCTTGGTCATCGTTGCAATTAATAGGAAGTGATAAGGAAAGAGGGGTTCACATATAAATATATTATCTTGGACATCTTTTATGATTGTGAAGCACTCATTAAGTATGACATGCTAAAAGAGTTGACGTTGGACAAGGAAGACAAAGTAATGGTTTATGTCTTCCGACATCTCAGTTAAAGTATATTGTCATTGACCTTCCAAACATGTTGAGCTTGCCTTTCCCCCTCATGCTACCCAAATTCCTTGCACCAAGTAGAGATACTACTTGTGCTTCCAAATACCCTTAAACCCAGTTTTGCCATGAGAGTCCACCATACCTACCTATGGATTGAGTAAGATCCTTCAAGTAAGTTGTCATTGGTGCAAGCAACAAAAATTGCTCTCTAAATATGTATGACTTATTAGTGCAGAGAAAATAAGCTTTGTACGAACTTGTTGTGGAAGTAATAAAAGCGACGGATTGCATAATAAAGGTCCACACACAAGGGGCAATATAAAGTGACGTTCTTTTGCATTAAGATTTTGTGCATCAACCCTAAACGCGCATGACAACCTCTGCTTCCCTCTGCGAAGGGCCTATCTTTTACTTTATGTTTTTTACTTTATGCTTAAGTCAAGGTGATCCTCACCTTTCCCTTCTTCATTTTATCCTTTGGCAAGCTCCTCGTGTTTGAAAGATCATGATACATATATCCAATTGGATGTAAGTTGGCATAGGTTATTATTGTTGACATCACCTAAAGGTGAATACGTTGGGAGGCAACACAATAAGCCCCTATCTTTCTCAGTGTCCGGCTGAAACTCTATAACCACAAGTATTGCGTGAGTGTTAACAATTATAGGGGACTATGAGATAGTTGAGTATGTGAGCTTGCTGAAAAGCTCTATTATTGACTCTTTCTGATGTTACGATAAATTGCAATTGCTTCAATGGCTAAGATTATAGTTTGTTAGTTCCCAATAAAGTTTTTGAACCATACTTGACATTGTGAATTGCTTATTACTTGAACATAGGAAATCATATGACAAAATCCATATATGTTGTTGTTATTAGAATGACCATGATGCCCTCATGTCCGTATTTTATTTTTATCGACACCTCTATCTCTAAACATGTGGACATATTTTTCGATTTCGGCTTCCGCTTGAGGACAAGCGAGGTCTAAGCTTGGGGGAGTTGATACGTCCATTTTGCATCATGCTTTTATGTCAATATTTATTGCATTATGGGCTGTTATTACTCATTATATCTCAATACTTATGGCTATTCTCCCTTATTTTACAAGGTTTACCATGAAGAGGGGGAATGCCGGCAGCTGGAATTCTGGCTGGAAAAGGAGCAAACGTTGGAAACCTATTCTGCACAACTCCAAAAGACCTGAGACTCCACGAAACAACTTTTTAGATTTAATAAGAATTTTTGGGCAAAAGAAATAGGCCAGGGGGCCCACACCCTGTCCAGGAGACAGGGGGTGCACCCCCCTGTAGGGCGCGCCCCCTATCTCCTGGGCCCCCTGGTGGGCTTCCGGCTGCCATCTTCTGCTATATGAAGGGTTTTCATCTGGAAAAAAATCGTGTGCAAGCTTACGGGACAAAACTCCGCCGCCACGAGGCGGAATCAATCTAGGGCTCTGGCGGAGTTGTTCTACCGAGGACACCTCCCTTCGGAAGGGGGAAATCATCACCAACGTCATCACCAAGGTGCTGGTGCAGTGGAAGTAGAAGATGCACGCAGTGTCCATGATGAAGGTCGACCTGCAGAAAAGTTAGTTCGCGCCAATGCTTGTCGATCCTGCACTTCACGTTCAGCTTTACAAGCAAGATGGAATAAACGAGTGATATTAGTATACTCCTTATACTCTAGAATGGTCTGAATCTCTCTATTTAATCCACACATAAAACGTGCAAGCATAGCTTCATTCTCCTCAACAATACCACATCTAATCATGCTAGTTTGTAATTCCTAATAATATTCTTCTACATAATTTTCCCTTGTCTCAAACGCTGCAGTTTTTGAAGTAATTCACGTTGATAATATGGTGGAACCCAACGAGTACGCATAGCAGTTTTCGAAGCAACCCAAGTAGCTGGAATAGGATATAATCTACAATGTTAAGACCATCATACACATGCAAAACTAGTGAAAGCACAAATAGAAGCAACAACCCGTCTCTCCTAGGAATATTGTAAACATGTAAAACGTTGTTCAGTTTCTAACTCCCAAGTAAGATATACATCCGGAATGTATCTACCCTCAAATGGTGGAATATTCAATTTCAGTTTAGGAATATGGTCTTGATCTCGTACCTGAGGTGGTGGTGCAGGCCTACCGTTGCGAATATATACCTGAGGTCGACCTGTAGGTGGTGGTGCTGGTGGCTGCACGTAGTTCTGATTTTGATCAACCTCATCCTTGTAATAGTCCTCCACCTCTGCAGTAGCAGCAGGAGCTACAGAAGCATCAACAACAGTAGCAGTGGCACCAGATTTTGTCCTGGCTCAATAGGAATAAGATGTGCTCGCCCTACTGTATCACGACGTGAAGCTGGTGGTGGGAGACGTTTGAGTAATTCATCGAACTTGGCGTCCAACTTGGTGTGAATTGTCTTCTCAATGTCATCCATCTTATCCATTGCCTTTCCAAAGCTTGCCATCAGGTCTTCCACCTGTTGACCCAACATTTGATGAAACTTATCATGAAGCTCCTTGTTTGTCATGTTCTCCCAGTCAATCTCATCGGCTTCTGGTCCTGCCATAGTTAGCAGCAATAGAAACAAACAAGAATATGATCCTACAGACTACTGGAAAATGGTGGTGGTGGGGTATCACAAATCCGTTCTTACCAGTTCTTACCCAGCAGCAGGTGGTGATCGGCAACAGTTATAGTCAAAAACTCTCAAAGCTTGGAGAGAGCGATTACCAGGGAGAGTCAAACGCATGATGGAGATGTATGTGGAGTTGGGAAGGCTTATAATATGGTAGCAAAAAGGGTCAGCAATAATCAATTCAGAGATGCAAAGTTGAATAAACGCTCAACGACGGTACTGTGCTGGTCGTAGGCTAGACCGTGCTAGAGACGCGAACCTTAAACACTAACAAAATCACGTAAACAGGGGAGGAGCACGCTTTGATTTTTTGTCCTTTTTTCACTTTTTTTGCACTTTATTTTTGCTCCGCAACAATTTTTTCGAAAAAGTTTACAAATGGTCTAAAAATGGCCTAGCCAAAATTATCCAGACTTAGTTTTTTTTAAACTGGAACTATTTTTTCTACTGCGGGTAGCACGAAAGTTCGGGACTCCTACTCTGTCAGGACTTGGAGTATGGCGTGATCTCGAAATCCAAAACAGAGTAACGAAATACTGGACTCAGACTAGGACTGGTGGCAGAGATGAATCTGGTGGAACTCGGACTAGTGGCGGATATATGTTGCTGGTGGACTCGGATTGGCGCCGAATATGTGATGGTGGTATATGGCAACGGCGATGAAGTTGGTGCAGTGGTGGTATATGGCAGCAACAATGATGATGATGCGGTGGTGATATATGGCAGCACCGACGTGACAACATGTGAACAGAACTCGACACTCTAAAGGACTAGACGCTAAGACCAACAAATTGACACGATGATGTAACCGTAAATTCAACAAAGCAAATATAGCAAAGATTATGCAAAGTCTCATATTGGTTCGGATAAGATGAACTAACCCCAATTTTTTGTGGCTTTTTGTGGACTATAGGTATGAAGAAACAGACTCGATCTAAACTATGAAAAACTGTAAAATCTCACCGAGCAACCTGAAGCTCTGATACCACTTGATAGAGGCAAAGGTGTCCCATATTTCAATGAGATGGTGATTATCATTTTGGAGGAGTAGACTTTGACGATCCGACTACGTACGTGCGAGGACGTCGCGCCTTAGCAATCGCTAAACCAACTCCGAGAGGTTATTGACCACGCCGGAGCACGATCAACCTGACCACGAGGGTCTATTTCCTGCGAGCAAACAAAGAACAAGCAAGAAATTGAGATTGCAATATGGATATTGCGAATATAAGATGAAAGCTTTATTGATCAAGATGGGGTTCTGTGACGTCTTGGTCTGGTTGTTGAACACAAACGAAGTACGCGAAGTTGCAGCTATGGCGAACTTTTAATTTAAACAAAACCCAAAGTCTAAACAATGCCCTAAGGGCTGTATATATGGAGGAAGAGGGGGGAATTTTGTGGCCCTTGAGGTAGGGGCCCGAAACCAACCCGAAATCTTGTTTCCTCACACATACGGACTCTAAAAACAGCCTATAATCAAGTATTTCGAAATTACATGGGCTTGACCCAATAATAAGGTGACTCAGCACCTAGAATAGCCTGTGGACGAAAATTATGAAATAGCATCTTGTATATTTCGTCCAAGGCTTCATGCACTCATTATGGTGGCTTCAACATCCTGAAATCATCACTTGTAACTCCGTTCGTATTCCCCTTGCACATGCCATCATCTCCATGCTTGTTCTTGCTCCAATGTTCATCCTTCTCCAAGCTAGGCCGTTCATTTGTAAGCAAAACAAATGTATCCAATTTAGGCAGCATCATATTCTCATGAACATTAGAATCATTACCAAGAAACGAAAGTACCTGGTAATTCAATTGGCGTGCACGAGCTCTAGTAATTGGTCCAGTATGTATAGCAGCAGGGGTTGTGGGTGTAACAATGGTATTGATGTCCTCATTAGGATTGGGCTACCTTGCTGAACTTTATTTACCATTACTGTTACTTGGTTGTTACATATTATAAAAGTACCTGTTACAGACAATTTCAGTGCTTGCAGAAATTACCTTGCTGAAAACCACTTGTCATTTCCATTTGCTCCTCGTTGGGTTCGACACTCTTACTTATCGAAAGGACTATGATTGATCCCCTATACTTGTGGGTCATTAGTGATTTTTTGATTCTTCTATCCTTAGCTACATCTTCAGCAGCCAAGCATCGCCTTATACATTGTTGGGGAAGGGAGAAGACATGATGCCTGGCTTGATAGATCTGACAGAAAAACAACACAAAACAAGAACAGAGGATTTCTCCGCGATGTGGTTATCAAATCGTCCGGGGCTATATATCAAGAATATTTATATTGGGAAACAAGTATATGGAAGGAAAACAAAGTCGGGAAGGTGCCTAAGGGGCCCACTACCCACTGATGTCTACTACGCAACTTTATTCTTGTAGACTCGTGTTGGGCCTCCAAGCGCAGTGTTTTGTAGGACAGTAGAAATTTTCCCTCAAGTGGATAATCTAAGGTTTATCAATTCGTGGGAGGTGTAGGATGAAGATAGTCTATCTCTAGCAACCCTGCAATCAAATACAAGAAATCTCTTGTGTCCCCAACACACCCAATACAATGACAAATTTTATAGGTGCACTAGTTCGGCGAAGAGATGGTGAAAAAAGTGTAGTATGGATAGTAGATATGAGTTTTTGTAGTGCGAACGATAAAAAACATCAAGGTAGTAAATAGAAAAACGAAGCACAAACGGTATTCCAATGATGGAAAATGAGGCGTAGGGTGCATACTTTCACTAGTGCAATCTCTCAACAATGCTAACATAGTTGGATCATATGATTATCCCTCAAAGTGCAATAAAGAATCACTCCCTAATTCCTATTAGCGGAGAACAAAAGATAGAATTTGTTCGTAGGGTACGAAACCACCTCAAAGCTATTCTTTCCGATCAATCTATCCTAGAGTTCGTACTAAAATAACAGCAAGCTATTCTTTCCGATCGATCTAATCAAGAATTCGTACTAAAATAACACCATATGATACATATCAACCAACTCTAAAGTCACCTAGAAACCCCAATGTCACCGCGAGTACCCGTGAGTTAATTATACGATATGTATCAAACAATTTCAGATTCATAATACTCCACACAAAGAACTACAAGGATACCCCAAAGTTTCGGAGAAAAGATAATAAAAACGTGCATCAACCCCTATTCATAGATTACCCCAAAGTCACCTCGGGAATCCGCAAGTTGAGTGCCATAACATATATCAAGTGAATCAAAATAATACCCCATTGTCACCACCAGTATTCATATGCAAGACATATATCATGTGTTCTCAAATCTGAACATTCAATCTGACATGACAAAACTTCAAAGGGTAAAGATTCAATTCATCACAACAAGAGTAGAGAGGGTAGAAACATCATATGATCCATCTATGTTGACAAAGCCCATGATATATCAAGATCGTGACATCTCAAGATCACGAGAGAGGTATTAAACACATAGCTACTGGTACAACCCTCAGCCCCGAGGGTGGACTACTCCCTCCTCATCGTGGTGGCCGCCGGGATGAAGATGGCTAGCGATGATGATCTCCCCCTCCGGCAGGGTGCCGAAATGGGCTCCCGATTGGTTTTCCGTGGCTACAGAGACTTGCGGTGACGGAACTTTGATCTAGGGTCTCCATGAGGGTTTTTAGAATATTTGGGAATTTATAGGGCGAAGATGGGGTGCGGGAGGCCATCGAGGTGAGCACAACCCACCGGAGCACCTGGGGGCCCAGGCACGCCCTGGTGGGTTGTGCCCCCCTTGGGGCACCCCCAGGTGCTGCTCTGTCCCATTGATAGTCTTCTAGTCCATAAAAAATCCACAAAAAGTTTCGCGGTGTTTGGAGAACTTTCATTTCTGCACAAAAAACAACACCATGGTAGTTCTGCTGAAAACAACGTCAGTGCAGGTTAGTTCCATGCAAATCATACCAAAACCATATAAAATTATGTAAACATGGCATGAATACTTCATAAATTATAGATACACTGGAGACGTATCAGCATCCCCAAGCTTAATTCCTGCTCGTCCTCGAGTAGGTAAATGATAAAAGAAATAATTTATGAAGTGTGAATGCTAGCAAAGTGCATAAGTTTGATCAATGATAATTACACTCATTTTTACTAGTATCATAACAACAACTCTTTCTAATAAAACTTATCATGACATAGTAGCAACCAATTCACATGTTAAGGTTCAAACAATGAATTCCCTTGAAACTCAACAACCTATGATCTCAGTCACCAAGCAATTGCAATTCAACTTATTCAACAGAGTCTAAGTAAGAGCTCCACATACTCAACCATCATATAGTCTATGATTGCTAACACTCACCTCATACACATGAGCAAAATGTTTCAACCGGACACATAGAAAGATAGGGGCTTATAATTTCGCCTCCCAACGCAATCACCTCAAGGGTGATGTCAACAATAATAACTCATGCTATCCATATCCAACTGGATATATGTGTCTGGATGTTTCCTCACCACATGATGCTTGCCAAAAGAGAAAATAAAAAGGAATAGATAAAAATACTTTGACTCTTGCATAAAAGTAAATACTGAAAAGTAAAAGATAGGCCCTTCGCAAGGGGAAGCAGAGGTTGCCATGCGCTTTTTGTTTGTATGCTCAACCCCTTAGTGCAAAAGAACGTCATGTTATGTTGCCCCTTGTGATAGCAACCTTTATTATGCAGTTTGTCGCTTTTATTCTTCGCGATAACAAGTTCATACAATGCTCAATTTTCTCTTACACTAAATGATCTAACACTTTTAGAAGCAAATTATATTGCCTTATTGCACCGATGACAACTTACTTGAAGGATCTTGCTCAATCCATAGGTAGGTATGGTGGACTCTCAAAACTAGATTTGGGTTTAAGGGTTTTTGGATGCACAAGTAGTATCTCTACTTGGTGCGGAATTTTTGGCTAGCAAAGATAGGGGGCAAGCACCACATGTTGAAGGATCTATGACAATATAACCTCTATGTGAATATGAACAAACATAAATCATTACATTATCTTCCTTGTCGAAAGTCAAAAAATTTGGCATATAATATTTTCATGGGGGCTCACAATCATAAAAGATTTCCAAGATAGTGTATTTGCATGTGAAAGTTCTCTTCCTTATACTAATCATTCATGAATCGCTTGTATGGCCAATATTGTGATTGTCAAGCTTCAAAAGATTTCACTTTCTAAACCTAATGTGAAGCTACTACTAGGCATGATATGAATATACAACTTCAACTTCATGATATTCAATTCATTCAGCAATTTACTCATACGATATAAGTGAAGCACAAGAGTAAATGACAAGCTACTCCAAAAAGATATAAGTGAAGATGATGCGTGTAGTTAAGTAAATAGGTAGCTGATTGTGGACTCCTTTTTATTTAAAACTTTCAGATCTAAGTATTTTATTAAAACAACAAGCAAACCAAAACAAAATGACATTCCAAGAATAGCACAACTCATGTGAAGAAGCAAAAACTTAGGCTCAACCGATGCTAACCGATAATTGTTGAAAAAAGAAAGGTGGGATGCCTACCGGGGCATCCCCAAGCTTAGATGCTTGAGACTACTTTGAATATTAACTTGGGATGCCTTGGGCATCCCCAAGCTTTAGCTTTTGTGTCTCCTTAATTCCTCTCATATCATGGTTTCCCTAAATCTCAAAAACTTCATCCACACAATACTCAACAAGGACTTGTGAGATAAGTTAGTATAAACCAATGCAAAAACCTTATCATTCTCTACTGTAGAAAATCACAAAAAATATTATTCAACATTTCATACTAAATGCCACTGCATATTTAATACTCCTATCCTCAAATAGAATCACTAAACAAGCAAACATATGCAAACAATGCAAACATGACAGCAATCTGCCAAAACGGTACAACCTGTAAAGAATGCAAGAGTATCAATACTTCTTAAACTCCAAAGATTATGAAAATCTACCAAACTATAGAGAATTTATCAGGGTTTATTGTGAAAAAAGTTTCAACATTTTCTCATATTATGACTTTTCTAGGGAATTTTTGCAACAACGACAAACTTTCTGTTGGTGGCCTCCTCGGCAGCAGCCTTGCCGGCCTCCCCGGTAGATCCCTTGGCGGCCTCCTTGGCAACAGCCTTGCCGGCCTCCCTGGCAGATCCCTTGGCGGCCTCCTCGGTAGTAGCCCTGGTGTTTGCCTCGGCAGCGGCCTTGGCGGTCTCCTTGGCAGCAATTTTGGTGGCCTCAGCCTCGGCATCCATTGTGGTATCCATGATGACAGCATCGACGTCCGTCTGGTCCCTCGAGGGAGGATCTGGAAACCAAAAAGGAGAATGAGGTGAAGCCAAAATCAAAGTTAAGAGCGAAGAAAAGAAAGAAAATCGCATGGCAAAGATGGCAAGAGACGGGAGGCAAGCGGCTTACCTGTGACGGGCGGAGAAGAAGTGGTTCCCTCCCCGGCAACGTTCGTTGCAGGGACGGAGCCACCAATGCCTGTGCCCACCACTTCTTCCTCCATGCGCGTGGGCTCGTTGATGGATGCCCTTGCCGGGGATACCCCTATGGGTGGTGTGGTTGACGGGGGCGGCGTCTCGGGGGTGGCCCTCAGCGGCTTCTCCTGTTGCCGCTCTTCTCTTGCGAACCCGGCAAGATCAGCACTAACAATACACACTCCAACGCCCGCCAGCGGGAAATGAGTAACAGACTCACACTGAGGGCTGGAGTGGGGGCTGCGTTGAGGGCTGTTGTTTGGGCTGATCACAATCATCCCCGGCGCACGTGAAGCGCTTGCTAGGGGCTTGTCGACCGTTCAAGCCTTGGCTCTCTTCGCCACCCTCTAAGCCAGCATCTTCATGTTGCTGTGAAGACAAGATCAAGTCAAGATAAGATGATCTAAATAAAGGATCGGGAAATGGATGGGGAGGCAAGGTGCTTACTCGTCTTCCTCTTCTAACCTCCTCTTCCTCTTCGGGCTAAAGGACCCGAGGTGAAAATTGGCCACCAGGACGGTGTCCGCAAAAGGAGGAGGAGGAGATGGAGTCCTGGGCCGCTTGGTCGAGGAGGAGGCAGCGACGCGCTTGGTCGAGGAGGAGGCAGCGGCCGCAGCCTTCTTCACCACCGCAGCTTCCTTCGCCGCTTCCGCGGCCAGCGCCTCGTTTGACGCACGGGTTGTGCCTGGGCCTCTTGCCGCTATGTGGCCTTGTTGGGCGGGACTGGCTTGCCGGAGCCGTCCCGCCGCAAGACGCATTTCTTTGTTGGGGCTGAGGGCTCGTCCACACCAGATCCCTCCTCGGTCGCCTCCTCATCAAGGGGAACCCCGGCGCCGGCGCCGCTGGGCTCCCTGGCAGACCCCATCCACTCAGCAAACTTCTTCTCCTCTTCGGCCTCGTCGGCCTCATCCTCCATGGTGCCAAGGCTGCCGGCCTCCTCGGCAAGTGCTTCCTCCTCCGCCCTGGTGGCAATGTACACCACCTCTTCTTCAGTGGTGGGGCGGATGAGCTGCGGAAAGGCACAGGCGTACTTCTCCGACAAGTTGTCGAAGAATTTCTGCACCAACTCCGCTTTTGGCTCGACCCATATCGTATCGAGGTCGTGCTCGTTGAATGCCGGCATCATGGCGACGATGGCGGTTAGGCAAGAGTTGTTGCTCAGCGGGACCACCCCCACCGGCAACTTGAACGGATTGTCAACCTTGCCGGTCTTGGCAGCCTTGCCGGTCTCGTCAATCTTGAGTTGAAAAATCCTCTGACAGAGATGCTCATGCTGCATCACTGTAAAGTTATAATTCAGGCCGGGGCGAAGCCTCATGATGTCGGCCACATTCTTGAAGTCCCAGGCGGACCTCCCCTTATTGTGCAGAGGAGCAATATGGCAGCAGATGAAGTCAGCCCCGATCATCTCGAGTGTAAGCCCGACTGAGGTGAGGTGATGAATCCTGGTGGTGGTGACTATGAGCTACTAGTCGTTGGCATGCAGCTTCCAACGGACCTGACAGAAATCCTGCAGATCCTTCTCCTCGATCCAGCACCACCGGCTCCGCCATGCATCCCAGTTATCCTTCTCGGCACCCTCTGGCTACGTGCCCTTGCTCAAGGCCCTTGGGATCCAAGTGATGCAACCAGTGATGGCACCCACTGGCTGGATGCGAGGGACAAAGTAGTGGCGGAAGAGTGCCGTGTTGGGATGCACCTCGGCGAAGCCCTCACAAAGGTGGGCGAAGAAGGCCATGACCGCCATGACATTCGTCGTAAAATCCAGAAGATGGAAGCCATAGGTGTGCAAGATGTTGTTGAAGAAATCTAAGAAAGGGGGGCAGAGCCCACAGGAGAAGTAATCGATGAAGAAAGGTTATTTGTCTGGACCTGGCTTGGAGAAGGAAGCAGGGATGATGTGCGTGGTGGGATGCCCCGATGTCTCTCTCCCCCACAGGCACTTGAATTTCTCCCTGAGGGTGAGCGCGTCGATCGTCGACATGAAGAGGGCGTGCTTCTTCCGCAGCTTCACCAGCTCGCTCTCCGGCACCTGCTTCCCGTCGGTGGTCTTGGCCGCTCCCTTGCCCTGGCTTGCCTTTGGCTCCATGGCAGCTGTGGAGGGGCGAGGGATCAAGAAGCAATGGAAGCACGGCGGCGGCGAGCAGGGGTGAAAACTCTGGTTTGCACTCGAGGAAGAAGAGGGGAACGGCGGTTCCTTGATTGGGAAAGGCAGGAAGGGTAAATGAACAGCGCCCCTGCAGATTCCTCTTTTTTGGGGAAGTGGCGGGTCGCCTCTTTACTATTCACTCCAAGTTGACGCAGGCGTACTGCGGCCGTTCCACGCATGACCCCCATGTCGCGCACTCTATGCGGATCGTGGGGAAGTGCAACTGACAAGAAGTTACATCGGTTAATCTCTGCAACGCGTGCCCGCGCACTGTTCTAGGCCTAGCCCAACAATGCTTTGCGCTTATGTGTGGCCCAGGCCTGAGTGCTCATGTCGGTGTACAAAAGTATGAGCTCTTCTATACCCCTTACTTGTGCATGGGAAGTCGTAGCCATGCCCGCGGCAAGGCTTGGCAGGGCAGTGGAAGGAAAGGTACGAGACTACCAAGACAAGCATTCAAGCCAATGTACAGAGAGCAGAAGATAGCTGGACCTCCCCCGTCAACACCCTTGCAGGGGAGACTTGCATAGCCCCGACAAGGCCCTTGCCGGGGCAGCTAGCGAAGCACCAGCAAGATCATCACCCTTGAGGCTGAGAGCTTTGACACCATCTACAATGTCAAGACCAAGTCTCGGGGGCGCATGCATGGTAGCATGCAGATCTTTCTGAATACTAATGGCTTGCAGGTTCACATCAATACCAGAAGGCAAAGACACCCGGCAAGGCCCTTGTCGGGGACGACTGCGAGGCCCCCGGCAAGACTCTTACCAGGGACAATTGCGGGGCCTCAGCCAGGCCCGCACCCGTCAAGGATTTTCGCCACCTCACGACCATTCCAACGCCACGACCAGCTTGCCAACAAGGCAGACTCCTGCGTGGCGACATGCAGATCTTCGTGGAGGCTCTACCATCGTGCCAGCACGGCGGCTAACCAGCCAGCCTGGCGTTGCATGCCTCGTCAGCCTAGACACATGTCAAGGCAAGGAGAGGCGGCAACAGACGGGATGGCTTCCGTTACCACCCCTGATAAAGTAAGAGGGCACATAGGCAGCGCATTAAATGCGTTTGTCCTACGATGTTAACAATAAGCTTGAACACTGTAGATGCTTTCCACCTCCTGTGTGCCACTGTGGCGACCCCTTTGACATATAAAAGGAGGCCCGAGGCGTACTGAGAGAGGATTCAGACTTTTTTGGCTGAGCATGCACCGCAGCTAGTTCAAGAACTCAAGAACACAAATATACACTCAAGCAGGACTAGGGTTTTACGCATCATTGCGGCCCAAACATGGGTAAAAATCCCCTGGTGCTAATCACTAGACCTGCTCTTTGCGTAGCTCTCTCCCCGCCAACCGTAGAAGGGATCTTGTGATCCCATAGGTGTCATTTCCCCGACATCAAAACATTATAAATAATAGTAGGAGGACATGATGCAAAATGGACGTATCAGTGTGCGATGCATTAATCGCAAATGGTGATGTAATAAAACCATCAAAAAAGATACAAAACGTTTGCGATGGTAGAGACATCAAACACGATTCAGATTATAGTTGTGTGTGTGATGCGTAGCATACAGTTCACTCAAATGAACTATTTTCGATGAGCTTAACAACAGAAATGGGTAGTCTGATGAAGGTGTGCGCGATATACGGCATATAGTTCACCCAGATGAAATGTTTGTGATTAGGTAACCCAACAAAAACGGCCGGGCAGATCAAGGTGTGTGCGACAGATGGCATATAGTTCACTCGGATGAACTATTTGCGATGAGCCGAGACAACAGAAATGGTTCAATTCGATAAGATGTGTGTGATACGCGACAAACAGGCAACTCGGATGAGCTGTTTGCGATGAGCCGAGACAACAGAAATGGTTCAATTCGGTAAGATGTGTGTGATACGCGACAAACAAGCAACTCAGATGAACTGTTTGTGATGATAAAAAATAATACAAATGTTTACAAGTGACAATATGTGTGTGATACCAGGCAAACATGTCAGTCAGGTGAACTATTTGCGATGATAAAAAATAACAGAGGGGAGAAGAAGGCCATATTTGAAGGCTGCGGGAGGAAAGAGACGATACAGAGCGAAGAGATGATATTTATAGTGTCCCTAACCCTTGCTGAAAGTTGCTATAGTTGTTTTGTGTGCGATTATGTATGTACAAAAAACTTTGGAAATGAAAATGAGTTGTTTGCGATGGCTAGGAGCATCACACATGATGCGTGGTGCGAGTACTTGTGTGTGATGGTTTATAAGTTTCACATATGTGTACTCATGTTAACACGTGTGTGATAGCATGTGACATATCATACAGTTGTGTGCTCCACTTAGTCTTCCCGCGCTCCAGGAAGACTTCCCATGCAGCCGCGGGGGTAGATTGCAAAACCCTGAATCCCCTAGCCAGCTGCTAGCTATAAATAACCAAAACAATGGACGGTGGCGTCGACTAACCATCGATCCCCTTGCTAGCTAGTTCCCCACGCATACCGGCATACTCCCAACGACCGACGATGGGATGTAGTTGGGTGATGGCGGAATCAAGGCTGAATGCATGATGGTCGGCTTGGCAGTCGACGGCCATGCTGTCGCCTCTCTTGGCAACGGCCAGAGAAAGAAGGAAATGTGGTACGAGCAGGCCGACAGGTTAGCCAGGGTCGTCCTAAAAGTGGGCAGGGATCGCCAGCAGGCAATACTGATGGCTCGACGCAGGGTGCGGCGGATGGTGCGGGCGATGGAGCAGGAACTGGGACGAAGCAAGGATAATGCAATAGTGGCGTCCGCCGCACAAGACGCAGGCTTGTATCCCCGATGGAGGAGGGCGCAACACCAGATGTCGCATGGGCATGCCCGGGGCCGTAACAGCAGCCCTAGAAAGAGCCAACGTCGTGTCCCCGGAAATCGCCAGGGCAGACCCGGCGGGCGCGGTAGCCCTGGTGAGCATTGCGCCCGAGGCAGTACCAGCGATCCCCGATGTTGAGGCTGCCCCAGCCTTGATCGATCATGGTGTGTAGGTCATCGACTTAGCAGCCTCCGCTCCCACTGAGCCCAGGATCGACACGCTGATGGACGATGGCAGCTGTGCATGCTGGGTCGGTGTCAGGTGCATAGTAGCTCTGTTGTGCGTGCAGTCCGTTATATTCTTGTAAATTAGCAAGCTAATGGTTTGTAAATTACTCGTCGAACTAGGCACTCGACCAATAGTTTGAGCATATATATGCTCAATTGATTTGTTCATGCATGTCAAACATGTTAATTGTATGGGTTGGCTGATACGTCTCCGTCGTATCTACTTTTCCACACACTTTTGCTCTTGTTTTGGACTCTAATTTGCATGATTTGAATGAAACTAACCGGGACTAGCACTGTTTTCAGCAGAACTACCATGGTGTTGTTTTTGTGCAGAAATAAAAGTTCCCGGAATTGGATGAAACTTTTTGGAGAATTATCTTGAAATAAAAGAAAAAGACTGGAGCAAAGACCCACTAGAGGGGAGGGGGCGTTGCCCACTAGGCACCAGGGCGCGCCACCCCCTCTAGCACGCCCTGGTGGGTAGTGGGCCCCTCGAGGCTCCGTTGAGCCTAACTCCAACTCTATAAATTCCTATTTCCCGAGAAAAGAACAGGAGAGGAAGTTTCATCGTGTTTTACGATATGGAGCCGCCGCCACCTCCTGTTCTTCATCGGGAGGCTAGATCTGGAGTCTGTTCGGGGCTCCGGAGAGGGGAATCTTCCATCTTCATCAGATTCAACCAATTCCTTCGTAGGCTTGCTGGACGGTGATGGGTTGGATGAGATTCATCACATAATTGAGTTAGTTTTGTTAGGGTTTGATCCCTAGTATTCACTATGTTCTGAGATTGATGTTGCTATGACTTTGCTGCGCTTAATGCTTGTCACTAGGGCCCGAGTGCCATGATTTTAGATCTGAACCATTTATGCTTTTAGCAATATATTTGGGTTCTTGATCTTACCATGCAAGTTATACGCACCTATTACGTGTTATGATCGGTATACCCTAAGGTGACAATAATTGGGATTCTTTCAGGTGATTACCGTAATTTGAGGAGTTGATGTATTCACTATGTGTTAATGCTTTGTTCTGGTTCTCTATTAAAAGGAGGCCTTAATATCCCTTAGTTTCCTTATGGACCCCGCTACCATGGGAAGGTAGGACAAAATATGTCATGCAAGTTCTTTTCCATAAGCATGTATGACTATTTACGGAACTAGATAATATCCCACTCGTTGCTGCGAAACATGTAAAATATAAACTTTGTGTGTATTTAGGGTCAAATGTAAGAGAAGAACCGTATCAAATTTATTGGTTTTAGAGGAAAAAAGGCTTTTGCAAATATAGAATTATATTTAAAAGGAAGCGTTCAAGCCATCTTGCTAAGAAGATAAGCGCCGTAACCTGAGAGCACATGCTAATGCGTTGTGTATAGCTAATGTTGGGTGCATCATGACTGGATCTTTTCTACCATGAAATACAATGTTTAGTCGTTGCTTGAACTTTGGGGGTGCTCTGCGTTTATGTTTTGCGGTCTCAGAAAGGGCTAGCGAGATACCATTATTGTCATATTATATCATGGTTGTTTTGACAACGTGTTGATGTTTGAGATATCTTATTATTGCTCTCTAGTTGATTATGTCATTGATATGAGTAAATATAATTTTTAAGAGTTACTGTCGACATGATTAGTTATAATCCTTGCTGAAAACCTGGGTGTTGTTTAAACTTATTTATGAAACAAGAGCAAAAGAGTTCGTAAAAGTTTTCCTTTTTCACTTTCAGTTTATCAACTGAATTGCTTGAGGACAAGTAAAGGTTTAAGCTTGGGGTAGTTGATACGTCTCCAATGTATCTACTTTTCCTAACGCTTTTCCTCTTGTTTTGGACTCTAATTTGCATGATTTCAATGAAACTAACCCGGACAGACGCTGTTTTCAGCAGAACTATCATGGTGTTGTTTTTGTGAAGAAATAAAAGTTCTCGTAATGGAATGAAACTTTGCAAGGATTTTTTATATCAAATAAAAGAATTTCTGGAGCCAGGAGGTACCTGAGGGGGGCACCTGGGTAGGCACAACCCAGCAGGGCGCGCCAGCCCCTCCAAGCACGCCCTGGTGGGTGCTGCCCACCTGGTGGCCCCGCTGACCCTCAAACCGACACTATAAAATCCCATATTTCCAGAAAAAAATCAGGGAGAAAGAATTATCGTGTTCCACAAGACAAAGCCGTCGCCGCCTCATGTTCTTCATCGGGAGGCCAGATCTGGAGTCCATTTGGGGCTCCGGAGAGGGGGGTCTTTGATCTTCGTCATCAACAACACATCTCCATCGCCAATTCCATGATGCTCCCCACCGGGAGTGAGTAATTCCTTTGTAGGCTCGCTGGTCGGTGAGGAGTTGGATGAGATTCATCATGTAATCGAGTTAGTTTTGTTAGGGCTTGATCCCTAGTATCCACTATGTTCTGAGATTGATGTTGCGATGACATTGCCATGCTTAATTCTTGTCACTTTGGGCCCGGGTGCCATGATTTTAGATCTGAACCATTTATGTTATCACCATTATATCCATGTTCTAGATCCGATCTTGCAAGTTATAGTCACCTACTGCATGTTATGATGCGGCAACCCCGGAGTGACAATACTCGGGACCACTCTTGGTGATGACCGTAGTTTGAGGAGTTCATGTATTCACCTTGTGCTGATGCTTTGTTCCGGTTCTCTATTAAAAGGAGGCATTACTATTCCTTAGTTTCCAATAGGACCCCTCTTGCATGGGAGGGTAGGACAAAAGATGTCATGCAAGTTCTTTCCATAAGCACGTATGACTATTTACGCAATACACGCCTACATTATGTTTATGAACTGGAGCTAGTGCCGTATCGCCCTAGGTTATAACTGTCTCATGATGAATATTATCCAACGAGTCACTGATCCAATGTGATGTAGGAAGGAACCCTATGGGGCCGATCTTTCATGTTTGGATAGGATCCCTATGAGGAACACGAAGAACGCGCGAAAGGAAACGACGGAAATCACGGGGGAAAACAAGAGAAACACTCAACCAACACGAATATGATCACACGTGTGTTAGATCCAAGAAACACAAAGTGATACACGGTCCAAATCCAACAAAGGACGATACAAGTGGCGGTAGTTCATCTCCGAGAGGAGGTCTTGAATCCACGTGGGATCTTCCCGTAAAGGGGTCTTGAATCCAGGTGGATCTTCTCCGAAGAGGCCGCGGCCTCTCACGAGGAGGAGATCCGTATGGATGAGCAAAGCTCTATCTCAAATGAGCTAAACCAATGCTAACCATAAAACGTAGGTGGAAGGGGAGTATATATAGTCCAAGGGGTGAAGGGGTACATGGGCCTCGGCCCAGATGCGCTGCACGCAGGCAGGGGATGTCCGGGCGTCGGCCGGATGTCCGGGCCTTCGTGAGGTGCCGGATGTCCGGGCTAGCGGGCTAGATGTCCGGGCTGGAGTGGACGGTCTTGGAGCTCTCTAGATAGGCGGGGTCTGAATGTGTGGGCTGGGGGCCGGATGTGCGACGGCTCGGGAAGAGCCGGATGTCCGGGCCTCTGGCCGGATGTCCGGGCTGACGGGGTTCAGCTTCGGGTGTGTTCTGTGATGGGCGCCGGATTTCCGGGGTCGGACCGGATGTCCAGGCTAGTCCGGATGTCTGGGGCCTGTAGCAGCTGGCTCTTCTTCCTTTTCCTCTTCCATGCTTGGCCTTTGTCCTTTGATTCTCCATGGTCATCTCGGTTGTACCTTACTATAGGCAAGGTCCATGCATGAGGTAGTAGCCATGTCTCACATGTGGAAAGTGATGGTTCAAAGAGGAGTGAATTCACCTTGTGTCCAATGGCGTATGTTAGAGGTCTCATCATATGTCCTCTTGGGGCTTGGAGAGTAGTCGAAATGTACATGGGGATGAACATGGGATGCTCCGCATCATCTCACCCCCCCTTGGGAAAGATCTGACCTCGGATCGTGATCTTCATCACCATGGAAACGGTTGTCGGACAGACTTGTAGTTGGACGAAGTTGAAGACATGGGGCAATCCAAGTAGTCCAAGGTGTCACCAGAGTGATAGACATGCAAAAGAGCAAACACAAGAGACACTCAAAAATACAATGGTTAGCGCACAAAAAGTGTCCAACATGTAAGAATGAGTCTATGCGGCAAGATAGTGTGTGGCAAGACACATGATTCTTATCAAGATGATCTAGAATGATATGCAAAGCATTCATGGGATAGTTAGCATGGTGCACAAAACGACAAATTCTACCATTGTGCAAAATGATGTCATAGAGGGATGGTTCATCAATAGCATGAATATGGCAATGGACGCTCAATATGTGTAAGCTATCATGCAATTGATGGTGGACAATATGATCATGGTGTATGAATATGCCATCAAGGAAGATCACAACAAATCTGCTAAGGAAGTGCACAAGCTCATATATCATGGATGACATGGGAATACAAGATGCAACAAGGCAGTCATAATGTGAGTCAATCCATGCTTGGGGTGCAAATTTGTGGTGAGTATGATATGTCCATCGAGCATGACATGTATGAGCACAAGCAACAAATATGGAGGTGTTGGTGTACCAATGCTCGATGTCGTCGCAAGAGTGGAGGTTCGACAGCGCATCCAATAAGTGCGAGTGCTCCTCGATGTGAAGGTCCATAGAGCCAATCTCCGATGTCGCTCCTCCATCCAATAGATGAAACATGTAGACAACAAGAAGGAAACAACAATGAAAGAGTGACCCATCCAATATGCGTATTTGAGGATGGCTCAAAGAGAAGGAGTTCACCTCAAGAATGTTCCCGAAGATGTTGGAGTTGCACATCATGTATGCCTTCACATAACCAATATGTCTCATGACGGTAATGCCTTGTGAAACCTTCAAAACGAAAGAACATGGCAAACACTCGGAAAAACAAATGAGGTTAGCGGAAGCGCAAAACCTATCATTCGTGTGGTAAGATATCCAACAAGTGTATGCATCATGCTCATCATAAGAAAGTACAAGGGAGTATTGAATAGTATGGAGGCATATGATGCGAGAACAACCAAATGCAATAGGCTCAATCAAACAAGCATGCATCACAAGTAAGGTGTCAAAGTCTCCAATATCAATAAGCATAGTATGGTTGCACTCAATACAAGTGGATATGAGAGAGGGAACTAATGGACACAAGAGACAATGATCAAGATATATCATGTGAGAGGCATGATCATATATGTCATCAACCCAAGAAATCAAGTAATAGTGGAACATGGGTGATGCAACATAGCAAGCAATCATAGTGATCAAGTCAAGCAAGCTAGTAGTGCGAAGATGCAACATACTAGAGGAAAACATGGAAAGCATGTCATGTTTGCAAATAGTGGGCATGAATAATGCACATGACATATCACAAGCATGAAAACAAGATATGAGCAAAATATCATCAATGTATTGGCGAGAGTCCATATGTAAATAGCAATGGGACATCATGACTCTCCCAACACAACAACTATCAATAGCATGAAGCACATGATAAACATGGCAATAGCAACAAGGGTCTCCACCAAGCATGCAAATACACATAGGAGTATCATAATGGTGAATCATGGGTAGATGCAAGCAAGGGTCACAATTGCATGGCAAAATCATGTAAAGAGGCATAACATGCAAAGTGAACATGATAGTATGGACATAAAGGGACAAGTGATATATAGCCCATAGCCGTGTGAGAGCCAAGTAAAAGAGATGCGCGTAGTCCTTGCGCGAAGGGAACAGTGGTAAGGATAGTCCATGGGATCCCAAGTCATCGTTGCTCTCAAGAGCTCGTTTCATCAACTCTTGGGATTGAGAGGTTGACGAGTATATGTGAGTACCTACACAAAACAAAGGCAAAGGAGAAATTGTGTGTGCGTGGTATATGTACACATCATCCATCATGATGCGCATGTGCATGTGTCAGTTAGCACAAAATATCAAATGCTCAAATAAATGAGATGTGTGATATAGAAACATGTCATCCATCATGAGAGGTTTGTTATTATGTATAGCATAATGGAGACTCAAATTGTGTAATGCATCACGAGCAATATCTAGAGCATTGTTATTCATGGAATGCATATTGTGTACACTATCATGGGAATCATGCAAACTATGAAATGCATCAAGATCTCCTAATATGTATGAGGAAATTATGGGGGTCTCCTCATGAGCATTAATGGAAACATCACATGGAGAATATTGACAACATCCAAAACAATGCATATCTGGAACAATGTGATCATGGCATGGCATAGTACAAGAATTGCGCAAATCATGTAAAGGAAGCATGGCAATATCATCACATGAAAAACAAAAGCCAATGACCATCATCTCGTCATCTATGCCATAAGTGCAAATGGGATTGATTTTAATGGGGCATGCATAGTTACTATGTTGAGATTGTAATGATGCAATATGGGAGATCTCACTCATAGCATATGACAAGTTCAATGGGTTGTCAAACATGATGTGACCAAAAGAATTTTCACATGATATCCTACGGAGCATAGCATCACAACTAGGCAACTCAACATGCTCATCATCATATTCATCATAAATAGGTAAGTCAAGGCATGAAGAAGTCTCACTAGCATGAAGCATGGGAATAGGTGGGTCAACATCATGGGAGCAATCAATGTCAAGAGAGTCCACTAGTGGGACAAGAGAAGCACCATCACCTATGTTACCTTTGGAGCATCGCTCATGTGTTGTAGGTGAGGTGTTGAAGATCCACTCGTTGTCATCGTCATATTGATGGAACCATGTGGGGGGTGCATCATCGTCCACCCTAGCCATTGGTTTTCCCATTGAAGGGATGGACTCGTCGAGGGTAGGCATGTCGTCATGTAGGAGACCAAGCACCAAAGAAAAAAAAACACTAGGAGTAGAGGTTAAGTAGTTAGAAATCATAGTGGCCTCACATGCCGTGTCGACTACCTTACTCGCTAAGTGTTGTGGCTCACTCACTCCCTCAAGGGTTCTCTCATTCATATGGTTGGTGGAGTCACTCAAATGGCGCTCAACCTCACATAGGATGTGTGGCATGCTCACATATGTGGGGCTAATGGTGGTCACACTCATCCTCTCATAGGAAATGCTCTTAATGTCATATATGGTGGAGTCACTCATCTCACTCATGTTATGGTGGTTCTCCTCACATGGCAAATGGGGCATCCCGACATATGTGGGTGTCGGAGAGATGTAGGCGCAAATGTCTCCATGCGCGGTTGCGTAGCTTGACTCGGAGTATGAGTCCAATATGGGTGCCGTCTTCATGTTGTTGAAGAGGCTCGCGCTCGTCGCCGTGGTCGAAGGGGATGGCCCTTTGCTCGACATTCTTGTCGCCATCTTGGTGTGGGAGGCCCATATGATGTGGCACCTCGTACCTCTTCTCCATGACCGAAGGGAATTTCCCATGCTCAGCCATCTTCCTTGAGGGGCTTCCGAAGATGGAAGTGTTGCCCTCGCTTGTAGGTGGTCTCCTTGGACTTGATGAAGTCGTTGTAAGCATACTCTTGGGAAGTTGGTGAAGATGTCGTACGTCCAAAGGCGAAGATGCCATGAGAACACTTGGCAAAGATGCCAAAGTGGTTGATGTAGCCCTATCTCCGTCTTGGTGGTGCTCGTCTCGCGGTCTTCTCTTTTTCTCATGAAGCGTCGACTTGGCGTGAAGTAGGGCTTGTTGGGACTTGTGCATTTGTTCTTGTGGAGCATCTTCATGATGATGATGTCGTTGTCGTGCTTGAGCTCGTAGGCGTTCATCGTCGTCGTGCACATGATGCTTGGAGGTGACTTGCCCTTCATGACGATGTTGATTACGAACATGATGGTGGTCGCCATGTAGATGTGGACGTGGATGAATTGCGCTTGCATCGATTTCACGCTCCGAAGACTTGTGGCTTGAACGTCACCGCCTTGAAGATGACGAATGGGAAGAAGACTTGATCAAGGCCCTAATCTCCTCCATCCTTGCATCTTGCTCCTCTTTATGTGCGGAAAGCTTCTGGTCGATGTAGTCCCTTTTCCTTGCTTCGGAGTGACAAATGTCGATGGAGATGTTCTGGATACGCTCTCGCAATCGTGATTGTGCGCCTTGCATTTGTCGTTGTAGATCGAAGATGGACGCTTTGGAGATGTAGTTGTTCATGCCATCATTATTGTCGTAGACCGGAGAGGAAATGCCTTGCCTATCCATCACAAGACTCGAGCAAATATGAGTGGGAGAAAGAGAAGAACTATACCAAATGTACCTTGACCGATGTTGAAGATGGATCAATGATCACTCAAATATGTAACAAGGAAATAGCACAATTGGTACCAATTCTTGTCGGTTCTCACACCTACACAAGTAAGGCTTATGGTGGAGCTCGGTGAGGATAGTGGCACAAAAAAAATTGATGCAAAATGTTTGCAAGAGTCAATAATGTTGAAATAGATTCACAAATTCGCAAACGAAACAAGTAGACCAATAGCAATGAATTGCACACGGAAACACACACACGGATAGATAAATGGGGTCATGCAACCAAGGAATGAGCACAAAATGTGGAATCCATGGAAACCGCTCGTGTTGCACAACTCAAGAGAGACACTAGCACGATTGCTGTATAGGAGGATACGACACTTGTGCACAACCTATAAGATGCAAAATATGTAGACTTTTATCCCAAGTATGCTATGTATGTATGGTTCCTGGTGTTCCTGTCAAGATGATCCAACATGATCGGATATGACAATCTTATGTGCAATGTGGTATGATGCTATGGCACTTGCTTACAAGCTTTTGTGCTCTCTTTATTTTGCTTAAAAGCTTTATTTATTTTTTTGTATGGCCACTTTTGCGCAATGCACAAACCAAGATAGCAATTGTATATATGCGGGAACAAACTTGTGACACGAGATATGATACCAATATATGCACCACGATGATATGGTATGTATGCTATGGGAAGTATGATCACTAATGTGCACAAGTCACTTTGCCGGCAATACTCAAATGGCTAGTCTCGATAGGCAAGTAACGCAAAATGGGCTAGGGGTTAACAATGCAATGGCAAGGGGAATATACAATGGAGGGATACCATGATACCAAGATGATATGGAGGTTACTGTGCATGGCGATGATGAGTGGCGGTGTTCTTGATGTAGAAACCAAGATGATGGAGACTCATCCCTAAGTAGCCGAAACACCTTAGGAAACGGAAAAACCGCGAACTCAAAATCTCAAACGTCAAATGTCAAAATGTGGTAGTGGTAAAGCGGTGGTGGTTTCCACTTGACAATGCGAAAGTGGAATGATGGGCTATACACGTGTCGGAGTTGAAGTTACCGTCCCTAAGTAGCCGAAACACCTTAGGAGACACAAGCCACAACTCAAACAACCTCAAACAAAAATTGGGTTAAGTTTGGGTGGTGGAAGGGTATGGTGGGCAAGGTTATGCGAAAATGGTGGTGGTTAATGAAGAAGAAACCGTCCCTAATTAGCCGAAACACCTTAGGAGACTCGATTCACTACTCAAACAACCGCTAAAGCTATGGCAAGCAAAATAGGTTAGGTTGCGGAAGTCGGTGGTGGTGTAGCAGATGATGTGGTGGAAGCCGTAGGCAAAGATGCCAAAATTCCAAACATTTGATGGAGTCAAATGGTGTTACAACCTATCCATATAGATGGGGGTGTCAATAGCTACTCAACGAGCTAAAGAACGCGAAAATCGGACTCCGAATGTGAAAGTTATGACCAAATGGTGAAACATGGTAGGCTGAAATGCTAGGGGGCGGACATCCGGGGGTTTGGCCGGATGTCCGGGACCTGATGTCCAAAACCTTGCGCGAAAATGCGCTCCAGGAGCCGGATGTCCGGGCTAATGGCCGGATGTCCGGGGGTTGGGCCGGATGCCCGGGCTCCAAATCCGAGGATGAACTCGAGGAACTCGATTTTTGGGCGGAAATTGATGATTTCGGGGGCAAAACTTGATGGATTTCGTGGATGAAAGATGGGGAAACTTGGGGAAATTCTAGATCCACTTGAAACCAAGCAAATCCATGGATCAAAATCAACAAAACATCATCAAACCAACAAATCACAAAAAATTGGGGCTATTTTTTGTGGGGATTTTCGGATTTAGGACAAAAAGAACAAAATTAAGCTAGAAAACGAGTGGTAGGGGCTCCAAAAACGTGATTAACCTTGCTCTGATCCAAGATGATGTAGGGCGGAACCCTATGGGGCCAATATTTCATGTTTGGAGATGATCCCTACAAGGAACATGAAGAACGCGTGGAAGGAAACGAGGGAAATCACGGGGGAAAACAAGAGAAACACACAAACAACATGAATATGATCACACATGTGCTAGATCCAAGAAACACAAAGAGATACACAGTCCAAATCCAACAAAGGACGATACAATTGGTGGTAGTTCATCTCCGAGAGGAGGTCTTGAATCCATGAGGGATCTTCCCGTAAAGGGGTCGTGAATCCAGGTGGATCTTCTCTGAAGAGGCCGCGGCCTCTCAGGAGGGGGAGATCCATATGGATGAGCAAAGCTCTATCTCAAATGATCTAAACCAATGCTAACCCTAAAACATAGGTGGAGGGGGAGTATATATAGTCTAAGGGGCGAAGGGGTACATGGGCCTCAGCCCAGAAGAGCTGCACGCAGGCAGGGGAGGCCGGATGTCCGGGCATCGGCCGGACGTCCGGGCCTTCGCGAGGTGCCGGATGTCCAAGCTAGCGGGCCGGATGTCCGGGCTGGAGTGGCCGGTCTCGGAGCTCTCTAGATAGGCGTGGTCCGGATGTGCGGGCTGGGGGACGGATGTGCGGCGGCTCAGGAAGAGCCGGATGTTCGGGCCTCTGGCCGGATGTCCGGGCTGACGGGGTTCGGCTTTGGGTGTGTTCTATGATGGGCGCCAGATTTTTGGGGTCGGACCGGATGTCCGGGCTGGTCCGGATGTCTGAGGCCTGTAGCAGCTGGCTCTTCTTCCTTTTCCTCTTCCATGCTTGGCCTTGGTCCTTTGATTCTCCATGGTCATCTTGGTTGTACCTAAGTATAGGCAAGGTCCATGCATGAGGTAGTAGCCATGTCTCACATGTGGAAAGTGACGGTTCGAAGAGGAGTGAATTCACCTTGTGTCCAATGGCGTATGTTAGAGGTATCATCATATGTCCTCTTGGGGCTTGGAGAGTAGTCAGAGTGTACATGGGGATGAACGTGGGATGCTCCGCATCACAATGCCTACGAATTTATCTTATATTGTCTTGCTAAGTTACTAATGTTGCTACTGCTATCGTTACTACTACAATATCATTGCTATCACTATTACCTTTACTGTTGCTACTGCTGCTATCATCAAAACTATCATACTACTGTGCTACTAATCACCTTGCTGCAGATAATTAATCTCCAAGTGTGGTTTAATTGACAACTCAGCTGCTAATACCATCAAATATTCTTTGGCTCCCCTTGTGTCGAATCTATAAATTTGGGTTGAATACTCTACCCTCGAAAACTGTTGCGATCCCCTATACTTGTGGGTTATCACATCCTCCAAGGACTTTGAGCGAAAATCATCAAGTGTGGAAAACCCAAAACCCAAACACCTACAACCCAAAGTGATTGAGTATCACTGAAGAGATTATTCCTGTGTGGAACCGATGTTTGTTACCTTTGAGGACTGTGCATCCTCCAGACGGTGAGGCGTCATGGTCTGAGCATCCAAGAGGAATTGTCGATCGCCGAGTGACCAAGTGTGTGATTGTTTGGAAGTCACCTGAAGACTTACAACGAGTGGTTGGGCGAGGTATGTGTGACTTTAGCTCAAGGAGAATACAGTGAGGACTGTGTGTCTGGAACTGTGTGTCCTCAGGTTTAAATACCCAGCCGCTCCAACCAGACGTACAACTATCACAGCAGTTGGAACTGGTCTACCAAATCATTGTCTTCACCAAGCCAACTGGTTCTATTTCATCAACTCTTTCATTTCCTCATTCATGTGTTGATGAACCTGATCATTACTGTTTGAATACTTTGACTGAAGACTTTCTCTATTTCCTTAATCCTATTTCTTCAGTCTCATTGTCTTCAGCCTGCTTATCCTGTTTCACGCTACCTGTACTATGTGCTTGTCTTTCATTTCATCATGATGACTATGCTTTTTGTCTGTTATGCTTTTACCTGAGTACTTATTCCGCTGCTAGTGTGTCGTTGCTTAGGAGTTTCTTCACCTAGAAATTCCTCAGCGATGAATTTTAAATATTGCCGATTCACCCCCCTCTAGTCGATATAACGCACTTTCAATGTTGTCTCAGTCCATAAAATCAGAGTAATTAAGATCCATTAGATGCACGTGGTGTATTGATTGTTTGAATGTTATCTGTATAGACTTAGTGGTTAATTGTTTGTTTTGTACAAATGATTTTTGCTAATAATCGGACTAGGGTTAGCTTGGGTGCTAAAAATTTGTGGCCATATATTGAGAATTTATTTTGAATGTCCTACATATATGTTTGTTCCTTTTTTCTTCTACATCTTGAGAATTGATTTTGAATGTCCTATATGTATGGTTTTGCCATTTGTTTCTTTCAGATTGATATGTACACAGATGAGGCTTCGGCCAGCGCCGCCGCCGAATGTAGGTCTTGGACCCGGCTGTGCGGCCAGAAGCGGCCATGCCCCTGGACCCGAGGAACCAGTAGAATCTCCGGCGGACTGCATCAGCGATCTCCCGGACGGCATCCTTCGGGAGATCATATCCCTTCTCCCCACCAAGGATGGCTACCGCACACAAGTCCTCGCATCTCGGTGGTGCACTCTATGGTGCGCCACACCTCTTAATCTCGACTGTTGTCAATTATCTCTCAATGATGATTCTGAACTCCCCGGAGCCATCATCTCCTCCCACCAGGGCACCGTTCAACGCATCTGCATCCTGGCATGGTACCTGCTGTACATAACTTGCACAGTGGCCGCCTGGTTGACATCCCGTCAATTCGATAAACTCCAGCAACTTGAGTTATGCCATGACTATGTATGTACCATACCATGAACCGATGTATCAATGCCCTCACCACCGATGTCCATCTCGTGGTTTTCCTCCTCTCTCCACACCGCCACCTTCACTTGGTGCCATCTAGCAGACAATCTGGTACAAATGCTTCAACTCCCACTACTAAAAAAACTTGCGCTTGTGGTGGTTGATCTGTCGGAGGCCGCACTGCCCAGCATCATCCACTCCAGCTGCCCTACCCTGGAGCGCTTGCTGCTTGTTTTTGGAATAGAAATTCGTATCCGTTGTCTCAAAATAAAGTCTCCCCACCTAAAAAAAGAAAGCATGGGAATTTGTTTTTTGGGACATGATCTCATCATCAAAGATGCCCCTTCACTTCAAAGGTTGCTCCTTGATTCTATTATAGTACCTTCGCAAATAACTATAGTCTCTGCGTGTAAACTGGAGACCTTGGGTGCAATTTGTGATCCTTTTAGATGGTTCAAGATGGTGTTTGGCTCCACACCTATTGAGCTAATGTATATTATTCATGTACACTTTTGTAATCTGCTTTTTTTCATTTGTGCGCATAAGTATCATCTTGGAGTACACTTTTGGTACTAATATTACGTTCTATGCTCAATGAAGAGCTTGTCCATCCTATCCATGGTGGTGGATTCTATCAAGACCTTTCATATCAGTATGTAGTGTTTTGATCTGAACACGATTATTGGCTTGCTGCAATGCTTTCCATGTCTGGAGAATTTGTATATAAATGTGATGATTTCACGCACATGGAAAGCCCATATATAATGTACTATAATTAATCGTTCAGCTATCACTCTTTCAACATAATCTTTTTTAGACATGAAGTGTTTTCAATCTTCATCTCTACTTACGCACTAACACATGGAGAAAAAAGTATAACCAATCGAGGGTTCAAGAAGCACCGGGATTTTCTCAAATCTCATGACATTCGTTTGAAGACAGTAAAGCTGGAAGGACATGCATCCAACAATGCAAACACTAGATTTGTCACATTCTTCATGTTGAATGCGAAGGCACTATTGTCCGTGAGGATTAAGTTTTTCAACAAGAAATTTCTTACGGCTGCAAGTGTTGAACAACATAAAGAGAAGTTTCACGTGGACCTAAGGGCTTCTGATCGTGCTCGGCTTCTATTTACAACAGACTGTCATCATGTACCAGTATAATTTCTGGCCCGAGATCTCGATTTTATGGATCAGACAGATCCATTTGATTTTGACTGCCGTAAACTTTGGTTGAGTTAGATGTCATTGTCCTGTTCAATACGAATTTTGTCTAAACCCGATGAGTAATTAATCCTCGTGCTTTTGTACTATTTGTAAGCTGGAGTTAGATATTGTTGCCCTTTTCAACTCAGCTTCGACCCATATTTTCTTTCATACTGGGCCAATGGCTTGCCATTTGTTTAATTAAGACATAAATAGTATAAGCATTCACAACATAGGGAAAGAACCTCACTCGCAGGATCCTTGAGATTTTTGTTCATTAAAAAACCGCAAGTTCTTAGCGCCCACCAGCACCCACAAACTTATTTTCAGCTAGCACACCAAATGGGTTGTAATTCTTAATAAGAAAAGCTACATGGTAGTGACAGATTTGCATTGGTCATTTGGAACCCACGAGGAAAAAGCCTATCCAGGGCGGTGCCGACTCGATAGTAAACATTGAGAAACCTGGTTTTAAAATTACTGTAAATCCAAAACTCACGTTAAAATCATGAAACTCGGCATGGTGTTATGACATAGCAGCAACATGTTGTGGTAAAAAAATTAGTCCAATTTGGGACAAGTTTTGGTACAAACTTCTTACAAACCAGAGCTTCTCTCAAAAAGGCTCTGGTTCCGAGAGGGACCTTGTCACCTATATGTGCGAAACGAGATGCATTGTCTCTTCCCGCCTTGATTTATTTTACAGAGGAAACATGCAACTATAGTAGTGTCGTCCTAAAAATATGAAATTATTCATGGTTCATTTTGCCTTTTTATACCTTATTTGAGTTTTCTAGGCATTTTGGAACATACTTTCGTGTGTGCAAAGGTGATGTGTGTACTAGCCACATATGTACTTGGATGTTCAATCTGTTTATGGAATCAGGTCCTTAAAAGTTATAAGTACATATGTTGTTGTTCTGTGTGCAATGACATCGCACACGGACCATACTGAGGAACCCGTCGGTGATGATTTCAGCAATCACTGACAATTGTGTACCAGCAAGCGTTTGCCCACAACACACACGGCTTATTAGCAGGAATCGTCTGTAATATTATCAATCTTCGCACACATTTTTGATTACAGACTTGTTTGTTGCATATCAGACACATCTTGTTAAATTGAACTGTTCCTGTTCTCCTGGCTCAAAGCAAACAGTTCATCCAAGTGAACCGTATGTCGTATATCGCACACACCTTGATCTGGCTGGCCATTTCTATTGTGTTGCCTAATCACAAACAGTTCATCCGAGTGAACTGTATGTTGTATATCGCACACACCTTCATCTGGCTGCCCATTTTTTTGTTTCGCCTCATCGCAAATAGTTAATTGAACTGAACCGTATGCCCTGCATTGCACACACAACTAAAATCTGAACCGTGTTTAATGCATTCATCATCGCAAATGTTTTGCACCTTTTTTGATGGGTTTTTACACCATCATTTTCGATTATTGCATCGCACTCAGTTTCGTCGAAGGGTCTCTGATCATAGTGTCACATTAGCAGCATCCTGCAGTAGTGTATTATACCATTGCTAGACTCATGGCAAGGCACACAACAGGTGAAGTACACAACATGGCATACTTTATAGAACCTATGGCTGAGGCATAGGGAATGATTTTCATTCTCTCTCTATCTTCTGCCGTGGTCGGGCTTTGAGTCTTACTCAACTTCACACCTTGAATACATGCAAGAACCCTTTCTTTAACTGATCCATTTTGAACTCCTTCAAAACTTTGTCAAGGTATGTGCTTTCTGAAAGTCCTATTAAGCGTCTTGATCAATCTCTATAGATTTTGATGCCCAATATGTAAGTATCTTCATCGAGGTCTTTAATTGAAAAATTCTTATTCAAGTATCCTTTTATGCTATCCAGAAATTCTATATCATTTCCAATTAGCAATATGTCATCCACATATAATGTCAGAAATGCTACAGAGCTCCCAATCACTTTCTTGTAAATACAAGCTTCACCATAAGTCTGTATAAAGCCATATGCTTTGATCACCTCATCAAAGCGTATATTCCAACTCCGAGATGCTTGCACCAGTCCATAGATGGATCGCTGGAGCTTGCACACTTTGTTAGCACCTTTAGGATCGACAAAAACTTCCAGCTGCATCATATACAACTCTTCCTAAAGAAACCCGTTAAGGAATGCAAGTTTTTGATATCCATTTGCCAGTTTTCATAATCATAAAATGCGGCAATTGCTAACATGATTTGGATAGACTTAAGCATCATTATGGGTGAGAAAGTCTCATCATAGTCAACCCCTTGAACTTGTCGAAAACATTTTGCAACAAGTCGAGCTTTGTAGATAGTGATATTACCGTCAGTGTCCGTCTTCCTCTTAAAGATACATTTATTATTTATGGCTTGCCGATCATTAGGCAAATCCATCAAAGTCCACACTTTGTTCTCATACATGGATCCTATCTCAAATTTCATGGCCTCAAGCCATTTTTTGGAATCTAGGATCATCATAGTTTCTTCATAGTTCGTAGGTTCACTGTTGTCCAACAACATGACTTCCAGGATAGGACCGTCGTACCACTCTGGTGCAGAATGTGTTTGGGTCGACCTACGAGGTTCAATAGTAACTTGATCTAAAGTTTCATGATCATCATCGTTTGCTTCCTCTCTGATTGGTGTAGGCATCACGGGAATTAGTTTTTTTATGTACTACTTTCCAATTTGGGAGAAGGTACAACTAGCTCATCAAGTTCTACTTTCCTCCCACTCACTTCTTTCGCGAGAAACTCCTTCTCTAGAAAGGACCCATTCTTAGAAACAAAGGTTTTGCCTTCAGATCTATGGTAGAAGGTATACCCAATAGTTTCTTTCGGATATTCTATGAAGATGCACTTCTCCGCTTTGGGTTCAAGGTTATCAGAAGCCTTTTGTCATAAGTGTCGCATCCCAAACTTTTAAGAAACAACAGCTTAGGTTTCTTGCCAAACCACATTTCATACAGTATCATCTCAACGGATTTAGGCGGTGCCCTATTTAATGTGAATGTGGCTATCTCTAATGCATAACCCCAAAATGATAGTGGCAAATCGGTAAGAGACATCATAGAACACACCATATATAATAAAGTATGGTTAGGACATTCGGACACACCATTGCGCTATGGTGTTCCAGGTGGAGTGACTTGTGAAACTATTCCACATTGTTTTAAATGAAGGCCAAACTCGTAACTCAAATATTTTCCTCTACGATTAGATCGTAGAAACTTTATTTTCTTGTTATGATGATTCTCCACTTCACTTTGAAATTCTTTGGACTTTTCAAACATTTCATACTTGTGTTTCATCAAGTAGATATACCCATACCTACTCAAATCATCTGTGAAGGTGAGAAAATAACGATACACGCTGTGTGCTTCAACACTCATCGGACCGCATACATCGGTATGTATTATTTCCAATAAGTCATTAGCTCGCTCCATTGTTCCGGAGAACAAAGTTTTAGTCATCTTGCCCATGAGGCATGGTTCACAAGTACCAAATGATTCATAATCAAGAGGTTCCAAAAGTCCATCTGTATGGAGTTTCTTCATGCGCTTTACACCAATATGACCTAAACGGCAGTGCCACAAGTATGTTGCACTATCATTATCAACTTTGTATCTTGGCATCAATATTATGAATATGTGTATCACTATGATCGTGATTCAATAAACCATTTACATTGGGTGTATGACCATAGAAGGTTTTATTCATGTAAACAGAACAACAATTATTCTCTGACTTAAATGAATAACTGTATTGCAATAAACATGATCTAATCATGTTCATGCTCAACGCAAGCACCAAATAACATTTATTTAGGCTCAACACAAATCCCGAAGGTAGAGGGAGTGTGCGATGGTGATCATATCAATCTTGTAAACACTTCCAACACACATCGTCACCTCGCCCTTAAATAGTCTCCGTTTATTTTGCAACTCCTATTTTGAGTTACTAATCTCAGCAACTGAACTAGTATCGAATACCCAAGGGCTACTACGAGCACCAGTAAGGTGCACATCAATAACATGTATATCAAATATACCTTTGTTTACTTTGCCTCCTTCTTACCTGCCAAGTATTTGGGGCAGTTCCGCTTCCAGTGACCATTTCCTTTGAAGTAGAAGCACTCAGTTTTAGGCTTGGGTCCAGCTTTGGCCTTCTTCATGGGAGCGGCAACTTGCTTGCTGTTCTTCTTGAAGTTCCCTTTCTTTACCTTGCCTTTTTTCTTAAAACTGGTGGTCTTGTTAACCATCAACACTTGATTTTCTTGATTTCTACCTCTGCCGATTTCAGCAGCGCGAAGAGCTTGGGAATCGTTTTCGTCATCCCTTGCATATTGTAGTTCATCACGAAGCTCTAGTAGCTTGGTGATAGTGACTGGAGAACTGTGTCAATCACTACCTTCTCTGGAAGATTAACTCCCACTTGATTCAAGCAATTGTAGTACCCAGACATTCCGAGCACATGCTCACTGGCTGAGCTATTCTCCTCCATCTTGTAGGCAAAGTACTTGTCAGAGGTCTCATACCCTCAACACGGGCATGAGCTTGAAATACCAATTTCAGCCCTTGGAACATCTCATATGTTCCATGGCGTTCAAAACGTCTTTGGAGCCCCGATTCTAAGCCATAAAGCATGTAGCACTAAACTATCAAGTAGTCATCTGATGGAGCTTGTTAAACGTTCATAACGTCTGCATCAGCTCCTGCAGCAGGTCTATCACCAAGCGGTGCATCAAGGACATAATTCTTCTGTGCAGCAATGAGGATAATCCTCAAATCATGGACCTAGTCCGCATTATTGCCACCATCATCTTTCAACTTAGTTTTCTCTAAGAACGTATCCAGAAAATGTTGAAGCCACATCGCGAGCTATTGAACTACAACATAATTTGCAAAGACATTTTGACTATGTTCATGATAAATCTTAGTTCAATTAATCAAATTACTAATGAACTCCCACTTAAATCAACACCCCTCAAGTTGTCTAAGTGATACATGGTCCAAATCAACTAAACCATGTTTGATCATCACATGAGATGGAGTAGTCTTCAATGGTGAAGATCTTTATGTTGATCATATCTACTATATGACTCATGTTCGACGTTTTGGTCTCTAGTGTTCCGAGACCATGTTAGTACATGCTAGTTTCGTCAAGTTTAACCCAAGTATTCTCGGTGTGCAAAACTGGCTTACACCCGTTGTATGTGAACGTAGAGTCTATCACACCCGATCATCATGTGGTGCTTCAAAACGATGAACTTTGGCAATGGTGCATACTCAGGGAGAACACTTTTATCTTGAAATTAAGTGAAAGTATCATCTTATAATGCTACCGTCGTTCTAAGCAAAATAAGATGCATAAAGGATAAACATCACATGCAATCAAAATATGTGACATGATATGACCATCATCATCTTGTGCTTTTGATCTCCATCTCCAAAGCATTGTCATGATCTCCGTCGTCATCGGCTCGACACCTTGATCTCCATCGTTGCGTCGGGGTCGTCTCGCCAACTATTGCTTCAACAACAATTGCTAACACATAGCAATAGAGTAAACCAAATAGATGGCGCTTGCATTTCATACAATAATTAAAAGACAACCCTAAGGCTCCTGCCAGTTGTCGATATTACAAAACATCATCATCTCATACAACAACGTATATCACATCACGTCCTGACCATATCACATCACAACATACCCTGCAAAAACAAGTTAGATGTCCTCTACTTTGTTGTTGCAAGTTTTACATGGCTGTTACGGGCAACTAGCAAGAACCATTCTTACCTACGCAAAACCACAACGGTGATTATCAAGTTTGCTACTTTAACCTTCTTCAAGGACTGACCGTAGTCAAATCTGGTTCAACTAAAGTAGGAGAAACAGACACCCGATAATGACCTTTATGCAAAACAAGTTGCATGTCACTCAGTGGAACCGTTCTCATGTGCGTGGACATGTAAGGTTGGTCCGGACCACTTCATCCCACAATGCCCCCGAATCAAAATAGGATGTTGGTGGTAAGAAGTATGAACATCACTGCCCACAACTTCTTTGTGTTCTACTTGTGCATATCATCTACGCATAGACCTGGCTCATGATGCGTCTGTTGGGGAATGTTGCATGGAAAACAAAAAAAAGTTCTATGCACACGGAAGATCTATCCATGGAGATGCACAGCTACGAGAGGGGAGAGTGTGTCTATGTACCCTCGTAGATTGTTAAGCGGAAGCGTTTATCAACGCGGTTGATGTAGTTGTACACCTTCACGATCCGCCCGATCAAGTACCGAACGTACGACACCTCCGTGTTCAGCACACGTTCAACTCGATGACGGTGGTGTTGCAGTTATCTCCATAGGGCTTCGCCGAGCACTACGAAAATATGACCAAGGATGAACTAGAGGGAGAGGGGCACTGCACACGGCTAGGGAATCATGGTGTGTGTTGCTCCTCTCCCTCCTCCCATATATATAGGTGGAGGGGGAGAGGAGGCAGCCCCTAGGGCGCCCCCAAGTGGCCGACGGCTGCCCTAGGGCACTTGCCAGGCCGTGCCCGTTTCCTTATTTGAACATGGGGGGAAAGGAAAGGGGGCTTGGCTGCCTTTGGGCGCCTCCCCTTCCTTTCCCTCCCTTCCTTGGCGCATAGGCTGGGGTGAAGGGGCACACCAGCCCCCTTGTGGGCTGGTGTGCTTCCCTCCCTTGGCCAATAAGGCCCACCGCTTACCGGTGGCCTCCCGGAACCCCTTCTGGCACTCCCATAAATACTCGGTACACTCCGAAACCTTTACCTTTGGACCATTCTGGAGCTCCTCGTTATGTCTGTGATCTCATTTGGGACTCGGAACAACATTCGTTCACCAACTCACATAACTCATATAACACTATATCATCAATTAACATTAAGCATGCGGACCCTACGGGTTCGAGAATGACGTAGACATGACCGAGACAATTCTCTGGTCAATAACCAATAGCGGGACCTGGATGCCCATATTGGTTCCTACATATTCTATCGGTTGAACCTTATGACAACATATGTAATTCCCTTTGTCTATCGGTATGTTACTTGCCCGAGATTCGATCGTCGGTATCTCTATACCTAGTTCAATCTCATTACCGGCAAGTCTCTTTAATCGTTTCATAATACATCATCTTGCAACTAACTCCTTAGTCACTTTGCTTGCAAGCTTCTTGTCATGTGTATTATCGAGAGGGCCCAGAGATACCTCTCCGATACACGGAGTGACAAATCCCAATCTTGATTCACACCAACTCAACAGACACCTTTGGAGATACCTGTAGAGCATCTTTATGATCACCTAGTTATGTTGTGACGTTTGATAGCACACAAGGTATTCCTTCGGTAGCCAGGAGTTGTATGATCTCATGGTCGAAGGAACATGTATTTGACATTAAGAAATCAGTAGCAATAAATTGAACGATCAGATGCTATGCTAACAGTTGGGTCTTATCCATCTCATCATTCTCCTAATGATGTGATCCCATTATCAAATGACAACTCATGTGTATGGTTAGGAAACCTTAACCATCTTTGATCAACGAGCTAGTCTAGTAGAGGCTCACTAGGGACATGGTATTTGATTATGTATCCACACATGTATTTAAGTTTTCGGTCAATACAATTCCAGCATGAATAATAAAGCTTTATCATGATTAAGGAAATAAACCATTTTATTATTTCCTCTAGGGCATATTTCTATCGCGGTGCAACACGATCACCTATGGGGCCATCGGCCCCTTTGTGGTTCAGCAAGGGGGAGGGACGCGTTGCACAAAGAGAGGAGGCCGTGGAGCAGCACAGTAGGGATGACACGGGCAGTTTTTACCCAGGTTTGGGGTGCCGCAAGGCGTAAAACCCTACTCTTGCTTTGGTGGATTGATGAGAGGACCGTGGTGGAGACGCAGCGCCCAAGCCCGATACGGTCGCCTGGGGACGAGAGCAGCTACGCGCGTATGGGTGTACAGAGGTCCAAATCCTTTCAAAAGTTGCCACTACCCTCCTTTTATTGGTCAAGGGGGAACGACAATGGCAAAGTGTTCATTATCCGGTGATTTTATAGCCAACAGTGCTATCATACCTAACTCTCGCAGTTAGGACAAAATGCATTAAATGCACCACTGTATGTCACGTCGTGGGTGCAATCCGACAAGCCTTACCGCGCCGTTCTGGTCGTCTTCTGTCTGCCTGTATGACACACGTCTGGACTGGTGTCACACAGGGATGATTTCCTCTCCAAATACTGCCATGTGCTAAGTGACTACCACTTAGCCATCTGGGGGTTCGACACCGCATCGACAAGTGACTTGCGTCACTGTGAGGTTGAGCGATGGAGCCTTGGCGGGAAAGTTTATCTCCGCTGTCCCCGGCAAGCTTGCTGGGGAATATTTGCCTCGCCATTGGGGATGCCTCGAACTGCTAGGCTCGCGTGCCCGGCAAGGGAGATTTTTCCTTAGCAATATCTTGCTCCTTTTGGTTGATCTTGGTCTTCTTGATCCGCCCTTTGATCTCTCAAATAGTTGTTTCTTCTGCTTGGTCTTCTCTTGGATGCTGCAAACTTGCCCTCGAGCCTGTGTATAGTTCAGGCAACATATACCAAGGTTTGTTGCACCGACAGGAGCCCCCGGGCCTGGCCCGAACGCGCTACCGAGCGTCATCTGGATAGGCCCTATCTAGTACATAGGCGGAGAACTTGTGGTAGCTCTTTCCTTGAGATTTCCTTTCCTCCTTCATTAACCTATGCTCGAGTCAGTTTCCTATTTTCCCGCATGTCATGCGATGCCAAAGGTGGTGGGGCCATCTCTGTAATGGCCCGTGAATGACGTTAACCCATGGGGGAGTAACTGCCAATTCACTCATCCCACCACGCCCTTATCATTTGCCACGTATATTGCATGTAGCGAGTGGGGTAGGTAGTGGAGACGCGTGGTGCGGGAAAATGCTTCATGGCACGGACATGAAATTCTCGGATTGGTGTAAGAGGGTGGCCGATGGGTCCGGCCACCGTTTGCAGCTCAGGCGGGTCGGACTCAGTGGAGCCCCCAGGAGTAGGTGGAGGATCAGCCCCCGACCCCTGCTCTCCTATAAAAGGGGGAGCACTATGGGGAGTGGAGGCATCCATCCATGCATTTCCACCTTCTTCTTTGTCATGCCGAGGGGAGAGATCGGGGCCAAGCCTCGGTTCTTCGTTCGGGCGTGACGATGCCGAATACTCGCGTTGACGCCCCAGGAGTGAGTCTGGTCTAGGATCATAGGAGATGCGGCGGCTGTGGATGTGGGCGCCGAACCGACCGCAGCGTGGGAGGCGTTGCATTTCTCCAAAGTGGTGGTGCCCTCGTTTCTCCAACACAAGCCAGTCGCTTGGAGGGGAGAACTAGCCTTTGCCGCAGGTCGTCGGGGCTTGTCATCCCGTCGGCAAGGCCCCTGAGGCTTCTGGCGCCCTCCTGGGATGTTGTGCCTGGGATCCTTGGTGATCCTAGCACTACCCCATCTAGCTGGGTCGGGGTTGACGCTGAAGATGGTGGTGCCTTCCTGCCCGCAAAGGTGGGGAGTGTCGCTCCTCGCACGCCTCGAACGCCGCCATAGTGGGCTGCTTCTCCGGGGAGGCACCGGGCTGAGGGGTCGGCGTCCTCCTGGAGCGGTGGTGATAAGGAAAAACAAGGGAAGACGGAGAAGGCAGGTGGCAGGCCATCAGGTCGGAGTACGATGGCACTGACGCTTCGTCTCGTACTGCCGGCCTGCTGCCTCATCTTTCTGCTCTTCCCCTCGCTCCCAACACCATCATCATCAGCCTCTTCTGGATGACTACCGGGGAGGGGAAGCTCTCTTGGTGCCTTCAACTCCTCCAATAGTCTTCCAGTTGTGCTATGATAGGCTTTCCCTGCCGGCGCCTGTGTTGGGGCGTCCTGCTGGCCCTGGGGGTGGTGACTAGGGCACCACCGAGCTGCTCTCCCCGTCCCCTTTCTTCGCAGCCTCGCCACTCCCGATCTTGTCAGGCTGCTCCCGGCAGGCCTTGACGGGGTCAGGCTAGGCTTCTGCCCAGGCACTCTTTTGCCCTCTTCGCCTCCCCTTATAGTTCCTAGGAGGAGAGGGACAAGAAAGGGATTATGGGGCACTTATCTTTTTTCAGCCTAAAATATGTAGGCACTTGCCAAGCTCTAATCTTAATCATGTAATCTTCTTTGTCCATGTTCGTGTCATGTAAGATATGTACTTGTTTATATGCATATTAATGAAAAAGACAAGTCTTGCCAGGCACTTGTGCATGCATTACATTCATGAAGAGGCGGAATGCCTCTATATGTTTAAGTAAACAAGTTTTCCCGGTAAGCTATCTTGCCGGTATCTTTCATTCATTGTCGCGGGGCTAAGCCTGCCAGGCTCGGGTTTATGGAAAGGGACCAGCCCCTGTCGAACATTCTCCGTCGAAGGCCACTACAACCACCTTGCCCGAAGCAACATTCGGGTCAATGGATGGGAGCACCCATGCTTCGAAGTGACGAGGCTTCCATATGCACAAGTTTCTCTTTATAGAACAAATATGGATAAGAAGGAACTTATCTGTTTAGCTTGTCGAGGACCAATATGTAGACTTGTCTTCGTTTCATCTCTCCGGGATCGAGTCTGCGATAAGAACCTTGTAGTTTAGTGCAGAGGAAAACAAAGTTGCATATGATCCTTTCTACATGATCATGCTATGCTCATGATATGCTTATGCATGCATGCAAGTTTTCAGGGACCCCCTCAACGCTTCGTTTATTCATCTGTTGCTCAAGGTCTACTCCTGGATTTTTACAAAGGGTTACATGCAGCATTGGCAAAGCTTGTACAAAAGGGTGGCTACCGGGCAGGGCCCGACAGCCGCGCCTTACGAGTAGAACTTACGGAGATGCTCAATGTTCCATGAGTTTTGCAACTGAATGCCATCTCCGGTCTCCAGACGGACTACACCAGGTCTGGTGACTCATACTACCCGGTAAGGGCCTTCCCACTTTGGTGTCAGCTTGTTTGTACCCTTGGCGGACTGAACGCGCCTAAGGACAAGGTCGCCTTCCTCAAGGCTCCGGGCATGAACCCTGTGGCTATGGCAGCGGTGTAGGGCATGCTGATAGCGTGCAACACGTGTAGCAGCCCAGAGACGGTTCTCCTCGAGGAGCACGGCATCGTCATGCCAGTGCTGTCCTTGCTCTACTTCAACGTAGGCAAGTACTCGAGGTCACGCGTATATGAGTTCCGTGGGGATCACTGCTTCTGCCCCATAGACTTGGGAGAAGGGAGTCTGGACGGTAGATCGATTTGGTGTCGTACGGAGGGACCATAGAACCATCGGCAGCTCATCAATCCGATGCCTGTTGCACTTCTGCAGTCTATCAAATGTTCTTGTCTTGAGTCCTCACAGCACTTCAGCATTCTCCCTCTCAGCTTGTCCGTTGCTTCTGGGATGGGCCATAGAAGCAAATGAGACCTTGCTTCCGAGGGCTTGAACGTATTGCATGAAGGCGCCGCTTGTGAATTGGGTGCAGTTGTCAGTGATGACTCTAGCGGGTACAGTGAAGCGTCATACCAATCCCTTCAAGAACTTGATAGCTGACTGTCCGGTTACCTTCCTCACGGGCTCCACCTCTGGCCGCTTTGTAAACTTGTCGATGGTGACGTACAAGAATTCAAAGCCCCCGGTAGTGCGGGGGAAGGGGCCCAAGATGTCGAGCCCCCAGACCAAGAATGGCCATGACAAAGGAATCGTCTAGAGAGCTTGAGCAGGCTGATGGATATTCTTGGAGTGGAACTGACAGGCTTCACATCTGGTGACTAGATGCATGCATCTTGCAGGGCCGTGGGCCAGTAGAAACCTTGCCGGAAAGCTTTTCCAACCAAGGCCCTTGATCCAATATGGGAGCCGCACATGCCTTTGTGTATCTTTGTGAACATTTCCTTTCCCTCTTCCCGGCAAATGCACTTCAATTTCACACCATTGGGCCTCCTTCTATATACTGTGTTATCGATGAACTGATACATACTGGCCCTCCGGGCTACTCTTTCAGCTTCTTCTTGCTCTTCGGGAAGTTCTCATGTTTGGAGGTAGTGGACTATGTGTTGTGCCCAAGTTGGAGCCTAGGGATCGACAATGAGGGCAAATGGCACCTCCTCATTCGTGGAAGCACAAGCCTCAACCACAGGAACCGGTGGTTCGGTAGGAGGGTGCTTCTCACCAAGCGAAGTGGAGTTGTTCCCGCCAACCTCTCTACGAGGGGCTTCGAGAAGCTCTGCCGAGAAAGGTTTGCCTAGATTCAGTTTCCTCCTCTTTCTGGCCATTGTTGCTGGGGATACTGAGGGTTGCTTTAGCTGGAGGACAAAAGTCCCTGGTTCCATAGGAAGCTTTTGCGCAACGTACTTTGATAGATGATCAGCAATGCTGTTTTCCGCGCATGGCACATGCTCTGTTTGCAATCCATCGAAGTGCTCCTCCAACTTTCTCTCTTCCTCCACATATTCCTCCATCAATGGGCTCTGATAATGCTTGTTAATTTGCTTCACCACGAGTTGTGAGTCTCCTCGAATGATCAACTTCTTGATTCCCAGTTTTGTTGCAATCCTGAGCCCAACAAGGAGTCTTTCATACTTTGTAGTGTTGTTGGTAGCCTCCTCCCAAGGGAAATGCATCTGGACCACGTATTTGAGGTGTTCTCCAGTAGGTGCAACGAAGAGCATGCCAGCTCCCGCACCTTGTAGTGAGAAAGCACCGTCAAAGTACATGATCCATTCCTGCTGCGCTTCCTTGTCGGGAATAACTACTTCTGGTGTCTCTTCATCTGGAGTAGTGTCCATTCTGCAATAAATTTTGCCAGTGCTCTGCTCTAAATGGTTGATGTGCTCTCAAACTTCAAACCGAATCTGGACAACTCCAAATCCCATTCCACTATTTTGCCAGTGGCCTCCGGGTTCCTCAGTATGCATTGCAGAGGAAACCTAGCGACAACCGTGATCTCGTGGGCTTGGAAGTAGTGGTGCAGTTTCCTTGAGGCCATAATGAGACCTAAGATCAACTTTTGCACACCAGTGTACCTTGATCTAGCCCCCTGCAATAGGGAGCTGACAAAGTAAACTGGACGCTACACCACCTTCTTCCTTGCCGCAGTTTTGGGATTGCCTTCACTTCTCTGCTCTTCTTTTTCTTGGTTTGCATCTGAACTTGCTGGGATAGGTTCGCTTTCCTCTCCAGAAGAGATGGTAGACGCGACTGCTTCTTCATCTAGTTCCCACTGTGCCACCAGTGCTGCACTAACCACTTGATTGGTTGCCGCTAAGTATAGCAGCAATGACTCTTGTGGTTCAGGAGCGACTAAGGTGGGAACAGGGGAAAGATAGGTCTTCAGATCCTGCAGCACTGCTTCTGCCTCCGGGGTCCACTTCACCGGCCCTGCTTTCTTCAAAATCTTGAATAATGGCAAGGCATGCTCGGCTGACTTGGAAATGAACCTGCTTAGCGGGGCAACACATCCGGTCATATGCCTTACATCTTTAACTGACCTGGGTGCTTGAATCTATTCGATCGCCTTGATCTTCTCGGGGTTAGCCTCTATCCCTCGATGGGACATGAAGAAGCCAAGCAGCTTGCCAGAAGGAATGCCAAACACACACTTCTCTTGGTTTAGCTTCAAGTTGACCTTGCACACATTTGCAAAAGTTTCTTCTAAGTCTTGAATGAGCGTTGATCTATCCTTGGTCTTAACCACTATATCATCCATATAAGCTTCAATATTCCTGTGCAGCTGGGATTCGAACCCCATTTGCACAGTTCTTGCAAAAGTGGACCTGGCGTTCTTCAACCCAAAGGGCATCCGTACGAAATAGTATGTGCCACTTGGGGTTATGAACGCCGTCTTCTCTTCGTCTTCCTTGGACATGAATATCTGGTGATACCCAGAGTAGCAATCCAAGAAGGAAAATAGATCACACCCATAGGTGGAATCCACGATCTGGTCGATACGCGGCAAGGGGAATGGGTCCTTCAGGCGAGCATTGTTTAGATTAGTGAAATCTATGAAAAGCCTCCACTTCCCATTCGCCTTGCGCACTACCACTGGGTTCGCACACCATGTCGGATGCTATACTCCTCTGACCAAACTAGCTGCCTCAAGTTTCTTGATCTCCTCGGCAATGAACTATTGCCGCCCCAAGGCTTGTTTCCCGACCTTCTGCTTGACGGGTCGGGCATGAGGGCAGACAACAAGGTGGTGCTCGATTACCCCCCTTGGAACACTGAGGATGTCAGATGGTTGCCAAGCAAACACATCAACATTCGCCCGCAGGAAGGCAGCGAGCATGCTTTCCTATTTGTCGGTGAGGGTGGAGCTGATAGTGAATGTACCATCAATGCCAACAAGCCCTGCCAGGACCTTCATCACAGCGGGTGCATCAACCTTGGATCTCTTGATAGTGGAGCTCTCCGGCAAATTATCAATGGGCGCAGCACACTCCAGAGAGGCGCGTTTCCCGGATTACTTGCTGATGCTTCCACTGGCTTTCTTCCCTTTCATACATTCCTTGGCGGGAGCGGGAGCTTTCATGGCCTCAGTGGCGACTGCTTCCCGGTACATCTTATCCACGCATATGATTGCGTCCTTCTTGTCCGATGGAATGGAAATGACGCACATAGGCCCTGGCATCTTCAATGTGTTGTAGGCATAGTGAGGTGTCGCCATAAATTTTGCCAAGGCTAGAGGGCCAAGGATTCCATTGTACAACAGGGGGAGATTGACCACATCAAACACAACCTTCTCAGTGCGGTAGTTCAATTCTCCTCCAAAGGTTACCAGCAGTGTGATCTTTCCCTTAGGACGACTCCTCCCAGGGTTGATCCCTTCGGAAGTACCAGTAACCTTGATGTCAGGGAAAATACACAGGGGTACATGTTTGCCCCTGACTAGTGCGTGGACAAGCCAAGGGCAGAGCAATGTGAACAAGGGACCAAGAGACTCGAAGAACCAAGTAGCAGATCAGAAGGAACCATGTCACGCCCAATATGCGATACTATCCTAAAGAGACTCGAAGGTCCCACCAAGGATAGAACCACATATTGAAACGCTTTTGCAAGGTGGATATGATTACATCCACATTACATAATAGATGGGGATACATACAAAAGGCATACAATGCCACACGAATACAACATCATCTTACATAAGAGCACCATCCGACTACGGATGAAACACAAACAGAAACTCAAACGACATCCACCCTGCTAGCCCAGGCTGCCGACCTAGAACCTATCCCCCGATCGAAGAAGAAGCAGAAGAAGAACTCCAAACAAGTAAACATCGCTCTCGCGTCATGATCATCGCATAACCTGTACCTGCAACTGTTGTTGTAGTAATCTGTGAGCCACGAGGACTCAGCAATCCCATTACCATGGGTATCAAGACTAGCAAAGCTTAATGGGAAAGGAAGGGGGGTAAAGTGGTGAGGTTGCAGTAGCGACTAAGCAAGTATGGTGGCTAACATACGCAAATAAGAGAGAGAAGAGAGCAAGCGGAACGGTCGTGAAGCTAGCAATGATCAAGAAGTGATCCTGAACTCCTACTTACGTCAAACATAATCCAAAAACCGTGTGCACTTCCCGGACTCCGCCGAAAAGAGACCATCACGGCTACACACGCGGTTGATGCGTTTTAATTCGGATCTGGTGTCAAGTTATCTACAACCGGACATTAACAAATTCCCATCTGCCCATAACCGCGGGCACGGCTTTCGAAAGTTTATACCCTGCAGGGGTGTCCCAACTTAGCCCCTGATAAGCTCTCGCGATCAATGAAGGATATACCTTCTCACAAGAAGACCCGATCAGACTCGGAATCCCGGTTTACAAGACATTTCGACAATGGTAAAACAAGACCAGCAAAGCCGCCCGCTGTGCTGACAAATCCCGATAGGATCTGCACATATCTCGTTCTCAGGGCACACCGGATGAGCAAGACGTCAGGTTGGCATAGACCCTGGTTGCCCAGGGGGCGCCGGACATCGCTCGGTTTGGACCAGCACTTGGAGAAGCACTGGCCCGGGGGGGTAAAATAAAGATGACCCTCGGGATGCGCGACTCCCAATGGAAAAAGGCTAGGTGAGGCAAATGGTAAAACCAAGGTTGGGCCTTGCTGGAGGAGTTTTATTCAAAGCGAACTGTCAAGGGGGTCCCATAAATCACCCAACCGCGTAAGGAACGCAAAATCCGGGAACATAACATCGGTATGACGGAAACTAGGGCGGCAAGAGTGGAACAAAACACCAGGCATAAGGCCGATTTTTCCACCCTTTACCAAGTATATAGATGCATTAATTAAATAAGAGATATTCTGATATCCCAACATAATCCTGTCCACCATGGAGCAATCTTCAACTTCACCTGCAACTAGCAACGCTATAAGAGGGGCTGAGCAAAAGCGGTAACATAGCCAAACAACGGTTTGCTAGGACGGGTGTCAAAGGTTAGAGGTTCATGGCAATTCGGGGAGGCTTGAAGAACAGGTGATAGGAAGCGCAGCATAGCGATAGAACGAAACAACTAGCATGGCAATGATAGTAGTAAGATCCAGGGTAGCGGTCATCTTGCCTGAAATCCCGCAAGGAAGAAAAACGAGTCCATGAAGAAGATGAAGCCACGAAGACGAACCAAGCATAGACGAACGAATCCTCACAATCGCTACGAAACGGGAACTATGCACACAACATGGTAATACACCACACATGAACATGACATGATGCACAAACAAGTATGATGCAAGACAAGACTGCATGAAGCTACTCATGGCAAGAGATGATGCACACAAGAGCAACACATCAAAGCAGGTTTAAATGAGGCCGGAAACAACATATAACAATTCCGGTAAGTCCTCATATGCAAATTTCGAAATTGGTCCAGATCTGAACAAACTTTATGATCAAGTTGTTAAACAGCAAGTTAAAATGCACCAAAATGATCTACACGAGATTCTAGTCAAGTTACATATAAAGTTCATTAGATTTGGAGCTACGGCCTAGAAGATATGAGCAAAACAAGATAAACATGGCATTGATGCAAAATGCACCCAAACATCAAGCCAACACCTCAAAACATGGATGCAACATGATAATATGAAACTACATGCAAAATCAAGCAAGTTTCATATAGAGCACACTCGAAACGGAGCAACGGTTCAACACACACATGAAACAAGTTATAGCAACAATCTGTCCAAAACAGCAACTAGGCATATTGCAAGCATCAAAACAACATGCTACATTACCACAATGTGAAAACAAGAGGCATGGACATGATTTACAGGTAAAGCATAACAAAACATGTACACTGAGCTATCTCCAGAAAACACTAGAACATGCTCAAACACACATGGAAAGATTGCAAATAATAACAGTTTTAGACTTCGCAGAAATAACATCAGGTTGCAATGTTTAGAGCTATCAAACAACATGTTATAGGAACATATCATGGCAAACAAAGGCATGGCATGAACTTACTAATTGCATAGAACAAAAGTCGTTTGCTGACCATGAGCCAGAAAGGATCAGAAGATATGATGGCACCCATGTAAACATAGCAAGTTATATGACAAATTCATACATGGCAGGAACAACGATAAGTAGGCATGTTGGTGAGCTTGTACCACTCACCACAGAGAAATATATGGCATGACAAGGCAACCAACAGCAAGAAGACATGTTTATGAAGCTAAGCATGGCAATAGCAAGTTCATAGGGCACATGGATCACTAGTAAAACACATGGCAAAACTGAACTTAATGTTAACAGGCTGATAGCAACATTATATAGCAAATTTGGAGCATGATAACAACAATCTATAGCAAGCAATAAATGCAACCAGGGGCATGGATGGATAGAGCATGACATGTAGAACAAAACCTACTTAGTGAACATCTCCAGATTAGGCGTAGAATGACATGTAGCAGCAGGTTTACATAGCATCACAAAATAACAGATTCAGCCTAACAAAACAGCAACAGCAAGTACACTACTTCACGAGCTCGATTCACTCACCACAAGTCATTGGATGACAAGATAAGCATAGCATCCGCAAGAAAACATGTTTATGAAACTAACTAAGGCAATAACAAGTTCATATCATGCAAGGATCAACTACAACAACCTTGGCAAAATTGAATATGTAAACAATCTACCAGGAAACATTTTATAGCAAAAGTAGAGCAAGAAAATGACATGCTAGACTACTCCAAAATTGCAATAAGGGGCATGAATGGATAGAAAATAACCATATGTTCAAAACATATTTACTGAAGTATCTCAAAATATGCTTGGATCTCTCTGTAGCATCAAGTTTACATGGCATTAAAAATAACAGCCGAACAGGGACTGAAATCAGCAACATCACGAAGCCTAGTTTGCATGCTTGTTCTAGTCACCACATTGATCACAAATATACATGGCATACACCACTGTAAAGATGGCATGATGTAGAACAAAACACATGTAGACATCAACCTCATAGGATGCACACATCAAACATGGCAAAAATGACAATTGAACATGTTCTGTTAACAGACAGCAGACAACATTATATAGAACTCTTGCAACAATGATTCAGGCATCAAGATGAGCTCAAATGAACATGGTGCAATGGAATGAAATGTAGAGAATCTCACAGCGAACACTTTGATATATTACACGCACGAAACAGAGCAGTATGCATGGAGATATGATGCGATGAACATGGCATGATAATGTACAAATTTTAGGGACTTAGGCAAAATCGGGGTCAACCTCAGACAGATCTGGATCTGGCGCGGAACCCGAGGTTCGCCGGAGATTCCGTAGGAGTTAGGGAGGAAGGTGGCCGGGGAGGTCGAGGAGGAGGCCGTATGAAGCGGGGGCGGACGGATCTTGGCGCGAGGCGACGCGCGGGCGTGGAGACCGAGGACGGGACAACGGCAGAGGAGCTGCGGCGGTCGGCGGGCGGCGCGGCCGGAGCCGGTGGAGACTACGACGGAGATGGCCGGCGGCGGGGAGCAGGCCGGGCGGAGGGGCGCGCTCGGGCGGCGGCGGCGGCGCGCGGGCCGCGTGGGCTAGCTGCGGGCCGGGCGGGCCGCGGGCGGCGGACGGCGGCGGTGGCCACATGGCGGGATCTGGTTGGGCAGGGCGCGGCGGCGGACGCGTCCATTCTAGATCGGACGTGTCCGGCGGGCGAGAGGAGCGGGGCTAGGGTTTCGGGGGAATTCATCCGCAAATTTCGGGGGAGGGGGCTATTTATAGATTTCTGGGAGCTAGGAGAGTCCAAAAGAGGTGAGGTTTTCGCCCACACGATCGTGATCGAACGACCAAGAGCATGGAGGGGAGTTAGATGGGTTTAGGGCCACTTTGGAGGGGTGTTGGGCTGCAAGACAAAAGGGGTTTTGCGGGCTACGCGGTTAACCATTGGAGTATCAAACAGACTCCAAATGGCACGAAACTTGACAGGCGGTCCACCGGTGGTGTACCAAGGCCGCTTGGCAAGACTCGGTCCATTCCGAGAATGTTTAACACCTTCTCACAGCGAGAGACAAAAAGGGGGGCGCCGGAGGGCATAGGAGTGCCGGATTGCAAAACGGACAACGGGGAAAATGCTCGGATGCATGAGACGAACACGTATGCAATGCAATGCACATGATGACATGATAAAATGCAACACGCAAGCAAATGACATGGCAATGACGGCAAATAACTGGCAGACACCTGGCGCATCGAATCCGGGGCGTTACAGACCAAGACTAGGACAGAACGAGCAGATGTGATCAAGGAAGAAGCCTCCCTTGCCAAGCAGGCGAGCCTAGCAAGGGGCGAGGCCACCCCCAGAAGAAGAGGATGCAGGCGCCCTTGGAAGGGCCTGTCAGGGCTCACGGAGGCCAAATCACCTCACCGACTACCTCACCACGACCCACGTTGCCGATCAGTGCGGTGTCAAGATGTAGGATGATTAAGTGGCAGCCATTCTCCACATGGCAGCCACTTCCTACCAAGTGAACCCACAAATGACACCCATCGAGAGACGTGTCAAGTGAATAGGCGTGGAGCTGGCGAATTAGCCTGGCAAGCCTTGCCAGGCAACCAACGACCTGACACTAAGCGGTGCATTAAATGCATGATGTCAGCCTACACAGTTAGGTATGATAGGACTGTTCGCTATCATATCAGTGTCTAATGACTAATTTGCCACTATGGTAACCCCTTGATCTATAAAAGGAGGCCCATGGCAATGATTCGAGGGGTTAGAAGGTTAGACCAGTTACACCCCCGTACGCACGTAGTCGCCGTTGCCCCGAAGCAACCCTTGCTAGGCAAGTGTACTACGCATCACCACCACCTTTTCCCAATCAATCCACCAAAGAAGGAGTAGGGTTTTACGCCTCATGACGGCCCATACCTGGGTAAAACTGCCTGTGTGATCCCTGTTGTGCTGCCTTGCGTTGGTCCGCTATTTTTGCAACGCGACTCACCCCTGCCGAACCAGCAAGGGGTTGTCCTGGTCCCATAAGTGGCTATGGTTTCCTGCGACATCTTTGGCGCGCCAGGTAGGGGGAATGCTTGCGCGAACTTGAAGATGTAAGCAGCGCGTCATCTTCACCACCATGTGCACCATCGACGATGCCACCGGCCGTGGCACATGCGAGGGTGCAGAAGAAAAGTGGGCCAATCCCCGCACCACATCACTGGCCTCCATGCCTTGCCGCGGTCGCGATCACGATGATGATCCCCACTGGAGGTAGGAGACCTGTCTCGGCGTCCTATATGATGTATCCACCATCCGGGCGCCGCTCGAAGAGAAAGCACAGAACCCACAGACGTGAACTCCCTCCTCCCCATCTCTTCCCTTCGTCAGTAGTCGAATCTCTTCAGCCTCGGCAGCACCGGCATCGAAGATTACCATGCCACGCTTAGTCCAGTATTCGCCCTGCTTAGGGCAATCCTGAGCGAGGCGCTGGACGAGTCCGTGGGTTGACACTGAGGGAGTCCTGGATTAGGGGCTCCTCGGACAGCCAGACTATATACTTTGGCCGGACTATTGGACTATGAAGATACAAGATTGAAGACTTCGTCCCGTGTCCGGGTGGGACTCTCCTTTGCGTGGAAGGCAAGCTTGGCAATTCGGATATGTAGATCTCCTTCTCTGTAACCGACTCTATGTAACCCTTGCCCCCTCCGGTGTCTATATAAACCGGAGGATTTAGTCCATAGGACAACAACGATCATAATCATAGGCTAGCTTCTAGGGTTTAGCCTCTATGATCTCGTGGTAGATCAACTCTTGTAATACTCATATCATCAAGATCAATCAAGCAGGAAGTAGGGTATTACCTCCATCGAGAGGGCCCGAACCTGGGTAAACATTGTGTCCCCCGCCTCCTATTACCATTAGCCTTAGACGCACAGTTCGGGACCCCCTACCCGAGATCTGCCGGTTTTGACACCGACATTGGTGCTTTCATTGAGAGTTCCACCGTGCCGTCACGATAAGGCATGATGGCTCGCCTTGTTATCAAGGACCACAACACCTCTGGGAGAGCCCTGGCTTTAGGCCAAACTCTCCGACTAGGCGGCTTCGTCACGACTGCCCGTTCGGACGTCGCACCGACGATGACTTCTCAGGTCATCAAAGCCAGCCTCCACGTCAGCTCAGAACTCACCGAGCAGATGGATCCAATGGAGCTCTCCTCCCTGAACGAGCTCTTGGATCACATCGCCGCTCTAGGAGTCGCTACGGACTATGATCGGATTGGGCTTAAACCCGACCAAAGGGAGATCAACTCTCTGCCAGTCACCCATCAGATAGCGGTGGTGGAGGAGCAATGCAGCGATTCTTCCTCTATTTTGAGGACGAACTGTGTCTGGATTCCTGAGCTCTCCAAGCCAGATACCTGTCTACGGGAGGACATGGCCCAAGCTCCGAACATAGAATCGGACAGCGGGCTAGAAAAATTGGGCAACATCCCAGAGCCCGAGCTGCCAAGCTCGGAAGCTCCTCTGCACCTGGGTCTCAGATCGGGTCAGGGTTTGGACTTAAATCTACCCACCCACCCAGATACAAGTGATCTTTCCCACATTAGACAAGAGCCTGAAGAGAGAGTACATCACTTCTGGGCCAGATTCCTCCTTGTAATGAGCAAGGTTAAGGACTATCGCGAGGAAGACGCAATCTCATTCTTTTGCAAAAATTGCACGGACAAGGTTGTCCTCAACGCCATAAGTTGCCGTGACATAGTACACTTCGCTGACTTGGTGGACATAGTACAGAAGTACTGTGCGATGGAAAGCGCCTGGAAAACCCAAACAAAATTCTAGGATCCTCCAGCTCTCACTAAACCCCTCATCTGAATTAAAGGGTGCACTCTCGCAAGTCACCTGGTCTAATTACAAAGAAACTAAAGCCCACTACAGGGCGTGGAACCGTATTGGAGGGATGGCTTAATGGGCCATGCAAAATTCACAGTACACCGAACACCATACCAACACACAGCCTTAGAGCATGTTGGATACTCCGACAGGTGGCTAAGAGCGGCGAGGGTCTCCTCATCAACAATACCGCAGAACACCGTCCCGCGGAAAATAACAATACAGTACCGACAGTCTTTGAGACTTTCGCCTCAAATAATAGGCGCAAGCGAGCACTCCGCAGCCTCGCCGAAGTCTGCCACGTCACAGCAATAAATCCATGGAACGACACGGCCATAACCTTCAATGCCAGTGACGAACCTCAATTCCGAACAGTCCAAGCACCAGCCGCTTTGGTCCTTAGTCCAATTGTGGACAACTTCCAGCTTACTATAGTGCTCATGGACGGTGGCAACGGATTAAACCTCATCTACGAGGAGACTCTTAACAAAATGGAAATAGACAAGAGCCGCATTGAGCAAAGCATCATGACCTTCAGGGGAATCATCCCTAGCCGGGAGGCACGATGTGCGGGAAAAATCACACTAGATGTAGTATTCGGCACGCCGAAAAATTACAGGTCCAAAGAAATCACATTCCAGGTGGCCCCGTTCAGTAGGGGATACCACGCCCTTTTAGGGCGGGATGCATTCACGAGCTTTCAAGATATACCCCATTACGGGTACGTGAAGCTCAAGATGCCTGGGCCCAATGGAATCATCACTATCCCTAGTGATCCGGACATAGCACTCCGCGCCAAAAATAAAACCGTTGCACTGGCCCTTGAGGCATTATTCGAAGCCCTCGTGTCCGAAGAACTAACTGCGCTGCGCTCCATCAAGGACATGGACGATGTGATACTCGACAAACGACACAAATCCACCTCTTTCAAACCAGCGGACGATATAGTCAAATTCCAGGTCCACCCAATGGTCCCTACAAGAACAGCATCCATCGGGGCACAACTGAACCCCACAATAGACGCTGCACTGCAAGAATTCTTGCGTGAGAATTGGGACATCTTTGACTGGCATCCTTCAGACATGCCAGGTATCCCACGCAGGCTGGCCAAACATAGCCTAAACATACTGAAGGGATACAAGCCGGTCAAGTAGACTCTTCGACGCTTCTCAGAACCTAAGTGACAAGCCATGGGAGAAGAGCTAGCCAAGTTACTCGAGGAAGGATTCATTAGAGAAATAAAACATCTGGACTGGCTAGCAAACCTGATGAAGGTACCAAAGAAGGACAAATCCCGGTGCCTATGTGTAGATTTCAAGGACCTCAATAAGGCTTGCCCCAAGGATCCCTCCCCCCTCCCCCACATTGATCAAATCATCGACGCTACCGCAGGACACGACTCATTGTGCTTCCTCGACGCATACTCCGGATATCATCAAATCAAGATGGCGGAGTCCGATCAAGCCGCAACGGCATTCATCACACCATACGACCCATTCTGTTTTAATACCATGCCTTTCGGGCTCAAAAATGCCGGTGCAACCTATCAACGCATGATTCAGACATGCCTGGAAAAACAAATCGGAAAAACAGTGGAGGCATACATAGACGACGTCTTCATCAAAACCAGACACGTCGAGTCTTTAATAGACGACTTGAGGCTTACGTTCGACAATCTCCAAACATATAACATCAAGCTCAATCCGGAAAAATGTGTTTATGGCATGCTTGCTGGAAAGCTGCTGGGATTTATCGTTTTCAATAGAGGAATTGAAGCAAATCCAGCTAAAATCCGAGCTCTGTCATAGTTGGCTACCGCAACAGACCTCAAGAAATCAAGAAATTAACGGGATGCGTGGCTGCCCTAAGCCGCTTTATCTCCCGATTGGGAGAAAAGGCACTACCTCTTTATCCCCTTCTTTGACGCACCAAACACTTCGAGTGGACGGATGCGGCCACGGCCGAATTGGAAGAAATAAAGGCCCTCTTGGACAGCAACCCAATCCTGGCCGCACCAAATATCGGCAAACCCATGCTGTTATATATAGCTGCAACACACCAGGTTGTAAGTGCAGTGCTCATCGTCGAACGAGAGACGGACCGACATAAGTTCCCGCTTGAAAATCCGGTATACTATGTATCCACTGTCCTCACTCCGTGCAAATCATGGTACCCACATTATCAAAAGATAGCATACGCGATCTTCATGGCATCCAGGAAACTACGACACTACTTTCAAGAGTGTTCAATCACGGTGGCCTCCGAAGTACCACTCAACGATATAATAAATAACTGCGATGCTACGGGCCGCATTGCTAAATGGGCTATCGAGCTCCTCCCGTCCAACATAATATACAAACCAAGGAGAGCCATTAAGTCACAAGTACTGGCCGACTTCGTCGCCGAATGGACAGAAGCCGAACTCCCTAAATAGTACGGCGCGTACTTCAATTGGATCATGCACTTTGACGGCTCTAAGATGCTGGCTGGTCTGGGGGCAGGCGTTGTCCTGACATCCCCCACCTGAGATACAGTCCAATACGTACTTCAAATATTATACACAGACTCCAACAATGCAGCCGAATATGAGGCTCTGTTGCACGGTCTTCGGATGGCAGTCTCCATGGGCATTCAACGCCTGGAAGTGTGTGGGGATTCGAACCTCGCAATATCTCAGATAAATGGAGACTTTGACGCCAAAGACCCAAAAATGGCGGCTTACCGTAATGCCGTCCCCAAAATGTCAGCTCAATTCGAGGGGCTCGAATTCCACCACGTGGTCCGAGAAAACAATCAAGCGGCGGATATCCTCGCCCACATCGGTGCTAAGCGCGACCCCGTCCCACCTAATATCTTCTTGGAAAGGCTGTTCAAGCCATCTGTGGTATGGGAAGGGGAGACCGCACTACAAAAAAAATACACTTCCGTGATGAGACGTGTTTGTCACAGTATGTCGCGTTTTTTGTCATGCATGAACATCCATGACAAATTTATGACAGAATCAAGATAGTCATACCTGTGTTGTCGTAGAAGTGTTCCATGACATTAACAAAATTATCATCACGGAAGTGTCCACTTCCATGACGATAAATCGCGCGTCACAGAAGTGCTTTCGTCAAGGGTGACCGACATGTGGGATCCACCGTAACGGAATGCTGTTAAGCTATCGGGTCGGGTTTTGGCTCCGATAACCCGTTAACAACCCCGACCAATGGGAATTTTCCACGTGTAAAATCATCATTGGCTGGAGGAAACACGTGTCAGCTCACCGTTGGGACAAATGTCATCCGTTCATTGGACCGAAGTCGCCTATGATACGGCGACACGTGGCACGGCCCAACAGAGGCCCATTCCTGTGAAAAGTCCGGCCCGTTTGACTTGGTCAAAAGGTGGCGGCCCGGCCCATGGAAAGCCTGTTAATGGCATGTTCGCATATAGCCCAGGGCCCATTACGCCATATCCGAATTAGGCCCAGTACCATCATCTGGGCCGTCCAATATGATTCAGCCCGTTTTAACTTCCGGCCCATGTGTGGCCCATGACTTCTTTCGGCCCATATGAGGACCTTTGTAACTCTTGGCCCATTAATGACCCGTGGTGAAACTGGCTCGTAATGAACAGTGTATCACTTTATACCCATTAACGGCCCGTTATTCCATTGAGCCATTTCCAGCCCAAGTTATCTTTTGGCCTTCTCAGGGCCCATTGATTCTTGGGCTCATTTGCAGCATTCGGTTACATACGGCCCGTTACTGTCATTTTCTACTTGTGGGCCAAATTCAGCCTGTCATTACAGTCAGCCCGTTTGCGGACCGTTAATACGTTGGGCCGTTTTCATGTCAAAAAAAACCAGTTGGGCTGTTTTCATAGAGTTATCAAATACGGCCTATTAACGGCCCGTTATGGTCCACAAATAGTACGACCCATGATTGGCGAAATGATGATACGCCCCGTAGAAGGCCCATGGATTCTACGGCCCGTATGAGGCCCATAGATAGTACGGCCCATAGAAGGCCCATGGATCGTATGGCCCATAGAAGACCTATGGACCCTACGGCCCGTAGAAGGCCCATGGACCCTAAGGCCCATATAGAAGGCCGATGGATCCTACGGTCCGTATAGAAGGCCAATGGATCCTACGGCCGGACGAAGGCCCATGGATCATACGGCCTGGAGGAGGCCCATGGTTACAACAGTCCGTGTGTTGCCATGATTATTTTGGCCTAGTTACCAAAAATAGGCTATTGTGGCCACAAGAAAAACACAGAAAAAGAACTGCAGTGACTACAAGCAAACAACTAAACAAGACAATAAGGAAATAAATAAGCAAGCAATTAAGGCTAGCCTATTACCGCTATTACACATATTACATCCACTGGGCAGCAAAGTTCGCCACCAGTGCAAATATAGGGAACAAAGCAGCATATTACATACACTAGCTGTCAAAATTGGCCACCAGTGCAAATAAACGCGGCAGCAAAACAAGAGCATAACTGAAACAACTTCAGAAGAGCTCAAGAAACGTTATCCTGGGTATCCACCATGCTGGCAATAAGCTTAGCAAACTGATTAGCTTTCTCCTGTTTGGCGCTAAAATCCTCCAACGCTTGCTGTTGCACCATAAAGTACGCATTTGAATGCTCCAGGGACTTCCGCAGTCCTTCCGCTTCTTGTCGTAGCACAGCTGATCGATGTCTTTCAGCTTGTAGTTGAGTCTCAAGAAACCGAACTGATTCAGATAGTGAGTTTGAATAGCTTGTGCATGCCGTAGTGGCCAGTAACTCGAACACTAAACCAAGACAGGACTTTGGGGTTGTCTCGCTATCTTCAAGATAGTCTTCCTTAGCGGTTTTATCAGCTTTGTTGGAGACCAACAAGGATGTGTCACTATCCTGAACCTTATCTGCATTACTTCCTTTACCATTGCTTAATAAGGCACTCTTCCCCAATATTCTATCAGCATTCTAAAAGAAGAAACAAGCAGACACATAACAAGTTTAGCATGTACTAGTATATGAAACTCGTTTCGGTGAACTACTTCATTAGTAAGGTGGACAGGATTAAACTACCAAGTCTTCTATTGCCAAGTACTAGTAGATAATAAAAGCATCAAAGAAACATATATCTATGTCCTATGGTCACTGCATTGTCTTGCCAAATCAAAATAGAGACACGGTTCAAATCATATCAGTTCAAGACAAAGCATCACTGAAAGAATACAAAGCGTGGGAAACTACACGGCACAACAAGATTTCAGATGGGTACCACGGGTATGCATGTACAACAACACTATTGGCTCTGTTGTGATGCTAGTAATGTGCATGATATGAAAGTCAATTGTATACACAATTGAAATTGAAATCAACAGAGCTATTGATAAGAGCAAACCTATTAAAGAAACATGCGTGAACATACCTGCTGTGCCATTGGAGTTTCGATTGGATCCTTCAATTTAAAAATAAGTTTTTATGAGTAAATACAGTGATACAAGAGCAAGGCAATCATAGTTAAAAAAAGGCACGCCTAAGAGAGCGCTTAAGCGCGCCTAGGCTCTAGGCGTTGGCAAAATGCACTGCGCATAACTACGCATAATCTGTGCATAACTGCGCATAAGCATGCGCTTTGGTCAGTAAAGCGCAAGGCGGTGGCAAAACGCACAATTAACGCCTAGCGCTTTTTTGAACTATGATAGCAATGGAATCTTAAATTATAACAGTTGTTCTTCAGGTTTAGGCACTTGTTCTACATGAACAGAGTACAGTAAGATGCAAGAATAAAATACTTAAAAATAGAAAATGAGCTCATAGACCTTACCACATTCTTGGTTCGGGACCAGTACAGAACAAGGCGTTCCCAGTCATTGTCCAGTAAATGTGTCTCAGGAGAACGTAAGGGAATTTGATGAGTTTCTTTGTCGGTGAAGTATGTTTTATTTAGGTAATTCCAATACTGTCACCAAGCATTCTTGAAGATAGCAGAGGTATTAGCACAGGCTACCTCATCCTGAGTTTCCAAATCGGTCCTTCTCTATAGAGAAAAATGGGAAAATTTGATTTATTATAACCATCATGGAGGTAGGATGTATGGGACGAAGCAAAGTAATTGCCATGAATAACATTACTTACACATAACTCCTGGACAAACACCTGCAACTGGCATTTTCCTTCATCTTCAGTATAATATTTCCAAGATGGGAAGATACGCACATACGATTTAACAACATCAAATGCGATAGATGCTAAACTACGACTGGCTGGTTGTGCTTCCTCCACAGGAATAGGCGTACTAACTGGTGGAGTTGGGGTTAGCCGTGATAGTACTGGCCCTTTGGGCACTGGAGCTGCCTTACTAACTGCTCTTGTTTGGGAGCTTTGTGGTGGAGATGGTGCTGTGTCAACAGGAACTGGGTTACTATCGGCTGGGGTTGGGGTTAGATTGGGTGAAGCTGGTTCTCTGTCCATCGCAGTAGGGGTACAATCTGTGAGAGTTTGGGTTATGTGTGGTAGGGCTGGTTCTTGTGCATGTACAACCGGGGTGCTATCTCCACCAAAAGGTAGCACTGTTTTATTTGAAGACCGTGTTTTTATTCCGCTAGATACTGGCATCACCCGCTCCAATTCAAATGGTTGATAAACAGTAAACATAGTTGAATGTACAAACATTGTATGAGAGACAGATGCAATAGATAGTGTGGAAAAAAGAGGGCATGAAATAGTTGACATGTATGTTGTTTAACTAAAACGGATAGCATGACATAATTTCACATATATGATGTCTATCTAAACTGGATAGCATAGCATAACATAATTCAAAGATATGATGAATAACTAAACAGGATCGCATGACATAATTCACCTACATGTTATCTAAGTAATCAGGATCGCATCATTTAATTCACATATGTGATTTACATGCTAAATAGAGGGCATTCGATATGATGTCTGAACTAAGAACATGGTGTTGAATATTGTGTATATGATATCTAAACTATGCAATGCAAGACAACGTATGCATGATATGAGCAGTATAACCCTGCCAAGTTAGAGCATACACCTCAGTGGGGGAATACGACTGGTCATCTGTCTCTGAATCCATCTCTGAGGAGCTATTGGGACCCAACAAGAGATCTACTTCGACAGGTAGCAATGTCTGCTCCGAAGGCCTTGTTTTCACTCCAGAGTTTTCCATCTCCTACCCAAATGGCTGATTCACAGGAAGAGTAGTTTAATGTACAAACATTGTCGACAAATGGAAATGTAATGAAGAAAAGGATGGGCAAGATATCATTCAAATATATGATGCCTGGTTAAACATGATGGCATTGCACATTTCACATATATTATGGCTGGCTAAAAGACATGGGACTGCATAATTCCCATATATGATATAGAAACTAAATAGGTGGCATTACAGAACATGTCTAAACTAAGCAGATGACATATATGATGTCAAAAGTAGGCACTGCAAGGCAACATATGCATGATATGACTAACATCATCATGCCAAGGTAGAGCAAACACCTTGGGGGTAAATAGGAGTGGTCAGCGGTGTCTGAATACGCCTCAGAACAGATATCTTCCTCTGGATTACAATTTGGAGAGGGGTGGAGAGGGTTTGCCATTGAACCCACCATGGAGCGATGTCTGCATGACATTGTATTGCTGCGCAAAACTCTTCTCTTTTTCTCTACATGTTCAGCATGACTGTGTACAATATCTAACATGCATACCAAAAAAATATGGTGAGATTGTGTAAGGAGAGCATGCAGAAATTTAGAGTGATGGTAACAACTAGTGGATCGACGTTTTCCCGTTGAACCGAAATAGCCCTAATGGATCGACGTGAATGTACAGTAATAAGTGATGCAACAAGTGTACAACCTCTTCGTCGTAGCCGTGTCGACCTCAGCATCATTGGGTTGGTCGCTGAAGCACTTGAGGCAGAGGTGGCTGTCGGAGGTGTGGAGGAAGATCTGAGGAATCTGTAGACGGCGTCCAGGGCACTGCTCTGTTGTGATGGATCATTCTGTCGTTGGAGCAGCTCCGGTGAGGTGTAAGACGTCAAGGCTGAAGCAGCACAAGACATACATCGTCAATCTCAAGTGGGATTCTAATAGCATCTCCAATAGATGATGTAAAATGGATGTAAAATTAACATCACCAAAAACCACCTGACTACAACATATGAGGTAAAAAAGTTGACTCTGAACTTAACTGTCGAAACTGAAATTTACTGTGGAATCTGAATGCTACTGTCAAAACTGAACGCAATGGTAGCAGAGAGGCACTTGACATGTAGTTTAGGGAGGGCCTGCAGTTCATCTTCAACCTGCACACCCCTGAGCCGCCAGCCACCACTAGTCGAACCGCCGGCCCCAACGCCGCCTCGCCGCCCCGAAAGAACTCGCCACCGCCGCCCCGGCCAGCCCTTTAGGCCCCCTGTCCCCACCCTGAACCCTAAGATAGATAGTGGGGTACCTCTCCAGCGAGCCCCCATCCCCGCTATGGGTGGTTCTTCCTTAACTCCGGCGAGCCTCCCCCAACCCCTAAAAATCGACTGACCCAAAAGTCGATTCAGTCGACTGAAGTGTGGCTTAATCGGAGCACTTCAGCAGCACGAGCGAGGGGGGGAGTAGCTTCAGCAGCTGGGCGAGCGAGCGATCGAGCGAGAGCCAGAGCAGCAGTAGCAGATCCGACTGGTATGGACGCCGCCGCCGAAGGGGCCTCGCACTGGGGGAGAGCCACCGTGGAGATGTCGCCCGCGGCGCTGTCTTCAAGGTAGCCGCTCCATGGGGGTGCGGGATGGAGAACCGTCGGTGCCAGGAGGTTGAGTTAAGGAGAAGGTGTGATGCGATGAGTGTACAACCTCTTTTGTGGCGCCGAGTAGGCCTCGGCTTCGTTCAAGGAGTCGGTGAGGATGTTGCGGTTCCGGTGGAGTAGGTTAAGGCGGCGCTGTGGGGATGGAGCAGTCGCGATAGACGAGGCGATCGTCGGAGCATCTCCTTGGAGGTGGAGGATGGGGCGGCTGAACCGGCGGGATGGCGAGACGGATGACGGATCCTCATTCGGGGAGGTGGATGAGGGACGTCGAGCTGTTGCGGTGGACAACATCGTCGGGGAAGAGGCTCCGGCTGGGCAGCGGTGACGTGGCGGACGGAGGAGGGTGGGGTTTCGCGGCTGGAGCGGAGAGGTTATGGCGGCCTGGGATTTCGAATGGCGAAAAGGGGGCGATGGGAGGGCGTGAAGCATGACTTAGGGACGCGCTTGTCCAAAATGTAGGGTTTGTTACAAAAGTACCCCCCACCGATTTTAACTAGCAGCCCTTTCGGCTCAGGGTTAGAAGGGGGATTTCGCGTGTCAGGATTTGGCAGCTGGAGGGAGTTTTCGCGCGCATTGTAATTTCGGGATAGCAAGGCACGGGTTGTGAAGGCGCCAGTTTTGGGAGCACGATATCTGAATTTTCGGGATATAACAAGACGCGGGTTGAATTTTAGGGACAAGCCTAACATGTAGTAATATTGTACTTGTACGTACCAAGTCAATTCGCACTTCCCTCAACCAAAAAGAAAACGAAAAAAATAAAACTATTCACACCACACAAAGAGAGAGTCTTGCCCTGTTTTACTATACAAATGGTATTCAAAGCTACTCCCTCCTTCCATCTATATAGGGCCTAATGCGTTTTTTGATGCTAACTTTGACCAAATATTAGAGCAATGATATATGACATGCAACTTACACAAAGCACACCGTTAACTTCGTCTGTGAAAGGTTCTTTCAATGATATAATTTTCACATTGTGCATGGCATGTACTATTAATCTTTTCAATAGTCAAAGGCGGTCTTAAAAATCTCATTACGCCCTATATAGATGGAAGGAGGGAGTATGAATCCATGTTATGTCCGATTAAATTTTTTTGCTTGCTGTATAATGCATGTAACCTACTCATACCAACATTTTGGTGCATTCCAAATGTCTATACTACCGCTGCAATTCGAACTAAATTTGAATTTGTTTCTCTATTTCAATAAGAATCTACAATAATGATTGTTGCCAACTTCAACCATCATAGTTTCCTTGCTATCCGCCAGATGTAAATCGGACGGCCTATAATGCTGGATGGCAGGCACACCATCATCAACAACTCCGTTTTTTATAAGAGTAGAGATAAAATATGTTAAATGTAGTATAACATGTTCATAAACACACCATGTGTATCACCGTTATATATATTCACACATGCGTCGGTTTAAACACTATGATAAATTCTTCAAATATCCGAATTCGCTTTTTATAATGAAGTATATATGATCTCTATTCGTCTTTTACACCCACACAACCCTATTATCTTTGTAGCTAGCGCTAACTTTCTCTTGTGCATGCACACGCCCGCATCTCTCTCACCCTCCCTCAGCATTCTCTAGCTCCATCGCGCAAATTCGTCTTTTCACTTTAGGTCGTTCACCCATGGTGTGTGTAGGCCCCCAGCTCCTTCTTTACGGCACACATCAATCGATATGCCTCTCTAGCCAGGTGTGCCTAGCACAAACACAAGCTTCCCCTCTTCTCTTGTCACCGTCCATGCCTCACTCCCACCTCTCTTTTCATCGTTCTCGTACTCGCACACTCCTCCCGCTCGATATAGTATGCCTCTCGTACCACCTCCTACATGCATCCCTCTATCTCTAGCCTTCTCCCCGTGCCTCGTTTGCTTCTAACACACACATGCATGTATACCGATCGATCTCCCAACATATACCAGGATCGACTTTAACTACCCCCCCCATCGATCGACGTACCTCACAAGTTATGTCTCTCCTTTCTCTAACAAAGGGCGATTGATCTTCCTGTGTAGTTATGTCTGCTTACCACAGCCACATCGTCCCCCTCATCATTCGTGCATGCCTCCTGACCCGTCTCTCACACGCACGTGCACAGACAACAAGCAACCATCTCCTCTCTTATTGATATTGCGGGTGTGCCCTCCGTTTGTCTAGCAAGCCTATCCCACCATTTGTTAGAAGCAACTCCACTACCACCCCCTCCAACACTCTAGCTCTACCTCTCTCCCAACCTTATTCCTCTCCTGCACATATGCATGGATGCCGATCGATCTCCCTTAATACATGAGGCAGATCGATCTCCTTAATACACGAGGTAGTCCTCTCTCCTCCTCCACACATATACCAGCCATTTTACCTCTATAGTTAATTGGGCCTCCCCCTTCCCCCGCCACACACCGATAGTCGAGCGCTGCAGGTAGGTATCCATGCCACAGAGACAAACTGCACATGTCCCTTCTCACGTTCCAGTAGGCCAGCCACTCTATATCTTTGACGTGGGCACACACAAATTTGATGGCACTCTTTATCGATCGTGCGCGCGCACACACACACATCATCCCTCTTTTCGATTCTATGGACACCTCAAGCCGGTGATACCTCCACTCTCTTCTCGTGGATCTCCCCCTCTATATATATGTTATATCCAAGACTCTATTTCACACACATTGCATATGTTACATTTTTTGATTGAACCCCCCCCCCAAAAAAACTCTCAAGAACCCACACACTATATCTCTCTAGGTTTGTATCTCTCTCACACAACCCCACGTAGGTGGTGTACATATACAAGACGAGAATAGGTGCACCGTGCATGTAATCACGCTTCGTGCCTAGCCACACCCGCACGGGTACATGGTGGAGCTCATTTCTTTACGAAATGGCAGCCCACGTGCTAATTTGAACGCCTGTAGCGGTTGTTTACCTAGGGAGGTCGTGTACCACGCCTGCACGAAACAAAGTTCGACTTGACGCGTTGCCGCATTATTTTTAAATAAAGTTATAGCGCTCAATGGCACATACACAGATATAAAACGATTTTTATGGAGAAAAAGGTAGTCCGCTCACTATATACAATGGAGCCTTGCGTGCCTGGTTTGTCGCTCTTCAGAGTATCTCACACAAGGCAGCGGTGGCCTCTCTCTCTCTCATCGTTGGTCACTGATCCGGCCGCATCCCGTCCGCCGGGGGAAAGGGAGTGCGGTGGCCTCTCTCTCTCTCACCGTTGGTCACTGATCCGGCCGCATCCCGTTCGCCGGGGGAAAGGGAGGAAGTGCATCGTTTCTCCGTTTGACGGTGCCGAGGCAGCACGTCTCGAGCTGCGGTACACGCCGTTCTCTCTGACCAAGCTCCAGCGTGGCAGGGCCTACGCCACCTGCTCGCAGATTCTGCCCGGCGCCGCTCACCTAGTTACATCCCGACGACCTCCAGGTATCCCCTCCGGCCTTGCTCCACTGCCCATCTTCCCACGTCGCTGCATGTGGATCTTCCATAGTTCTTTGCCGAAAATGTAGCTCATCCAGCGTACTTTCCATATTGCATTCTCGTCCTCACACCGTTTTAGACAAACACAACCGTGTTGTTATCTTCCCGTAGGGCAAGGAATATGCTTCTTTTTTGTCGTCGCATGTGTCATCAACTGTTATTGGCCAGTAATTGTTTCCTTTCTACCTCTTTTTTGCAAACAGGGCTATCCATTTCACCTCGTTGCTATTGCGACCTTTTGGTGAACTGCACAAATCACTTTTTTCTTAAGAGTGTTTTGTGCAGTTGTACTAAAATGTCACATGGGCAACGTCTTTACATTTCAGTGCGACTGCACAAAGGGAGATTGGTTTTGCTCTATCCTCATCATCCAACTCCGAGCCTAATCTTCTCCAACTAGTTAGTCTTAAGAGAGACTGCAAAGGTGACCGGCTTCTATTTATGTGTTTATTGTTTCATCAGCAGTCCTCTATTATCGTAATGACACTTAATATCTTTTGAACAGGGACGCTCAGCTCTATTTTAGTGGAACTGCACAAAATGATCGGAATTTTGCATGCTCCAGACATGTACTTTTTTCCCAACATGCCTTATTGATTTAGACAGAGCTGGGGGACGTTGCTGCCAATGAAAGCATGGATCAATTTTAATTTAACACCTCACAACTCTGTCTATAGTTGTGATGTAATTATTAGCTCTGATCTGCTAAAAATTGACATGCATTAGCAAGGAAGTTAGTTTTTTATTGTTTCCGAAAGAGCATCGATGGCAAGAGACGCAAAACAGAAGCTGAAAGCTCACACCATTGTACAATTTCATGTCTCGTTGGAAAATTATTTGTATAGTACGTCAATTATGTAAACGAATGATGGAAGCTTGATATCATTGCCAGAAGCCTCTTCATCATCCGGGTCCATGTGCCATGCACAAAATTATACTCCTTCTCTCCTAAATATTTGTCTTTTTACAAATTTCAAACGGGCATATTTTAGAGTGTAGATTCACTCATTTTTGCTTCGTATGTGTACTCCCTCCGTTCCTAAATATTCTATTCGTGTTTCTAGAGATTTCAACAAGTGATTACATACAGAGAAAAATGAGAGAATCTACACTCTAAAATATGTATATACATCTGTATGTGCCAGTCCATTTGAAATCTCTAAAAAGACAAATATTTGAGTATTCACTTGTTGAAATCTCTAGAAAGACAAATATACTCCGGAGTATATTTAAGAACCGAGGGGGTAGTACACAACCGCATGGGAGACTCAGCCCGGTCGTTGCGCCACATTAATAGTGAGTAATGAGCAGTCAAATCGTAAGCCCCACCTTTCCCACTGTAAGTTGCTCTGAAGAAGCAACCATCAATACGCTCTTCTTTGAATCCGCTCATTCTACTCCATCCGTCACTGTTTATACAACGCGCTTCAGAAAAAAGAAAAAAGATCTGTGGGACCAAGGCGACTAGCGATCGGCCTGAAAAATAGCATTGCTAGTTATAGCACGGCGTCTATTACTAGAGGGAATAATGCGTACACACATGCATGCAGTGCTTCCACCCCGGGTACACACATGCATGCACTTACTCCACTCCGTAGTACTCCCTCCGTTCCTAAATGTAGGGTGTATAGTTTTTGGCACGAAAATTAAAGAAAGCACGTGAAGGCAAAATTTCACAAGTTTTGGGCAAGTTTATACCTGACTAATTGACATGAGAAAATAGAGGATCTTGCATGATATAAGGAAATGTAATCAAATCCTAAAAAGAATTATCCAAACGAGTGTTGCAACGCAATACACCTCATATTTTGGATTTTTTTCAAAAATCTATACACCTTATATTAAGGAATGGAGGGAGTAGTAGAGAGTACATGGAGAGAAAATTGTGGACTTGATTGCGGTTACCACGCCCTAATTAATTGAGCATTAAACCAAACGCGTCTAAAGTCTCTCTAGTGGTGGAAATGCATTGAGAGAAATGCATCATAATGAAGCGCGCCCTGTAAACTGTGACGGAGGGAGGAGTAGTATGAAGGTTCAAAACCAAGTACGCGTATGGCCAGTCGGTCAACGCACCTCCTCTTGGCATATCACTGACATGTGGGACAGGAGTGTGAGCAAACCGATCTCAATTGACGGCAAAGAGCCAACCCGCCGTTCCTTGAGAGAGACAAGGAGCAAGAACACACAAACGGGTTCGCATGGAGGCCAAGATATATTCGAGCATGGTTGGTTGATCGATATCATTCATTACATATTGGGCTGCCGTTTTCCGCCCTTCTCCGGAATAAACATGTACTTTATCAGAGATAAAAAAATAAGAGTACAGACGCTCCATCATGCAGTTCTAGTAGTAGTACTACTCGTACTACTGCGCTTGGCTCTTCGCCTCTTCGTGAAGTCGAACAATGATGGCACTCCACATGTTGGGTACTACAGTATATGCCTCTGACAATCTGACACTGAATGGACTGATGCATGTCCATCGAGGGTAGGTTGCATTAGTCAAAAGGCGTAAGCGAGCTTCACCTTGTCCTGCAAGCTTCTCCTCGTTCTGCGAGTTGACGGGACACACCAAAAAGTAGTGCTAGTCCATACTCCCTCCTTTCCAGTTAATATGGCTTAATCTTTTTTGTGGGTAAATGAGAGAGCTTTATTCATATATAAGCATTCTTAGGATGATCAGCCAAGACACTGGTCACTAGGAAGCGAGGTACCCCGCAAAAAAAGAAGTAGGAAGCGAGGTGTTTCATCAAGCCAGCTCTCAGCCACATTCAAAGTGCAGGAAGCACGGTTCGCACAAAGATGCGCCGCAAGGTTTGTTGACCTGTTTACGTGCTGAATAACAAAAAAAGAGGAAATATTACCGAGCGCTACTATTTGTAACAGGATATGAGCCAGAACTAAGAGAGAATTGTGGCGAGTGTTCCATGCAATCCACTTCCATTATCACATGCGAGAACCCTCGAAGAGAACAAAATGTGTTGAAGATTGCTTTATCACATTTTAAAATTATAATAAGCATGCAGACGCTCCTCCATCCGGTTCCTAGTACTAGTATAGTACGTACCTTTATAGACTATATTAGTAGTACTAGTACTAGTAAACTTTGCGCTTGGCTATTCGCCTATTCGGGAAGTTGAACAATAGTAGCACTAGTAGTATAGTGTATGCTTCTGGCAATCTGACACCGAATTAACAGTTGCATGTCCACCGCCTGAGCGAGGGAGAGCTTGCATTAGTCAAAAGTTTCTCCTTGTCCTGCGAGCCACCGCGCGCAAGTAATGCTAGTCCATACTGCCTCCTCTCCGGTTAATATGGATTAATTTCAAACGAGATAAATACATTGTCTGTCACTGTATATTTGTAAAAATACGGTCAGTGGACTTCATAATACGCTCATTGCGCTCAATATATATATATTCCAGTGTTTATACGGTCACTAGCTCACCCTGACTGAGTATGTGTGTGCATGCACGTGTAGGTTGAGCACTTAGCGTGGCCGTGTGTGTTCCGTCGTGTGCTCGGACATGCATGCATTAGGGCGTCGCGCGCATTTTTTCATCCATGTGTACGTGTGGCTGTTGCATACACGTAGGGGGAGTATGTGTAGGGGCCACTAAGGAGCAGTCAAATCACACAGTAAGTTAGTCGGAAGAAGCAACCATCATTTCACTTTTGAATGACATGTACGCAATATAAAATGGTTGATATGGAGAGAAAAAAAACCACTATATATACACTAGCAGGAGCCTAAGCTACAAGCCTGCTTGCTAAGGTTGCTCTCTTCACAAGCATAGAACGACGGGCCTGATCCCATGGGTGGGGGAAGGGAACAATGTTCTGCGTAACCGCGGTCGACATCGGCGAGGGAGAAAACCCACAGTCGGTGCGTCCCAATCGGGGGTCACCACGCTATGGGCCGATGCCGCGTCCCAACCGCCCTTCTAGCTACAGCCCGACGTCCCAGGTAGTCCATCTTCCTTTTGGAGCCGGCTTGCTCCACTGTCGTAGCTCCATCTCCATGTCGATCTTTCTCTACTTCTACCGGCTTCTACTTGTGATGAGTTTATGTCTCATGAACTAGTGCCAGTACTATTATTCTAATCACACTTCTTCAATATCTTTTCCATCATGGATGCTCAGGTCGATTTTAGTGGAACTGCACAAAAGCATCGTATGATCCGAGGGTGCCAGCCATCTTTCCTTCGACAGGTTGTACCTGGCCAGGGAATTAAATCATGTTTAGGGTTTAGGGTTTAAGTCGTAGTGACCCCATCAGTAGTTTTTCTTTCGTACATGCTCTCACAACTTTTTTCTTTAGTTGTGAAGTAAATATTGGCTATGATATGTGAATCATTGAGATGCATCAGCATGCGTGTTAGTTTTCCTTTGTATTTGATGGAATGTTGTAACGGGGCAACCTTGGAATAGGAATGAAAATGGAGTGGAAAGTTTCCGTTTTTCCGGAGAAAAAATGGAAACGGAGAGAAACCAATGTTTCGTTTCGTTGGATCGCACCATCGAGCAAAACCAACGTTTAAATCACGTCTGTCGTGTTTGTGTCTCACCCTCCTCCACGGCCCGACCCCACACGGTCGCTCGGCATGCCACTCACCGCAAACCGAGTATATGATAACTTTCCCGCCTGCTTGTCGATGGATCGCGCCATGGAGTACTACTAGCACTACTGGAAGAGATTGACGAGTTGTGGGAGGACAGCTAGCTATAGCACGGACTCCCAATAACTTTGTACATGCATGTTGTAGCCAGCTATTGCGATCTTTGAACACGGAGCAGCCGCGTGCACCCGGAAGCGGCACGGGCGACGCTCTCTCGGCCGGCGCGCCGCTTAAATGCCTGCGCTAATGAGAGGTCGCATCCGCTCTGGCCAGGCATGAATGCGGCACTGACCATTTCGGGCGGGAAGCACGTGCGGGTGATGAAGAGGGTTCGGGTTGGTCAGGACCGGCCTTGGCAGCGGTCCGGACATGCGCAAACAAGAGATGTTGTACGTTAATATTGCTGCGTATATAATTAACAACATAAATAATGTGCCAGTTGGACAAATATGGTTGGAGATGGAGATGGAAATGGAATTTTACGTAAACACGGATATGCATGTCTATGTCTATGTGTGTGTGCGTGACGACTCTCATGACCTGGAAGCGGGGGCATGTTTTCGATCGAGTTTTCTTTCTTGGTACGTTAGAAAATTAGTTTGTCTAATTCACATGTAGATGTTATTTAAGGATATCACATCTAAGCTCCCACAAGTATATAATGTAGCAACAAGAAACAAAAAAAACTAGGACAAAAAAATAGACCACAAATAGAGTGGACATCAACTTACTTGTGACATAACTATGTCACATCTAGATGTGTCCTAGACAGACCCTTAAAAAATTTTCCGCCAGTTTTCGTTTCTTTTTTCCGGGAATGCGCGTATTCTATTTAAAACCACTGCTATGGTAAGATTTTTTTACTCCATTATAGCCTCTTGTTTGATAGAGTTTCTCGCGTTTCGCTCTCTCACCCTCTCCATATCAAAACAAGATGAAAGTGTCCACTCTATCTCTCTCCTCACCGGTGGTCACAGATCCGGCCGAATCCCGTCCGCTGCGGGAGGTGAGGAGGTGCAGCGTTGACATTGTCGCCGTCAGCGACGGAGGGAGCCGATGCGCACCGTCCTCTTGAAGCCGGCGCTGGCACAGACGAAGATCCTCCGCGCCCTTGTTCGCTGCCGTCGTGTGGGCAGATCCCGCCCGCCCGCCGAAACGACATCTCGCCCACCTGAGGTATAACTTCTTGTACTGGTCCAGATGGACGTAGTAGCCCTCCATTTTTATTTACTACACATATTAGATTTGACTGAAGTCAAACTTTGTAATACTCTCAAACCTTTCCGATAATTGAAATTAAAATTCTTTATTTGTACACACTCTCACACATTTCCGATAATTGGGCGCATGTGTGGTTGTTCACTTAAGGGAGGGTAGTGTACCACACGTGAAGGACAGGAAGTGCGACCAGGACGCGTGGGCGTGGATCATTAGTTCATCGGAAGTAGTACTAGTTTTCTTCACTGTACATTAAATAAAGAGTTTCATTTCGTACTTACACAATTTAAAATGATTGTCATGGAGAGAATAAGAAAACCACTCCACTATATATTAGTCGTATACACACGAGAGTACTATATGGACGCAGCTTCAGTGACTTAGTGCACCTGCCTTTGGGTTTATGACAGGTGGGCTCAAAATGTGGCTAGCTCACCTGTCATACAGCCAAAAGCAGATGGAGTGAAGGCACCGGAGCTCGGTCCGTACTACATTAGTATATATATAAGCGGGAGCCTCAGCGCTTGTTTGCTAGGGTTTGCACTCTCCACACGCTCGCCGCAATACATATATGTTACACGCTGGAGGCTCAGCGTTTCATTTGCTAGGGTTTGCTATATTCACAGTCTCTCACCCTCTCTTCACCAGATCTAAACAAGACTGCGTTGGCCTCTTGTCTCTCTTTCCCCCCTCACAGCTGGTGAAGGAGGCGTCCGTATCCCGTCGCACCAGGAAGGGGAGGAGGTGCATCGTTAACTCTATCGCCTTCGGTGAGGGAGGCAATCCACTGCCGGCTGTGCTGTTCTCTTTCACCCAGCGCCTATGCGGGAGGGCCACCGACCCCTTCTTCCTTGCAGTCGTACGTAGTGTGGGCAGATCCGGCCTCCCACCACACGCCTTGCCACATTCCGACGACCCTAAGGTATAAGTTTCTTTGAAACCGTCGTTGCTCTAGCTGCATGTGGATCTTTTTCAATCTGTAGTCGAATCTAGGTCTTGGTTCAAAGAGGAAAGAAAGGCGCAGTGGGGTGGAGCATGAATCTAGGACGTGGTTCGATGAGGAAAGGAGGGAGGAAAAGTAGTATAGACTGGCTATCCAGCCGCTTTGTTGGTCGAAAAGGGAAAAAGGGGGTAACCCAGTACACACATCTGTAAGGAACCGATCTCTTTGTTGAAAAGGGAAAGAAACTGGGGGGGTGGTCGAGTAGTTTGTGCAGGACTAGATTTGCTGCCTTCACATAGGAAAAAAAGTTAAAAGAGGACAAATATGGGACCAACACAGATATGCTGCTTGGCTACATACAGCTATTTTGATGTTGTTAATCTAAGAATGCCGCCGGAAAATTGAAGCAATGCCACTGTTAAAAGTAAATTACATTTTTTAACAAATGTTGTTTCAAGAGAGTGTCTCTGTTAATATGAATCAATGCAACTGTTTTAGAAATGCTACTATCCTACTTTGTTTTCCATCCAAGATAAGTTAGATGCTTCTTTCTGTCACCGTTTGTTTCATCCTCCTTTATCGGCAAGTAATTGTTTCCTTTTTTGCCTCTGTTAAAACAGGGGTATCGATTCAACTTGTTGCTATTGCGACATTTTGCTTCGCTACTCGAAACACTTATGTTTTAAGAGTGTTTTGTGCAGTTCAACTTGAATGTCACACCGGTGACTTTGCTTAATTTTGGTGGAACTGCACAAAAGGAGATCGAGATTTGTTTCCAGTGTTCCTGTCGAGTTGTTTCAAATCATGGTCTCAACCACATGATATCTATTCAACTTGTTGCTATTGCGACATTTTGCTTTGCTACGCGAAACACTTTGCTTGATTTCAGTGCAACTGCACAAAAGGAGATTGGATTTCCTATTCATGTTAGCAGATTCGTATTTTATCCTGGTGTTCTCATGAAAGGTCAGTATAGGCCTTCATCCACATGATTGTGCAGTGTGCTTAGAGATGTTCTGCTACTTGTATTGGTACTGTTTTAAATAAATGTTGAATTGAAGCTATTGTATTGATGTCTTTTCCCATTAAGTAGTGAACAAAAATGGGACCAACCCAGACATGATGCTTGTTGCTTTCTTACAACAAACTCTGCATCACCCCCTTTATAAGTAGATGGAAGCACATATTGTTGTTGCGCCCACTCTCCCCTGGAACTGTTTATGCTTTTTGTTAATCTAATGCCGCTGGTAAAATTAAGCAATGCGACTCTTAGAAGTAATTAACTACTGAATCTTAGTTCAAACTGCAACACTTGTTAGGAATGGTACTATCCTTCTTTGTAGTTCTTTCTACATGTTTAACAAAGGTATTGTTAAGATAATGTCTCTTTAAAAATGAACCAGTTGCATTGTTTTAGGAATGGTACTTTTCTGCTTTGTCGTTCTTTATACATGTTGAAACAAGGCATTGTTAAGATAATGTCTCAGTCAATATGAATGAATCACACTGAAGGAGAATTGCTACTCTCCTGCTTTGTTTCCCATTAAGACAAGTCATCAACCGTTATTTCTCAGTAATTGTTTCCCTTATACCTATTGTTGCTTATAGGAATATCAAAATTAAAGCTCGGTTTTATTCCGACTTTGATTTTAGTTGAACTGCACAAAAGGAGCCAATGTGTCCAAGGCAAACTGCTGCGTTACTGGGTCTAGTTGGTCGTTCCACTTTGCAGAAAGAAGCAATCACTGGTTGCGGTACATTACAGAAGGAATGACCGAGAAGCTTTACAGAGAATTATTAGACACCGGTGACTTGACTAGTCTGCAGAGACCATTGGCAATTTAACAACACGTGGAGTGCCCTAGGCAAAAAGTGCCCAAACATGTACAAGAAGCTACGACAGGACACGATCATAGGCATTACATATTTTGAATGGAAAAAGCTTGTCAAAGTTTAATCATTGATGTTAGCAAGAAGACGTTAGTTTAATATATTGGGATTGGAAAATCTTGTCAAAATTTGCTCATTGATGTTAGCTAGAAGACATGCATTTGATATTTTTGAGTGGGACGCCCTTGTTGTGAGCAGCGTTGAGTGTTTTTTCCTATTCCTGTGTTCAGTTTAGAAGTAAATAGTTAGTCTACTGAGATATTCCTGTGTTAAGAGTTTGTTCTGAATATTGTCTACGTAATGCCAGGCCTTGTGTTTGATTGCAAAGTTGAGCTTGGAATGTTGTGGCATGCGGCATCACGAGCTGTTCACCGTGCCTCCTGAGAATAATGCTTCATATTGTTTTTCATGTCGATCTAATGCCAGTGATTTGCTTGTTAAGAAGATCATCCTCTTCTGTTGTTTCAGTGCGTAAGAAGTTCATCGTCTGATGTTTCATTCATAGCCTATACGACATGTCGGGTAGGTTAGACGTGAAACCATATGATCTTCCGACCAACTCATGATATTAGGCCGTGATTGGATCGTCGTTTTCCAACCAAAACCGCTTGTAAAACTGACGCTTGTAAATTAAAGCAGATGGTCTCGGGCGAAGGCGCTTGGTTGGTCGATTTCGACTAGTAAAATATCGGAAGTACTTCACACACGATAAAAATGCTGAACGACACTCGGACGATTGCCAATCCAGCCGTTAGCTGCTGTTTTAGCCTTGCCCATGGATGGCATGATACGCACATCGTGCATGTATCGTCTGGTAATGTCGTCCATATAGCAGTGCTCGTAAAATATACAATGGTCTCTCAAATTACACGCGTAACCCACCGGTTTTACTTACAGACCTCGGGCCTTCCGATGATGAGTAAATTACACTTGTATGTTAATACAGGTTTGAAATAAACCAGAGCTCCCAAGCGCGGCCTTACTGTTTCATGCCGTCTCAGTTTCTCGAAGGTGCTCATAGGTGTCTGATGATCCTGGTTTCCTGAATGAGCAGCGGGTGTTGTATCAGACCTCCGTAGGGCTCGCGAGGCCCTCTCCGTTGTCCTTTGAGTTGTTGCGCTTGCCGTGGCGTCGAGCATTGTTAACATCGTCAACGAACATGAGGATTCAGGAGATGACTTTATTTTGACTGGATGACACTAGGGACCCACTAGGGCCATAGCCGTACGTACGCAAGTGCCTCCTTATTATGTACAACTATATTATTTTTTTGCTTTCTCCTAGTTTCCTGACATCACGGTCCCACACCATTGTCAACCTATGTAGTCAATATAAACGAGAGAATTGCTCAAGGTGCGGCCGATAGCTAGTACCAAGCAACTCGAGCATTATTTGTGTTTTTGAGGCGTGAGCACTGCAGAGTTTTTCTTGGCAATGATTTCGTTGTTGTTCAGAGGAGAGCAGGGTATTAATTGGGCGGGCTGTGGCCCGTCTAGCCCAGGCCAGATATCCAGCCCAGATACTACTTTTTCAAGATGAAAATGGCTAGCCCAGCTATACGTCTTTTTGAGGAATACCCAGGCAAGGTCAACTTGTTATTCTCCGCCCCGCTGGGCTGCAAATCTTTCCTAGGAGGGATGCATTAGGCTTAACAGGAAAATGGGCTTTAAAAATAATAAATGGGATGTAATTATAAAAACTAGGCAGTAACTATAAAAAAATGCACTGAACACGAAATTAGTTTATAAAATATTATTTATGGATTTTGAAAATCTTAAATTTTCATTGTTGCGCGCGCAATGTTTAGTTGGATTTTTACGTAATACAAATTTATATTTAATCTGACTAGAAATTTCGGGATAAAAATATTTCGGATCCCATCACAATGTGTGAAATTTTATTGAATTCTGTCTTCAACGGTTGGTTAAAATTATTAATCGTTGTCCTAGCTACAAAATGGGTTGTACTTTTAACAAACTGTAAATGGGCTGTTGTAAATTCCATTAGAATTCAAAAATGGGCCGTACATTCTTAGAAAACGCAAATGGGCTATAAGTTCTCTGCCACACACTTGTGGGCCTACTAAGTGACGCATCCCCTAAAAAAATAAGTTGACGCGTATGCAAGGCTTTGTCAACTTATTATAGTCAACACACGGTTCTAGCAGCAGTGGCCGTTGGATGTCTATCCAACCGATGTCGTGCTTCTTCTTCAATCCCGGATATTCTTAGCTTCGGCCGCCCAAAAAATGATTCCTCCCCCTGACATCTGGGGCGCACCATTTTGGAGGCTGACCTGTGGGCCTACTAAGTTGGAGCGTACCAAGGGCTTTGTCAACTTAGTCAATATAAATGATTCTAGCTTCAGTGACTGTACGATGTCCATCCAACGGCCGTAGTGCTTCTTCAACCTCTGGTCTTGTTGGTCCAGCCGCCCAAAGCAGCGCCGGTCATGCCGGTGCTCCTGCCTCCCGTGGCCGGTTGTGCTGCCGCGGAGGCCTCACTGCCCCCATACTACTCCCACCGCTAGCCAGGCAATCCCTCCACTCACCCACACCCCCTGTTATTCTGCGGCGACGGCAGCCTCACACCGCAGCCGAACCAGTGAACCCTCGTACTCCTCTCCGTGCGGGCTTCCACTGCTGCGTCTTCCGCGGCTCCGCATCGTCCCCTTCCTAGGCATCGCCGTCGTCCACCGCCCTGGTGCTCTCGGCGCGGCGTGGTCAATGTGGTCAATGACCGACTTCCATCAGAAGAGTACTGTATGTGGAGAGGTTGACAGCTGGGTCCATGACGGCCGCAAGGAAGTGCCTCCTTATTACGCGCAAAATAATTATTCCTCCACCTGACAGCAGGGATCCACCGGACGGGCCACCTTATTTCGCGAAAAAAAATGTTTCCCCCCTAACTGCTGGGACCCACCGGACGGGCCACCGTATTTCACGAAAAAAATGTTCCCCCCGCTGTCAGCTCGGACCCACCGGAAGTGCCTCTTTATTACGCACAAAAAAATGAATACTCCCCCTGCTAGCTGGGACTCACCTTGGTGGGAAGCTAACTTGTGGGCCTACTAAGTTGACGGGGACGGAGGGCTTTGTCAACTTAGTCAATATGAACGATTCTAGCTCTAGTGACCGTACGATGTCCATCCAACGGCCGTAGTGCTTCTTCAACCTCTGGTCTTCTTGCTCCAGCCGCCCAAAGCAGCGTCGATCGTGCCGCCTGCTCCTGCCTCCCATGGCTGGTTGTGCTGCCGCGGAGGCCTCACCGCCCCCTACTATTCCCACCTTAGGCCAGGCCCTGCGGCGACGGCAGCCTCACACCGCAGCCGAACGAGTGAATACTCATACTCCTCTCCGCGTGGGCATCCCCTACAGCGTCTTCACCGGCTCCGCATCATCCCCTTCCTAGGCCTTGCCGTCGTCCACCGCCCTGGTGCTCTCGGTGCAGCATGGTCAATGTGGTCAAGGAACGACTTCCATCGGACATCGGTAGTACGTCGAGAGGCTAACAGCTGGGTCCACGGCCGCAGCAAGGAAGTGCTTCCTTATTACGCGGAAAATAATGATTCCTCCACCTGATAGCAGGGACCCAGCAGACATGCCACCGTATTTCGTGAAAAAAATGTTTCCCTCCTGACTGCTGGGACCCACCAGCTACACCTTCACACGTAAGGAAGTGCGTCCGGGCAAAAAAACGATTCGCCCCCCTGACTGCTAGGACCCACCAGCTACATCTTCGCACGCAAGGAAGTGCGTCGGGCGAAAAAAACAAAACGATTCGCCCCCTGACTGCTGGGACCCACTAGCTACATCTTTGCAGGCAATGAAGTGCCTAACAGTCGGGACCCACCTAGTCGAAGCGTACGTAGCGTTGTCATTCTAGTCGCGAACGTGTACGTACATACTGGTGGATGTAGAGGCGCGCACATGTCATAGTAGAGGCGCGCACGTGTCGATGTAGAGGCGCGCACGTAGCATGTACACGTACGTACAGCAGCGAGGGTGCAAGAAAGAAAATACGGCCACATACGTACATACGGGCAGGGTCTCGAACGCCTACTCGCGCATACGTACATGGCTGGGTCGGAACGGAGAAACAACATCATCGTCGTGTTCATGCGGAGCCAACCGGCTGGGTCGGAACAGAATGCATGGTCGTGTTCATCGGGAGGGCTTGGACGGAACAGGCGATGGAAACGAGGCCTGGCGTACTGCACAACTAAGGAAACGGACCTCCTATGTTCGGAACGGGGTCCTGTTGATCGGGAGGGGTGTGGCGTACCGCAAAACAGAGGAAACGGACCTCCTACAGTCGAAACGGGGGTCATGTCGATCGGGAGGGGTGTGGCGTACCGCAAAACGGACGAAATGGACCTCCTACAGTCGAAACGTGGGTCCTGTTGATCGGGAGGGGTGTGGCGTACCGCA
>NC_041383.1:333480754-333507049 GCF_002162155.2 Triticum dicoccoides | reverse complement strand
TATTCATCCAATCGTTCGGCTTCAGTTAGCAGCAGTAGCGAACGAATCGCTCCATCGCGTTCAGTTAATAGCCATCGATCGATCGCTCGGGTTCAGTAACGCGTAGCCTGCAGTGCAATCGCTCGGGTTCAGTTAGAGCCCAACATCTCGCTCGGGTTCAGTTAGAGCCAATGCCTCGCACACACGCTCATACGTGTACGAGAGAAACGCGCATCGCTCGGCCCCCGACCTCCCATCGTAACCGGCAACTCCCCGAAATTTTCCTCCCCCTTGCTTCTACCATGGTTTCTTCCGTCATGGATGGCCCAAAGAATGTCATGCAGCTGCGTCTCCGGCCCGCCCAGGACGAAAAGCCCATTTCTATCGTGATTTTTTGTCATAGAAGTAGGAGCCCACCACATCTATGATGATACCGGGTTTGGTCACAATTATCGTCATAGAAGTGTCATATGTATGACAGAATAAAATTTTGTTTGGCCCAAAATGTCACGGATGTGTCTTTTTTTTGTAGTGCCGGCAATACCAGTCCGGATCAGAACACAACCCCAGATCCCGAACAATCTGACATAATCGGAGGCTCCGCCACCGAAATAACATCTTCGGCCCACGTGGTTATGGTTGTCATCGCCCCGTGGACAGAACCCTTCTTAGCCTACCTAAATAGGCAAGAACTCCCGAAGGACCAAAATGAGGCGCGTTGCATTGTGCAGCGCTCTAAAGCCTACAAGGTTCACGAGGGAGAGCTTTATAAGAAAAGCTCGACCGGAGTGCTCCAAAGGTGCATCTCCGAAGAGGAAAGACGGCAGCTACTGGCCGAAAGTCATGCTCGACTCGGCGGCCATCGCGCCGCAGCTCGGGCCCTTGTAAGCAAGGCCTTCCATACAGGTTTCTACTGCCCGACAGCCCGAGCAGACACACAGGATCTTGTCCAACATTGTGTCGGTTGCCAGGTTTTTGCAAATCAAAGCCATATGCCGCCTACCGCTCTCCAAACAATCCCCATAACTTGGCCCTTTGCGGTCTGGGGGCTCGATATGGTTGGACCCCTTAAAGGAGGAAGCCATAAGAAAAAATATTTGTTGGTCATGGTAGATAAATTCACCAAATGGATAGAGGCCAAACCAGTTAAAACGGTTGAATCCAGACCAGTGATAGACTTCATATCTAGGGTCGTACACCGTTACGGTGTCCCCCACAGCATCATCACTGATAACGGCTCCAACTTCACAGCCGACGAGGTGAAAACTTGGTGTGGCAACATGGGCATTAAGCTCGATTATGCCTCTGTCTATCACCCCCAAACAAACGGTGAAGTTGAACGAGCAAATGGTCTTATTATGAGCGGCATCAAACCAAGACTAGTGCGATCCTTGAAGGAATCAGATACGCACTGGGTCGAGGAGCTCGACTCCATACTATGGGGGCTACGGACCACGCCAAATCGCACCATCGGATACACACCATTTTTTATGGTGTATGGCACAGAGGCAGTGCAACCCTGCGATATCATTCATGACTCACCTCGAGTGCGCATGTACGAAGAGAGAGAAGCTGAGCTGGATCAGCAGGACAGTTTAGATGCCCTGGAGGAGGAGCGTGACATCGCAAAGACCCGTTCCACATTCTATCAGCAGCAGGCTCGAAGGTATCAAAGTAGAGAAGTACGGGCCAAAACTTATAACATTGGCGAACTTGTTCTATGCCTACCAGAGAAGAAAAAGGACAAGCTCAAGCCCAAGTGGGAGGGTCCCTTCATCATTGATAAAGTTCTCACCGGAGGAGCGTACCGTCTGCGTGATGTATCTGATAATCGACTCGAGCCGAACCCATGGAACGCGGCCAGACTCTGAAGATTCTACGCCTAGTGGCGAACTCTGTGTTCGTCTCCTTACCTCCGCCTTTTAAAAAAAAGTTATATCCTGTTTCTCTCTTTCTTTTTTTATATAGCCTTAAAAGCTTCAAGTGTGCTTTGACCGCACACTCCCGCCGCGCTATGCATGCTCAATATACCTGGGGGCTTCTTATATAGAAGCTTAATATAATTATCTTCTTGGCTTTATGCCCACCACATATGCGTCACTTCTCCATATGTGCCTTTTTTGCCATTATATGCATCGATATGACTTAAGTTTTGGCCAAGCTGGGTTGCCTGGCTCTTGTGTTTATGCCCTATGTTCCCGTTAATTCGGCTAGGGCATAAGGGGAGCACCTCTGCGATTGTTACTGTCGGGTCAGCCGGATGTGTACCTCAGACTGGGTGAAGCTGAAAGCTAGCGTTCTTAAGGGAATATTCGATCGGTGAACAAAAGATGTTTCTTACCTACTTACAATATAAACCCCTAGATGTCTTATATCCCGCGTCCCCGTGCGCAGCTCGGACATGCACATTAATGCATGCGTACCCAGGGAAAGGAACCCTTAATGGAACTATTCTCCCTGGAAGATGTTTTTTACTATCCATGTATATAACATAGCTAGTTGGGTACTTGTCTATTCAAGCACTTATGACCCCTACGCCTGGTTTCCACGTGTACCTCGGTTTACATAACTGAGCGGGTATTCAGGTACACTCCGGACTATCGGGTCCGGAGGCTTAAGCGAAAAGGTCCGCCATGACAAATGATTTACAATCCGGCTAGGGACAAAATATGTCATCTGAAGTACACAGTCACTTAGACTGACTAAATTTTTCTTCTATACCATCCAACAGGTTGTCTAGCCTACAATCCTGTCGGGAATACTTTGCGGCTAATGCTACCTGGTCATATACCAGACTAACGGGGATCTCTTTAATGCGGAAATGTGGTTCGGGTTAGCCTTGGTGTATCGCGTCTTCACCATGGCCCAGGCTTCCCTTGCACCTTGTCGGCAGGCCGATATCTTCCATAACCAGAAATGCCGCTGCGCTCCCTTGAGCATCTCTACAAGCTCCCCCATCCTCCTGGCAGGGAGGCAGATGGCCACAAGGTGATGTAGAACCCTAGGGGCCGATCTTTCACGTTTGGAGTGGATCCTACGGGGGAACACGAAGAACGCGCGGAAAACACAAGGGAAAACACGGGGAGAAATGAGAGAATCACTCAACCGACAAGTAATCGATCACACAAGGGCTAGATCACCAAGGGCATAAGGTAACACATGATCCAAAATCAACAAAGGAAGGATACAAGGGTAGCCTTTCTTCTCTGTGAGGAGGTCTTGATTGTCTTCTCCGGATGGAGGCCTTGAATTCGAATGGATCCTCTCCGAGGAGGCACGATCCCTCACGTGGAGTAGATCCGGTACGGATGAGCAGAGCTCTATCTCTAAATGAGCTATCACAATGCTAACCCTAAAACGTAGGTGGGGATGGAGTATATATAGTCTAGGGGCGAAGGGGTACATGGGCTCAGCCCAACACGCGCGCGCAGGCGCTGGTAAGGCCGGATGTCCAGGCGTCGGGCCGGATGTCCGGTGGCCCGCGAGGGGCTGGATGTCCGGGCTGAGGGGCCGGATGTCCGGGCTGGTGTAGATGGCTGTTCGGCTCTCTAGATGGGCGACGCCGGATGTCCGCTGCTTCGGGAGGCGACGGATGTCCGGGGCGGCCGCCGGATGTCCGAGCTAACGGGGCAAGCTTCTGTGCTCCCTGGACGCTGGTGCCGGATGTCCGGGATTTTGGCCGGATTTCCGGTGGGGGCTGGATGTCCGGGCTGGACGCCGGATGTCCGGTGCCTGTAGTTTCTTCTGCAGAGGGTTTCCCGTGTAGATCTCCAGGGGGCGGATGTCCGGGGTCCTGGCCGGATGTCCGGTGCCTAGAGGCTGTTCTTGCCTTCTTCCATTGGTTCTCTTCTTCCATGGACTTGGTGTCTTGATCATCTTCATGTGTATCCTCGAGAGGGTCCTCTTGGTACCTAATCATGCACAACATTCCGGATTGAGGTAGTAGCCATGTCTCGAGAGGATCATATGAGATATCACTAAGGACAGAAGTCACCTCGGTCTTGAGAGCTCTAGCTCATGCTCTAGTCATGGGTCCTCTTGGTGCTTGGTGAGGCGATGGAAGGTCCATGGGGATGACCAAAGGATGCTCCACATCACCTCCCCCCCTTGGGAAAGATCCGACTTTGGATCGAAATCATCATCACCATGGTACGGGGAGAGATCGGAGACGTTGAAGATGTCGCTCATGTTGTACTTGTCGCATGGGAGATTGATCTTGTAAGCGTTGTTGGTGTAGCGTGCTAGCACCTTGAAGGGTCCATCGGCTCGAGGGAGAAGTTGGACTTGCGTTCGTTGGGGAAGCGGTCCTTGCGAAGGTGTAGCCACACGAGGTCTCCAATGTTGAATATCATGGGATGCTTGTTGACGTTGAGCTTGGTCGTGAGCCGTTGTACTTGGTGCTCGATGGTGTGCCTTGTATTTTCATGCATCTTCTTGATGTAGCTTACACGGTTGTAGGCGTACTCGGCGATGGGTAGACACTCCTCCCACTCCTTGATGTTCTTCTTGATCAATAAGTGAAGTAGAGTGGAGAGTGTACGGTTCGTCACCTCTGTTTGGCCGTCGGTTTGAGGATGGTATGCGGATGAGAACAAGATCTTGATTCTGAGTTTGGCGCATAGGGTCTTCCAAAAGTAACTCAAGAACTTGACGTCGCGGTCGGAGACGATTGTCTTTGGTACTCCATGGAGACGCAAGATTTCCCTACAAAAGAGATTTGCAATGTGTGAAGTATCGTGTATCTTGTTGCAAGGAATGAAATGTGCCATCTTAGAAAATCAGTCCACAACAACAAACACGAAATCCTTGCCATTTTGAGTCCTAGGCAAACCGAGTACAAAATCCATGCTAATGTCTTCCCAAGGTTGATAAGGAATAGGAAGAGGCATGCAAAGACCATGGGATTGAGCTTTAGACTTAGCTTTGCGACATGTAGAGCATCGGGTGGTGAAGCGTTAGACGTCGCGGAACATCTTGGGCCAAAAGTAGTTCTTGGAGAGCGTGGCGAATGTCTTGTCACGTCCAAAATGTCCCATGAGTCTGCCTCCATGAGCCTCTTGCAAACGGAGCAAACAAAGAGAAGACTCGGGAATGCATAGTTTGTTAGCTCTCATAAGATAACCATCCTTGATGTAATATTGTTCCCAACATGTATGCCTCAAACATTTAGCATAAGGAGTCGCAAAAGATGGATCATTAGCATACAAGTCTTTTATGTGCTCAAAGCCAATAACATTCAACTCATGTTTAGTGACAAGCGTGCATATGCGTGAAAGTGCATCCGCAACTACATTTTCCTTACCCTTAATGTACTTGATCACATAGGGGAAAGATTCAATAAATTCACTCCATTTGGCATGACGCTTTTTCAACTTAGTTTGACCTTTTAAGTACTTCAGTGTTTCATGATCGGTATGGATGACAAACTCATGAGGTCTAAGATAATGTTCCCAAACATGTAGCACACGCACTAAAGCATACAATTCTTTGTCATAGATGGGATAGTTAAGTTGAGCACCGGTGAGTTTTTCACTAAAATATGCAATGGCTCATTTTTCTTGCATCAAAACTCCGCCAATTCCGGTACCACTTGCATCACAATAAACCTCAAAAGATTTATCAAAATTAGGCAAAGCAAGAATCGGAGCATGAGTAAGCAAGGACTTGAGCTCATCAAAAGCGGTGGATTGCAAAGATCCCCAAACAAAAGGAGCATTCTTCTTACTTAAAGCATGCAAAGGAGCGGCAATAGTGCTAAAGTCTTTCACAAAGCGACGATAAAAACCCGCAAGACCAAGAAAACTACGCACTTGTTACAAATTGGTGGGTTGGGGCCAAGTTTTAATTGCTTCAATTTTAGATTCATCAACATGGACACCCTTTGAAGAGACAACAAAACACAAGAAAACCACTTTGTCACCACCAAATGTGCACTTTTTCATGTTGGCATAAAGACGTTGCTTGCGAAGGGTTTGCGAAATAGCCCTAACATGATTAAGATGCTCTTTGGTTTTGCTAAACACAAGAATATCATCGAAGCAAACCACAACAAAGACTCCAATATAAGGACGAAGCACATAATGCATGAGACGCACGAAAGTACCGGGAGCCTCCGATAAACCCATAGGCATGACTAACCACTCATATAAGCCAAATTTGGTTTTGAAAGCAGTTTTCCATTCATCACCCTCTTGTATGCGGATTTGATAATAGCCACTTTTAAGATCAATTTTTGAGAAAAAGTTGGCTCCACTAAGTTCATCAAGCATATCATCTAAGCGAGGAATGGGATGCCTATAGCGAACGGTAATAGCATTTATAGGTCTACAATCGGAACACAAGCGGAAACTTCCATCGGGCTTAGGCACAAGTATAACGGGAACGGCACAAGGGCTTAAGCTTTCACGTACATGACCGTTGTTGATTAGTTGTACTTGTCGTTGGATCTCCTTAGTTTATTCCGGGTTGATGCGGTATGGAGCTTTGTTTGGTAGGGGCGCTCCGGGGATGAGGTCGATTCGATGCTCAATGCCTCGAAGAGGAGGTAGACCCGGAGGTAGCTCATTGGGGAAAACATCTTGGAATTCCTGCAAAAGAGATTGAAACACTAAAGGTAGCTCGTGAGAGGTGTTAGTTTTTGGTTCTCCATCCTTGCACACAAGGATAAAGTGCATAACACTCGATGGGTTCTCACACACTTCTCTAATCTCACTTTTTGTGGCAAATAGGACTAGGTTTTTCTCTCTAGGCGAAGGTGCGCTCAAGTTTGTCTTGTGGCTCTCACTCACTTTTGGGTGGATCACTTTCTCACTCTTCTCTTCACGATTGGTGGCTTGCTTGTCGGCTATCACTTGACTAGGAGACATAGGTCATAGTACATATTCCTTCCCTTTCATCTTGAAGCTATAGTGATTGGTGCGCCCGTTGTGGATGACACCACGGTCGAATTGCCATGGCCTACCAAGAAGGAGGTGGAAAACGGTCATGGGGACCACATCACACTCCAAAGAGTCTTCATAGGCACCAATTTTGAAGGAGACTTGGACCGTATGCTCAACTCGTATAGTGCCAGAGTCACTTAGCCATTGAACCTTGTAGGGGTGCGGGTGCTTCCTCTTGACCATTTGAAGCTTGGAGCATAGTTCTTCACTTGCCAGGTTGTGACAACTACCTCCATCGATGATTACCTTGACGGATCGTCCATTGATGCCGGCCTTTGTGTGGAAGATGTGGCATCTTTGGTCTTCTTCTGGTTGATGTTGAAGAGTCAAGACCTTGGAGACAACGAGAGTGGGGCTCGAATCCACATCACAAAAGACTTGATCATCTTCATCCTCATTCACGCGCCGGTGCATGGCCACTTGCTCAAGAGCTTCCATATTCTCATCACTCATGGAGCATTTGTGCCATCATCATTAAGGATCATGGTGCGCTTGTTTGTGCATTCATAGGACTTGTGGCCTCGGTCGCCGCAAGTGAAACACTTGAAGGAGCTTGTCTTGACGGTCTCATCAGTCGGAGTAGATGAAGAAGCATGCGGCTTGAAGTTGCTTGTAGTAGGAGGAAGACGACTTGAACTTGCCAAAGTTTTCTTGTAACTTGACTTGTCGTCGTTACTTGGAGAAGGCTTGGTTGATGTAGATGTTGGAGGAGTTGTTGAAGCTTAATTGTTGGAGAAGCCGTAGGTCTTGGATGAGTACTTGGCGTACTTGAAGTCATCTTGCACTTGACGTTCCACCTTTGTAGCTTGATGTCCGAGCTCAATGAGGTTGGAGTAGGGTTGGAAGTCGGCGGTCTTCTTGACGGGATGATTGAGTCCATTCAAGAATCGTGCCATTGTTTGCTCATCATCTTCCGTGACATTGGCTCGAATCATGGCTATCTCCATTTCCTTGTAGTATTCTTCAACACTCTTTGTTCCTTGCTTGAGGAGTTGTAGCTTCTTGAAGAGATCGCGGTTGTAGTAGGTTGGCACAAAACGTGCTCGCATGACATCCTTCATTTGAGCCCAAGTGGTGATTGGAGGTTCACCTCTTGCTTGTCGGCGCTCAAGGACTTGTTCCCACCATATGAGCACATATTCTTGGAACTCAAGTGATGCCATAGCGATCTTATTCTCTTCCTCATAGTTGTGCAAACGAAAGATTTTTTCGACCTTCAATGCCCATAAGAGGTACTCTTCCGGATCATTGCTTCCATTGAACTTGAGCATTGTGAATTTTAGCTTGCCATAGCATTGCTCTTCATTGTGTTGTTGGCGATGGTGATGATGACGCCCTTGACGGTGAGGGTAATCATCCCCATGTTTCTCTTGGCATGGAGGAAGTCCATGATCAACTTGCGCTTGTTGAACTTGAGGTTCAGGAGGAGCTTGACAAGCTTGTGGAGGAGCTTGTGGAGCTTAACCTTGCACACGTGGTTGATAGTTCCTCTCTTGGATTTCTTCTCGAAGGGCTTCCTCTTGATTGCGCCATTCGCGATTGCGGTTGGCTATATCTCGACTTGATTCTTGAAGGGCACATTGCTCCTAAAGAGCTTGTGCTTCTCGTTGTTGTTGTTGAAGACATTGAGCCTCGGTGTCTTGTTCCTCTTGGTGTAGACGTGCTCGTTCTTCTTTTAGCGACGAAGACGTTGTCGTTCTTGAGCTTGAGCAAAAGCGACTTGGTTTCATTGAGGACGAGGGACTTGCTCATTGGCTTGCTCTGGTGAATGCTTGTCCTGTAGCGGGTTGCGAGATGCCTGACGGTCTTGACGCGCGGCTCGTCGAAGAGTGTTCAATGACGGTGTACTTGAGTCAGAGAAGGAGTCGTCGGAGTGTCGACTTGAGTGGCTCCGTCTTCTATATGACGATGTAGAAGGAGGTCGGTTCACCAACAAGGTGCGGATCTCGTCCATTCTTGCATCGTTCTCTTGCTTTTGCGCATCGAGCTTGTTGTCGAAGTAGTCTCTTGTATGTTGCTCGGAGAGTCGCAAGTCGGTGGTGAGGTTGTCGATGCGGTCGTTCATTGCTTGTTGCTCTTGATGCAATGCTCGTTGTGCATCGAAGAGGTGGCTCTTGGTGATGTATGATGACATGTCGTCGTCTTGCTCGATGAAGAGTGGGTTGGTAGAAGTACTCGGCCTATCCATCATTCCAAGCAAAATGTGAGTGGTAGAAGGAGAAGAACTTATACCAATGTATCTTGACCGATGTTGATGATGAATCAAGTTCACTCAAATGCGGACAATGAAATAGCACTATTGGTACCGATTCTTGTCGGTTCTCACACCTACACAAGTAAAATCTTATGGTGGAGCTTGGTTAGGATGGTGGCACAAAATTTGATGCAATTGAAAGTGAGAGTCAATAATGTTGCAAAAGATTCACAAATTTGCAAATGCGACAAGTAGACCAAGCAAGTAGTGGTACACGGAAACACACACGCAAATAGGTAAATGGGATTGTGCAAACCAAAAGTGAGCCAAAATGTGGAATCCACAAAAATGCTCTTGTTGCACAATACTAGAGAGACGCTAGCACGATTGCACAATAGGCGGATACGGAGCTTCTACACAACCTACTAGGCAAAAATGCAACGATCTCTATCCCAAGTATGCTATATGTATGGTATTTCGGTGCTATGATCCAAGATGATCTTATATGACAATCTTAATGTAGTATGATGATATGGTTCTTGCTTATAAGCTCTTTGCTTATCTTTCCTCTTTGCTTAAAAGCTTGGGTGGCTCTTTCACTGTTGAGCTCTTTTCTCATGCAAAACTTCACGAACCAAGATAGCAATTTTGTATGCTATGACAACTTTGTGACACACAAGTTGATGCCAATATACGAACCACAGTGGTATGGTATGTATGCTATGGAGTATGATCACTAATGTGCACAAGTCACGTTGCCGGCAATACTCAATGGCTAGTCTCGATGGGTAAGCTACGCAAAAGTAAGGCCATGTGGGGTATCAATGCAATTGCAAGGTATGACAAAGATGTCGTCGAAGTTACCGTCCTTGGCGATGATGAGTAGTCGATGGAGATGAGCGGCGGTGATGGTGACGTCGAGCCATACCTATATAGCCGAAACACAATAGGACACGAGAACCACAACCCAAAATCTCAAAGACCAAAACGTGTCAAAATCGACATAGGAGGTAGCCGTGAGCGGTGGTCGTGTTTGTGGAAAACGTTGGGGGTATGCGGAAGTAAGCGTGGGCACCGGGGCAAAATTGGGCGAAAGTATGCGGAAATGGGCGCGGGGGATGGAGTTGCTGCTCCCAGGGGCCAGATGTCCGGGCCAGCTGCCGGATGTCCGGGATGCCGGATGTATGGTGGACACGGGGCGGATGTCCGGGCTCTGGATCGGGGACGAACACGATGAACTCCACGGGAAAAATTGCAACTCCGGGGCAAAAAAATTCGGATTTCGGACGAATTGGTGGATGGAAATCGCGGGAGAGATGGGAAAAAGCTAGATCAACTCGATGCAAAGCAGATCCATGGATCAAATCCAACAAAACTTCATCACACCAACAAATTACAAAAAATAATTGGGGCTATTTTTGGCGGGGATTTTCGGATTTAGGACGAAAACAACAAAATCAAGCTAGAACACATGGGGTAGGGGCTCCAAAAACGTGATCAACGTGGCTCATGATACCAAGATGATGTAGGGCATAACCCTAGGGGCCGATCTTTCATGTTTGGAGTCGATACTACAGGGGAACACGAAGAACGCGCGGAAAACACAAGGGAAAACACGGGGAGAAATGAGAGAATCACTCAACCGACAAGTAGTCGATCACACAAGGGCTAGATCACCGAGGGCATAAGGTAACACATGATCCAACATCAACAAAGGAAGGATACAAGGGTAGCCGTTCTTCTCCGTGAGGAGGTCTTGATTGTCTTCTCCGGATGGAGGCCTTGAATATGAATGGATCTTCTCCGAGGAGGCACGATCCCTCACGTGGACTAGGTCCGGTATGGATGAGCAGAGCTCTCTCTCTCTAAATGAGCTATCACAATGCTAACCCTAAAACATAGGTGGGGATGGAGTATATATAGTCAAGGGGCGAAGGGGTACATGGGCTCAACCAAACACGCGCGCGCAGGCGCTAGGAAGGCCGGACGTCCGGGCGTCGGGCCAGATGTCCGGTGGCCCGTGAGGGGCTGGACGTCTGGGCTGAGGGGCCGGATGTCAGGGCTGGTGCAGATGGCTGTTCGGCTCTCTGGATGGGCGATGCCGGATGTCCACTCGGAGGGGCCGGATGTCCGCTGCTTCGGAAGGCGCCGGATGTCCGGGGCGTCCGCCAGATGTCCGGGGCTGCCGCCGGATGTCCGAGCTGACGGGGCAAGCTTCTGTGCTCCCTGGACGCCGGTGCCGGATGTCCAGGATTTTGGCCTGATTTCCGGCGGGGGCCGGATGTCCGGGCTAGACGCCGGATGTCTGGTGGCTGTAGTTTATTTTGCATAGGGTTGGCTGTGTAGATCTCCAGGGGCCGGATGTCCAGGGTCCTGGGCGGATGTCCGGTGCGTGGAGGCTGTTCTTGCCTTCTTCCATTGGTTCTCTTCTTCCACGGACTTGGGGTCTTGATCATTTTGATGTATATCCTCGGGAGGGTCCTCTTGGTACCTAATCATGCACAACATTCCGGATTGAGGTAGTAGCCATGTCTCGAGAGGATCATATGAGATATCACTAAGGAGAGAAGCCACCTCGGTCTCGAGAGCTCTAGCTCGTGCTCTAGTCATGGGTCCTCTTGGTGCTTGGTGAGGCGATGGAAGGTCCATGGGGATGACCGAAGGATGCTCCGCATCATCTCCCCCCTTGGGAAAGATCCGACTTCGGATCGAAATCCTCATAACCATGGTACGGGTAGAGATCGGAGACGTTGAAGATGTCGCTCATGTTGTACTTGTCGCGTGGGAGATCGATCTTATAAGCGTTGTTGTTGTAGCGTGCTAGCACCTTGAAGGGTCCATCGGCTCGAGGGAGAATCTTGGACTTGCGTTCCTTGGGGAAGCGGTCCTTGCGAAGGTGTAGCCACAAGAGGTCTCCAATGTTGAATATCATGGGATGCTTGTTGACCTTGAGCTTGGTCACGAGTCGTTGTACTTGGCGCTCGATGGTGTGCCTTGTATCTTCATGCATCTTCTTGATGTAGGTTGCACGGGCACTTGTGTCGAGGTTGGTGTGCTCTTGTAGAGGAAGAGGTAAAATGTCCAATGGGGACAACGGGTTGAAGCCGTAGACGACCTCGAAGGGGGACTTGCCAGTCGTCGAATGTCTTGCACGGTTGTAGGCGTACTCAGCGATGGGTAGACACTCCTCCCACTCCTTGATGTTCTTCTTCATCAACAAGCGAAGTAGAGTGGAGAGTGTACGGGTCGTCACCTCCGTTTGGCCGTCGGTTTGAGGATGGTATGCGGATGAGAACAAGAGCTTGATTCTGAGCTTGGCACATAGGGTCTTCCAAAAGTAACTCAAGAACTTGACATCGCGGTCGGAGACGATTGTCTTTGGTACTCCATGGAGACGCAAGATTTCCCTACAAAAGAGATTTGAATGTGTGAAGCATCGTCTATCTTGTTGCCAGAAATGAAATGTGCCATCTTATAAAATTGGTCCACAACAACAAACACGGAATCCTTGCCATTTTGAGTCCTAGGCAAACTGAGTACAAAATCCATGCTAATGTCTTCCCAAGGTTGATAAGGAATAGGAAGAGGCATGTAAAGACCATGGGATTGAGCTTTAGACTTAGCTTTGCGACATGTAGAGCATCGGGTGGTGAAGCGTGAGACGTCGCGGAACATCTTGGGCCAAAAGTAGTTCTTGGAGAGCGTGGCGAATGTCTTGTCACGACCAAAATGTCCCATGAGTCTGCCTCCATGAGACTCTTGCAAAAGGAGCAAACAAAGAGAAGACTTGGGAATGCATAGTTTGTTAGCTCTCATAAGATAACCATCCTTGATGTAATATTGTTCCCAAGATGTATGCCTCAAACATTTAGCATAAGGAGTCGCAAAAGATGGATCATTAGCATACAAGTCTTTTATGTGCTCAAAGCCAATAACATTCAACTCATGTTTAGTGACAAGCATGCATATGCATGAAAGTACATCCGCAACTACATTTTCCTTACCCTTAATGTACTTGATCACATAGGGGAAATATTCAATAAATTCACTCCATTTGGCATGACGCTTGTTCAACTTAGTTTGACCTTTTAAGTACTTAAGCTTTTCGTGATCGGTATGGATGACAAACTCATGAGGTCTAAGATAATGTTCCCAAACATGTAGCACACGCACTAAAGCATACAATTCTTTGTCATAGATGGGATAGTTAAGTTGAGCACCGGAGATTTTTTCACTAAAATATGCAATGGCTCGTTTTTCTTGCATCAAAACTCCGCCAATTCCGGTACCACTTGCATCACAATGAACCTCAAAAGTTTTATCAAAATTGGGCAAAGCAAGAATCAGAGCATCAGTAAGAAAGGACTTGAGCTCATCAAAAGCGGTGGATTGCAAAGATCCCCAAACAAAAGGAGCATTCTTCTTACTCAAAGCATGCAAAGGAGCGGCAATAGTGCTAAAGTCTTTCACAAAGCAACGATAAAAACCCACAAGACCAAGAAAACTACGCACTTGTTGCAAATTGGTGGGTTGGGCCAAGTTTTAATTGCTTCAATTTTAGATTCATCAACATGGACACCCTTTGAAGAGACAACAAAACCCAAGAAAACCACTTTGTCACCACCAAATGTGCACTTTTCCATGTTGGCATAAAGACGTTGCTTGCGAAGGGTTTGCAAAACAGCCCTAACATGATTAAGATGCTCTTTCATGGTTTTGCTAAACACAAGAATATCATCAAAGCAAACCACAACAAAGACTCCAATATAATGGTGAAGCACATAATGCATGAGACGCACGAAGTACCGGGAGCCTACGATAAACCCATAGGCATGACTAACCACTCATATAAGCCAAATTTTGTTTTGAAAGCAGTTTTCCATTCATCACCCTCTTATATGCGGATTTGATAATAGCCACTTTTAAGATCAATTTTTGGGAAAAAGTTGGCTCCACTAAGTTCATCAAGCATATCATCTAAGCGAGGAATGGGATGCCTATAGCGAACGGTAATAGCATTTATAGGTCTACAATCGGAACACAAGCGGAAACTCCCATCGGGCTTAGGCACAAGTATAACGAGAACGACACAAGGGCTTAAGCTTTCACGTACATGACCGTTCTTGATTAGTTGTTGTACTTGCCGTTGGATCTCCTAAGTTTATTCCGGGTTGACGCGGTATGGAGCATTGTTTGGTAGGGGCGCTCCGGGGATGAGGTCGATTCGATGCTCAATGCCTTGAAGAGGAGGTAGAGCCGGAGGTAGCTCATCGGGGAAAACATCTTGGAATTCCTGCAAAAGAGATTGAAACACTAAAGGTAGCTCGTGAGAGGTGTTAGTTTTTGGTTCTCCTGAAGGAAATATGCCCTAGAGGCAATAATAAAGTTATTATTTATTTCCCCATATCATGATAAATGTTTATTATTCATGCTAGAATTGTATTAACCGGAAACATAATACATGTGTGAATACATAGACAAACTTAATGTCACTAGTATGCCTCTACTTGACTAGCTCATTAATCAATGATGGTTATGTTTCCTAACGATAGACATGTTTTGTCATTTGATTAACGGGATCACATCATTAGGAGAATGATGTGATTGACTTGACCCATTCCGTTAGGCTAGCACTTGATCGTTTAGTATGTTGCTATTGCTTTCTTCATGACTTATACAAAGTTCCTACAACTATGAGATTATGCAACTCCCGTTTACCGGAAGAACACTTTGTGTGCTACCAAACGTCACAACGTAACTGGGTGATTATAAAGGAGCTCTACAGGTGTCTCCGAAGGTACATGTTGAGTTGGCGTATTTCGAGATTAGGATTTATCACTCCGATTGTCAGAGAGATATCTCTGGGCCCTCTCGGTAATGCACATCACTATAAGCCTTGCAAGCAATGTAGCTAATGAGTTAGTTACGGAATGATGTATTACGTAACGAGTAAAGAGACTTGCCGGTAACGAGATTGAACTAGGTATTGGATACCGACGATCGAATCTTGGGCAAGTAACATACCGATGACAAAGGGAACAACGTATGTTGTTATGCGGTTTGACCGATAAAGATCTTCGTAGAATATGTAGGAGCCAATATGAGAATCCAGGTTCCGCTATTGGTTATTGACCGGAAACAGTTCTAGGTCATGTCTACATAGTTCTCGAACCCGTAGGGTCCGCACGCTTAGCGTTACGATGACAGTTTTATTATGAGTTTATAAGTTTTGATGTACCGAAGGTTGTTCGGAGTCCCGAGTGTGATCACGGACATGACGAGGAGTCTCGAAATGGTCGAGACATAAAGATTGATATATTGGAAGCCTATATTTGGATATCGGAAACATTCCGGGTGAAATCGGGATTTTACCGGAGTACCGGGGGGTTACCGGAACCCCCCGGGGGTTAATGGGCCTACATGGGCCATGAGGGAGAAGAGGAGGGCAGGCCGCGCGCCCCCTCCCCCACTAGTCCGAATAGGACAAGGAAGGGGGGGCGGCGCCCCCCTTTCCTCTTTCCCCTCCCCCCTTTCCTTCTCCACCAAGGCAAGAGAGGGGAGTCCTACTCCCGGTGGGAGTAGGACTCCTCCAGGCGCACCCCTAGGGGGCCGGCCACACCTCCCCCTCCCTCCTTTATATACGGGGGCAGGGGGCACCTCTAGACACACAAGTTGATCATCGTGATCGTTCCTTAGCCGTGTGCGGTGCCCCCCTCCACCATATTCCACCTCGGTCATATCGTTGCGATGCTTAGGTGAAGCCCTACGTCGGTAGAACATCATCATCGTCACCACGCCGTCGTGCAGACGAAACTCATCACCGACACCCTGCTGGATCGGAGTCCGGTGATCGTCATCGAGCTGAACGTGTGCTGAACTCGGAGGTTCCGTACGTTCGGTGCTTGGATCGGTCGGATCGTGAAGACGTACGACTACATCAACCACGTTGTCATAACGCTTCCGCTTACGGTCTACGAGGGTACGTGGACAACACTCTCCTCTCTCGTTGCTATGCATCACCATGATCTTCCGTGTGTGTAGGAAATTTTTTGAAATTACTATGTTCCCCAACAGTGGCATCCGAGCCTAGGTTTTATGCGTAGATGTTATATGCACTAGTAGAACACAAGTGAGTTGTGGGCGATATAAGTCATACTGCTTACCAGCATGTCATACTTTGGTTCAGCGGCATTGTGAGATGAAGCGGCCCGAAATTACGCGTACGCTTACGCGAGACTGGTTTCAACGCTACGAGCACTCGTTGCTTAAAGGTGACTGACGGTGTCCTGGACTAGGGGGTACTCAACGCGTCGTCTCCCGATCAGTTGGATTGGGCCGAGGACCCCCATGGTCGTATACTCATGGTCCAGTCCGGACAGCTGCCGCATACAAGGAAGAATCCACAAGACTTGGCGATCAAGACAATGACTCCTCCCCCACCGGCGTATTCAGCTAGGACTCTTGTTATCCTAGGCCTCTGGTGCATTATATAAACCGGGGCCAGGCTAGTTGATAGACATATACAACAACAATCATACCATAGGCTAGCTTCTAGGGTTTAGCCTCTCTGATCTCGTGGTAGATCAACTCTTGTACTACCCATATCATCAATATTAATCAAGCAGGAGTAGGGTTTTACCTCCATCGAGAGGGCCCGAACCTGGGTAAAAACATCATGTCCCTTGTCTCCTGTTACCATCCGCCTAGACGCACAGTTCGGGACCCCCTACCCGAGATCCGCCGGTTTTGACACCGACAGTGACCGGCGGGTGTCTGTCTCTCTCACTTTAGTTGAACCGAGTGTGGCTACGCCCGGTCCTTGCGAAGGTTAAAACAACACCAACTTGACAAACTATCGTTGTGGTTTTGATGCGTAGGTAAGAATGGTTCTTGCTCAGCCCGTAGTAGCCACATAAAATTTGCAACAACAAAGTAGAGGACGTCTAACTTGTTTTTGCAGGGCATGTTGTGATGTGATATGGTCAAGACGTGATGCTATATTTTATTGTATGAGATGATCATGTTTTGTAACCGAAGTTATCGGCAACTGGCAGGAACCATATGGTTGTCGCTTTATTGTATGAAATGCAAATGCCCTGTAATTGCTTTACTTTATCACTAAGTGGAAGCAATAGTCGTAGAAGCAATAGATGGCGTGATGACAACGATGCTACAATGGAGATCAAGGTTTCACGCCGGTGACGATGGTGATCACGATGGTGCTTCGAAGATGGAGATCACAAGCACAAGATGATGATGGCCATATCATATCACTTATATTGATTGCATGTGATGTTTATCCTTTATGCATCTTATCTTGCTTTGATTGACGGTAGCATTTTAAGATGATCTCTCACTAAATTATCAAGAAATGTTCTCCCTGAGTATGCACCGTTGCAAAAGTTCTTCGTGCTGAGACACCACGTGATGATCGGGTGTGATAGGCTCTACGTTCAAATACAACGGGTGCAAAACAGTTGCACACGCGGAATACTCAGGTTAAACTTGACGAGCCTAGCATATATAGATATGGCCTCGGAACACGGAGACCGAAAGGTCGAACGTGAATCATATAGTAGATATGATCAACATAGTGATGTTCACCATTGAAACTACTCCATCTCACGTGATGATCGAACATGGTTTAGTTGATTTGGATCACGTGATCACTTAGACGACTAGAGAGATGTCTGTCTAAGTGGGAGTTCTTAAGTAATATGATTAATTGAACTTAAATTTATCATGAACTTAGTACCTGATAGTATTTTGCTTGTCTATGTTTGATGTAGATAGATGACTCATGTTGTTGTTTCGTTGAATTTTAATGCGTTCCTTGAGAAAGCTTAGTTGAAAGATGATGGTAGCAATTACACGGACTGGGTCCATAACCTGAGGATTATCCTCATTGCTGCATAGAAGAATTATGTCCTGGAAGCACCGCTGGGTGCCAGGCCTGCTGCAAATGCAACTGACGACGTTAAGAACGTCTGGCAGAGCAAAGCTGATGACTACTCGATAGTTCAGTGTGCCATGCTTTACGGCTTGGAACCGGGTCTTCAACGACGTTTTGAACGTCATGGAGCATATGAGATGTTCCAGGAGTTGAAGTTAATACTTCAAGCAAATGCCTGGATTGAGAGATATGAAGTCTCCAATAAGTTCTATAGCTGTAAGATGGAGGAGAATAGTTCTGTCAGTGAACACATACTCAAAATGTCTGGGTATAATAATCACTTGATTCAACTGGGAGTTAATCTTCCTGATGATAGTGTCATTGACAGGATTCTTCAATCACTGCCACCAAGCTACAAGAGCTTCGTAATGAACTATAATATGCAAGGGATGGATAAGACTATTACCGAGCTCTTCGCAATGCTAAAGGCTGCGGAGGTAGAAATCAAGAAGGAGCATCAAGTGTTGATGGTCAATAAGAGGAAGGGGGACTTCAAGAAGAACAGCAAACAAGTTGTTGCTCAAGAGAAGAAACCCAAGTCTGGACCTAAGCCTGAGACTGAGTGCTTCTACTGCAAGCAGACTGGACACTGGAAGCGGAACTGTCCCAAGTATTTGGCGGATAAGAAGGATGGCAAAGTGAACAAAGGTATATGTGATATACATGTTATTGATGTGTACCTTACTAATGCTCGCAGTAGCACCTGGGTATTTCATACTGGTTCTGTTGTTAATATTTGCAACTCGAAACAGGGACTACGGATAAAGTGAAGATTGTCTAAGGACGAGGTGACAATGCGCGTGGGAAATGGTTCCAAAGTCGATGTGATCGCGGTCGGCACGCTACCTCTACATCTACCATCGGGATTAGTTTTAGACCTAAATACTTGTTATTTGGTGCCAGCGTTGAGCATGAACATTATATCTGGATCTTGTTTGATGCGAGACGGTTATTCATTTAAATTAGAGAATAATGGTTGTTCTATTTATATAAGTAATATCTTTTATGGTCATGCACCCTTGAAGAGTGGTCTATTTTTATTAAATCTCGATAGTAGTGATACACATATTCATAATGTTGAAGCCAAAAGATGTAGAGTTGATAATGATAGTGCAACTTATTTGTGGCACTGTCGTTTAGGTCATATCGGTGTAAAGCGCATGAAGAAACTCCGTACTGATGGACTTTTGGAATCACTTGATTATGAATCACTTGGTACTTGCGAACCGTGCCTCATGGGCAAGATGACTAAAACGCCGTTCTCCGGAACTATGGAGCGAGAAAATGATTTGTTGGAAATCATACATATTGATGTATGTGGTCCAATGAATATTGAGGCTCGCGGTGGGTATCGTTATTTTCTCACCTTCACAGATGATTTGAGAAGATATGGGTATATCTACTTGATGAAACACAAGTCTGAAACATTTGAAAAGTTCAAAGAATTTCAGAGTGAAGTGGAAAATCATCGTAACAAGAAAATAAAATTTCTACGATCTGATCGTGGAGGAGAATATTTGAGTTACGAGTTTGGTTTACATTTGAAACAATGTGGAATAGTTTCGCAACTCACGCCACCCGGAACACCACAACGAAATGGTGTGTCCGAACATCATAATCGTACTTTACTGGATATGGTGCGATCTATGATGTCTCTTACTGATTTATCGCTATCATTTTGGGGTTATGCTTTAGAGACGGCCGCATTCACGTTAAATAGGGCACCATCAAAATCCGTTGAGACGACGCCTTATGAACTATGGTTTGGCAAGAAACCAAAGTTGTCGTTTCTTAAAGTTTGGGGCTGCGATGCTTATGTGAAGAAACTTCAACCAGATAAGCTCGAACCCAAATCGGAGAAATGTGTCTTCATAGGATACCCAAAAGAGACTATTGGGTACACCTTCTATCACAGATCTGAGGGCAAGATTTTCGTTGCTAAATTCGGATCCTTTCTAGAGAAGGAGTTTCTCTCGAAAGAAGTGAGTGGGAGGAAAGTATAACTAGATGAGGTAACTGTACATGCTCCCTTATTGGAAAGTAGTTCATCACAAGAACCGGTTCCTATGACGACTACACCAATTAGTGAGGAAGCTAATGATATTGATCATGAAACTTCAGATCAAGTTTCTACTGAACCTCGTAGGTCTACCAGAGTAAGATCCGCACCAGAGTAATACGGTAATCCTATTCTGGAAGTCATGTTACTTGACCATGATGAACCTATGAACTATGAGGAAGCGATGATGAGCCCAGATTCCGCAAAATGGTTAGAAGCCATGAAATCTGAGATGGGATCCATGTATGAGAACCAAGTATGGACTTTGGTTGACTTGCCCGATGATCGGCAAGCCATTGAGAATAAATGTATTTTCAAGAAGAACACTGACGCCGATGGTAATGTAACTGTCTACAAAGCTCGACTTGTTGCAAAAGGTTTTCGACAAGTTCAAGGGATTGACTACGATGAGACTTTCTCACCCGTAGCGATGCTTAAGTCTGTCCGAATCATGTTAGCAATTGCCGCATTTTATGATTATGAAATTTGGCAAATGGGTGTCAAAACTGCATTCCTGAATGGATTTCTGGAAGAAGAGTTGTATATGATGCAACCGGAAGGTTTTGTCGATCGAAAAGGAGCTAACAAATTGTGCAAGCTCCAGCGATCCATTTATGGACTGGTGCAAGCATCTCAGAGTTGGAATAAACGCTTTGATAGTGTGATCAAAGCATATGGTTTTATACAGACTTTTGGAGAAGCCTGTATTTACAAGAAAGTGAGTGGGAGCTCTGTAGCATTTCTGATATTATATGTAGATGACATATTGTTAATTGGAAATGATATAGAATTTCTAGATAGCATAAAGGGATACTTGAATAAAAGTTTTTCAATGAAAGACCTCGGTGAAGCTGCTTACATATTGGGAATCAAGATCTATAGAGATAGATCAAGACGCTTAATTGGACTTTCACAAAGCACATACCTTGATAAAGTTTTGAAAAAGTTCAAAACGGATCAGGCAAAGAAAGGGTTCTTGCCTGTATTACAAGGTGTGAAGTTGGGTCAGACTCAATGTCCGACCACCGCAGAAGATAGAGAGAAAATGAAAGATGTTCCCTATGCTTCGGCCATAGGCTCTATCATGTATGCAGTGCTGTGTACCAGACCTGACGTTTGCTTAGCAATAAGCTTGGCAGGTAGGTAACAAAGTAATCCAGGAGTGGATCACTGGACAGCGGTCAAGAACATCCTAAAATACCTGAAAAGGACTAACGATATGTTTCTCGTTTATGGAGGTGACAAAGAGCTAGTCGTAAATGGTTACGTCGATGCAAGCTTTGACACTGATTCGGACGATTCTAAATCGCAAACCGGATATGTGTTTTTATTAAACAATGGAGCTGTAAGTTGGTGCAGTTCTAAACAAAGCGTCGTGGCGGGATCTACATGTGAAGCGGAGTACATAGCTGCCTCAGAAGCAGCAAATGAAGGAGTCTGGATGAAGGAGTTCATTTCCGATCTAGGCGTCATCAATACCGAACACATTAACCAACTAAGTTGTCTTCATGCTCAAAGTTTTAAATTTTTAACTTGTGTTCGGCTCGGCCAAGCATTATACTTTTTTGGAAAAAAGTTGCTTGTAAAAATTTCCTTGTCCAAACTTTGTTTGTGATGCGCAAATTCAAATACCCCACTTACTTGGGGGCTTCCTTCATGAAGCTTTTTCCTCTTGCATATGGTTATACTTGTACGGCTTCGTTCCTTGTTCGTGTATTACGCCACAATATGCACCATATTGACTTAAGTGATTTGCAAGCTAGGTTGCCTGGCTCCTGTGCTTACCCCTACGTTCCTGATTGTTCGGCTAGGGAGTAAAGGGAGCACCTATGCGATTGTCACGATCGGGTCACCCGAGCCGGACCTCAGACTGGGTGAAGCCGAAAGCTAGCGCTCTTATTGTTATCAATCATGGTCGGCACACAACGGAACTCATGAGTACAAAAAATCTATTGCACAAGTCTCATAATAACAATGAGCACCGAAGAAAGGTATCGGTGGGGGTACTATTTTCTTCGAAGATGCTTCTTACACTTCGCAGTAATATAGCATAAGTTCCCTGAGCGCGCTTTGTCTGTTACAGCCTTATGGCTTGATTGCCTGGTTATTGGAAACACCGTCGATATTCTCGACAGATGGAGTACATAACACTTTTTGGTCCTTGACCGAAGAGGGAGAAGTTGACAGTCGGTTAAGACGCATTTAAAGTTCGGTTGAACATAGATATGATATAAGTACTTCGGTACATGCAATCATTCTTTTACCCAAGTCACTTGGGGGCTCTTAAATTTATATGAGCCGTTTTATGATAAGTGTTTTTCTTCTTAGTTGTTGCAAAGTTTTTATTATTATTTATCACTCCTTTTTTCGACACAAGTGTGCGGTCACTAGCCGGGGAGCCTAATTTCTCTCTCAAAGCTGCTAGAGTTTAGTTTGCTAAACTAGCCTAGTAAGAAGTACTCCGCATTCGGGATAGGAGGTTGAAGCCATAGGCTGACCCGCTTGAAGTTTTGAGATAGGATGTGTCATGTTAAAGCACGGTAGAAGCACCATTTTTTTCTAAAGTCCAATTTTCGGATTGGCACCGAACACTTGATCTAGTTCAGACATTAACCTTTTGAATAAGTTTTTTGGCTTTTCGAGCCCATGGCACTTTTAAACTATTTGTGTGTTTTCAGCACAAGTCTTGCAGTGCAACGCCGTACACCTTTAGAGATTCGCAAAAACATTCTCGGATATTGCTATATATGCATCGGTTTCGAATTGTGTCTTCGGTCAATAGTTGGGTTGCCCGGCTCCTCCGCTTGCCTCCTATGTTCCGCTTTGTTCGGCTAGGTGTGCAAAGGGAGAACCACTACGATTGTGCTTCCAGCTCACATGGATAAGCACCTCAGTGGAGAAAGCCGAAAGCTGACTGTCACAATAAGCGTAAACTGGTCGGCGATCCGATGACGGCGTTAAACGACGGGCCATTCATAACAATGGCCGAAGTGTTTACGGCTTGACCTCGACTGTCGCCGAACACTACCGGGGGGCTATTAACTGGCCTCCCAAACTAAATCCTCGATATTTTGCTCTTACATTGGAGCTGAGGTTTCATGATCATGCTTAGCATGACAACCCAAAGAAAGGAACCAATAGCGGGACTATTTTCTTTGTAAGACATTTCTTCTGTTAAACAGTAATATAACATGTCTCTCCGCGTACCTTTGTTTATAAAACCGTATGGCCAGATTGCCTTGTTTGTTGTAAATCTTTGCCCTCATAAAGGCTTTATAAAGTAGGACAAACACTCCTCGGCTATTGGCCGAGGCGGTGGAAGCCGATGGTCGGTCAACAAAGTTTTGTACAATACGGATCCGAGCACTAATGACGTAAAGTACTTGGATACATAGAGTCATTACACATAATTTGTGATTTTACTATCGATATCGATCCTTAATTCGACCTCCCATGCCCGCATTAAGGCTCGGGGGCTACTGGGCTTCGGGCTTATTATTTACAAATATTAAAGGGGCACATCGATCCCCTGATCTGGTGTTGCCACCCGACCAGTGTCTCGGGGGCTACTGCATTGCCTGTTCTATGCAGAAAATTTTAAGTGCAATACAGTTTCCGAGGAGATTTTGATCCTCAGGTTGGTCGGCCGCACCCAACCTGAGTCTCGAGGACTGAGCACGCCGCTTTTTGTGTCTCGAAGTATTCTGCCGAGCTAGGACTTGATCCTCAGACCGATTTTGCAAATCAACCTGAGTCTCAGCGGCTACGGGGATTAGCGGTCTTATGTCATCCTTCATGTGCATCTCGGGTTTTAGACTGATACCCACCTTGAGGGCTACTGGCTATGTATCTCGGCAGAGAATAAATTGCACCAATCAAAAATATTGACAAAAATCGACCCACATTCGGGGAGGTGCACCACCTCGGAAGCAGTTCGGCATAAAGCTCGGGCGCTAGTGGCTGGCTCCATAGAGGGCATTTCCGGCATTAAGCTCGGCTAAACACGTTCAAACTTCTTTGAACCAAGGTGATTTACGACACCTCGGATACAGTCCGACGTTGGAGGTCGGATACATAGTCCGGCGTTGGAGCTCGGATACAGTCCGACGTTGGAGCTCGGATACATAGTCCGGTGTTGGAGCTTGGATACATTCCGGCGTTAGAGCCGGGAAGCAGTCCGGCGTTGGTGCTCGGCTGCAAGAGATACCTTGAATGCAGTCCGGCGTTAGAGCTCGGACGCAAGAGGACACTGCCTCCAGGGAACAACTCTGAACCCGAGGTGTGGCATAAAAATAACAAGGCATTGATAAAGGCCGGAAACTTAAAGGGGCTCATCGGATACCCGACGTGTAAACTCGTCGAATGCATTTCGGCGATCCTCAAGATAGAAGATGAGAATATTTGTTGAACTAGTTTTCAAGACCGGCAACCGAAGATGAAGAACAGTTCGGAAGAATCGAGGAGCGTCCCTAACTTGAAGACCGGTTCAGGGGGCTACTGACGGTGTCCTGGACTAGGGGGTACTCAATGCGTCGTCTCCCAATCAGTTGGATTGGGCCGAGGACCCCCATGGCCGTATACTCATGGGCCAGTCCGGACAGCTGCCGCATACAAGGAAGAATCCACAACACTTGGTGATCAAGACAATGACTCCTCCCCCACCGGCGTATTCGTCTAGGACTCTTGTTATCCTAGGCCTTTGGTGCATTATATAAACCGGGGCCAGGCTAGTCGATAGACATATACAACAACAATCATACCATAGGCTAGCTTCTAGGGTTTAGCCTCTCTGATCTCGTGGTAGATCAACTCTTGTACTACCCATATCATCAATATTAATCAAGCAAGAGTAGGGTTTTACCTCCATCGAGAGGGCCCGAACCAGGGTAAAAACATCGTGTCCCTTGTCTCCTGTTACCATCCGCCTAGACGCATAGTTCGGGACCCCCTACCGGAGATCCACCGGTTTTGACACCGACAGTGACCGGCGGGTGTCTGTCTCTCTCACTTTAGTTGAACCGAGTGTGGCTACACCCGGTCCTTGCAAAGGTTAAAACAACACCAACTTGACAAACTATCGTTGTGGTTTTGATGCGTAGGTAAGAATGGTTCTTGCTCAGCCCATAGTAGCCACATAAAATTTGCAACAACAAAGTAGAGGACGTCTAACTTGTTTTTGCAGGGCATGTTGTGATGTGATATGGTCAAGACGTGATGCTATATTTTATTGTATGAGATGATCATGTTTTGTAACCGAAGTTATTGGCAATTGGCAGGAGCCATATGGTTGTTGCTTTATTGTATGAAATGCAAATGCCCTGTAATTGCTTTACTTTATCACTAAGTGGAAGCAATAGTCATAGAAGCAATAGATGGCGTAATGACAATGATGCTACGATGGAGATCAAGGTGTCACGCCGTTGATGATGGTGATCACGACGGTGCTTCGAAGTGTCACATCCCTAGCCTCTGGTAATGCACTAGGCTAGACCTCATGTGTGCATCATGTTTAAATTCTGAAATTTGAACTGAGGGAATTTTGGAAGCCTCAAAAACTTAAATAAAAGAGGGGCAAAAACCCTAGAAATCTCATTCATTGTTCCAAAATGCTCTTCTTAAATGTTTGATAATTTTTGGCAAGGGTTCTGGTCCCAACCAAAATATTGAACATTTTTAAGGATTTATTTTTGGAACTTTGGATTTAATTCATTAGCTATTTGAATTTGAGTTATATTCATATAATTAGAATATAATTTCAAATACCCCTGAAATATTTTATGAGCTTTTGGAGAAGTCCATCTAGCCAAATAAAATTATTCAGAGGAGTTTTTGGCATTGTTTGAATTTTTTTAAAATTCAAAAACAATGGCAAAAGATATTAAATAAAACAAAACAGAAGAAAAAAATAAAACAGAGCAGAAGGACTTACCTGGCGCCACTTACCTGGCCCAACTCCAGCTGGCGGCCCAGCCCGCCACCGCTATCCCCCCCTGTCGCCTTCCTCCTCTGCCAGGAGGACGGGCACGCGCCCGGCGCGCGCGGCCATGCGCCCCGGCCACCTCCTCCCTGCCTGGCTGCCTCCTCCTTCCCTGGTCCCTCCCGCGACGCCACGCAGCCCCCGACCCCCTCTCACTTCTCCCTTGCTCTCTGGACCTCCCTCCCCCTCACT
>NC_041383.1:333418726-333480447 GCF_002162155.2 Triticum dicoccoides | reverse complement strand
GTCACCGCCGCTCGCCAAAACCACGGCCACCGGGCCTCCCTCGCTCCCCCGACTAGCCCAGAGGCTCCGCCTCGACCCCCTCTTCCTCTCCACCGAGCCACGAGGCCCCGGACGCGCTGCAACGCCGCCACCATCGTTGTTTCCGTCGCCGGCCACCGAAGCTCACCTCCGTCAATTCGGCCATTCCGGCGCGCCCCCGAGCTCACTAACCCTCCCTACAGCTCCGCGGTGAGCCTCCGTGCAGAACCCCTCTCTTTCCCCTCGCGTTTGCGAGCTCTAGGCCATAGCTCCGCCGCAGCCGAACTCCGGCCGCCGCTGACCTCGTCGCCGCCGTCACTGCAGCCACTGGAGCTCCCACCCGAGTGCACCATCGTGCTCAGAACGTTTCCACGAGCTTGTTGCCTGCCGCAGCTCGCCCTCTCGCGCTTCCTAGTGGTCGCCCGTGTCTTACCCGAGCTCCGGCGGCCGCAACCGAGCTCGCCGCCGTCAGCTCCGGCCTCCCCACGACCTAGCAACCGCACCGCTCGACGCGCGGGAGCAAGGGCTCTCCAACGAGCCCAAGCACGGCCTCGTCCGTGCCCTGTAGCATGTTTCCGACGGTCGCCACCGTCCCGGACCTCGCCGGCGTCGAGACGCCGGTGGGGTTGACCCACTTGACCACGGCGGAACCCCCCTGGGTCGATGACAGGTGGGGTCAGCCCCTGTTAATTAGTTTAGGTGTTAGATTAGTTAACACTAATTAAGTTAGTTAATTATTTAAGCCACTGACATGTGGGCCCAGCCCTGCTGACATTTTCGTTAGTATTAGTTTAACCCTAATCAACCCGGTTAACTAACCTGTGTCACTGACGTGTGGACCCCACACGTCAGGTTTGACCAGCAGCAGCGTCTGTTGACCTGCTGACGTCACGGTGACGCACTGCTGACGCAGTAAATGTTTCTGGAATTTAGATAATTCTTAAATGATTTATTAATTCCAGAAAATGCCTAAAACTTCTAAAATTCATAGAAATTCAATCGTAACTCCAAATTAAATAATTTATATATGAAAAATTATCAGAAAAATTCAAGGAATCCATATGTACCATTTCCATGCATGTTAGAACAACTTATCACTACTGTTTAGGACAAATGAAGTGAATGGCATTTAAATAATCACATATGGGGTTTGAATTTGAATCTTGTATTCAAACCAACTTCATTTAATCTGTTGCTAGGTGCATTAGCTCAAAACACATTCATATTGCCATGTCATAGCATGCATCATATTGTGCATTGCATTGATCGTGTTTTTTCTGTATTGCCGGTAATTGTCCCCTCTCGATAGACGTGTACCGACGATGTGATCGATGACACCGATGAAGAGCTATATTATCTTCAGAAGTGCCAGGCAAGCAAAACCCCCTTGTTCATTCCGATAAAATCCCACTCTCTCGCTCCTGCTCTCTTTTACTGCATTAGGACAACAACGACATATTTGATACTCGCTGCGGTAGCTGAACCCCTTTATCCTTTGCATGACCTGTCATTGCCACAGTAAATAGATGAAACCCACTAGCATGAGTAGGAGTTGTTTGAGCCCTGATGTGCCTACTCATTCATGCTTGTTGTCATGCCTGCTATTGCTTAGAGTTGAGTCAAGTCTGATTCATCGGGGATGAATCAGAGGCGTGTGAACATGTCCTACTGTGTGTGAGCTAAGTGTGTGAACACGATTTGATAAAGGTAGCGGTGAGAGGCCATGTAGGAGTACATGGTGGGTTGTCTCATTGCAGCCGTCCTCAGGAACTGAGTTCTGTGTTTGTGATCCATGATCAGTTACTACCACACATTGGGCTCCGGGCGCTCCAAGCTCTCTCGACTTATTAATCAACTTGATCTCTGTCCAGGAGTTGCAACTAGTTTCTGGCGTTTGTAGGTAGTGTTAGTAGTCTACCAAGTGGCACCCGGTACAGGTGGGCTTGGGACAGACTAGGCACAGTGGCCCGGTGTACCAAGTGGCACCCGGTTGGTGGGCTTGGGAACCCTGCACACATCGTTTGGGGCCGTAAGCGACACCCCGGCCGGATCTCCTGCGGATGGAACCTGAATAGGCGATAAACCTGGACTAGAGACTTGTTCGGTTAGTCAGGTCGTGGCCGACTCCCTCGCCCGGCTTCCGCTTGAAGGTTGCCGAGGTACATGACGTGTACAGGGCGATAAGTGGCGAAAGCGTGTGTGAAGAAGTACACCCCTGCAGGGTTAACATCATCTATTCGAATAGCCGGATTCCTCGGATATGGAAACGTGGACCCCTTGCATAGTTCATAGACAAGTGAAAGTGGATACTCTAAAATACGCAAGATGAGCGTGAGTGCTATGGATGGCGTTCTCGTAGGGAGACGGGAGCGGTTCCATAGTGGTGTATTGATATGGTGACTATGTGGACTCGTGTGCGCCACCTCAAAAGAGTTACATTGCAGTCGTAGTTTAGGATAGCCACCGAGTCAAAGCTGGCTTGCTGCAGTTAAACCCCACCATCCCCTTTGTTGATAATGATGCATATGTAGTTAGTTCTAATGTAAGTCTTGCTGGGTACATTTGTACTCACGTTTGCCTATTTTATGTTTTTGCAGAGAGACTTCGGTCTCACTAGTAGTCCCGCGTGGACTTCGACGTTTAGCTTGATACCTCAGCTACGATCTTGTGCCCTCGGCAGGATCTGATAGATAGTCAGGCTTCTCAGCCTTTTTCATTTATAGATGTCTGTACTCAGACACGATAGCTTCCGCTTGTGCTTTGACTTGTATGCTCTGATTGTTGGGTCATGAGACCCATGTTTGTAATGTCTCGCTCCTCGGAGCCTATTGAATAAACTATTTGAGTTGTAGAGTCATTTTGTGATGCCATGTTGTATTGCACATATCGAGCATATTGTGTGTATGTTATTGAAATGCTTGGTATGTGTGGGATCTGACTATCTAGTTGTTTATCTTTAGTAGCCTCTCTTACCGGGAAATGTCTCCTAGTGTTTCCACCGAGCCATGGTAGCTTGCTACTGCTCCGGAACACTTAGGCTGGCCGGCATGTGTCCTTCTTCGTTCCTGTGTCTGTCCCTTCGGGGAAATGTCACACGATGAATACCGGAGTCCTGTTAGCCCGCTACAGCCCGGTTCACCGGAGTCCTGCTAGCCCAGTGCTACAGCCTGGATTCACTCGCTGATGACCGACACGTTCGATGCTGGGTCATGGATGCCTGTCCCTGTAAGTCTGTGCCACTTTGGGTTTACGACTAGCCATGTCAGCCCGGGCTCCTTATCATATGGATGCTAGCGACACTGTCATATACGTGTGCCAAAAGGCGCAAACGGTCCCGGGCTAAGGTAAGGCGACACCCGTGGGAATACCGTGCGTGAGGCCGCAAAGTGATATGAGGTGTTACATGCTAGATCGATGTGGCATTGAGTCGGGGTCCTGACACGAAGATGGAGATCACAAGCACAAGATGATGATGGCCATATCATATCACTTATATTGATTGCATGTGATGTTTATCCTTTATGCATCTTATCTTGCTTTGATTGACGGTAGCATTTTAAGATGATCTCTCACTAAATTATCAAGAAATGTTCTCCCTGAGTATGCACCGTTGCGAAAGTTCTTCATGCTGAGACACCACGTGATGATCGGGTGTGATAGGCTCTACGTTCAAATACAACGGGTGCAAAACAGTTGCACACGCGGAATACTCAGGTTAAACTTGACGAGCCTAGCATATATAGATATGGCCTCGGAACAGGGAGACCGAAAGGTCGAACGTGAATCATATAGTAGATATGATCAACATACTGATGTTCACCATTGAAACTACTCCATCTCACATGATGATCGGACATGGTTTAGTTGATTTGGATCACGTGATCACTTAGACGACTAGAGAGATGTCTGTCTAAGTGGGAGTTCTTAAGTAATATGATTAATTGAACTTAAATTTATCATGAACTTAGTACCTGATAGTATTTTGCTTGTCTATGTTTGATGTAGATAGATGGCTTGTGTTGTTGTTTCGTTGAATTTTAATGCGTTCCTTGAGAAAGCTTAGTTGAAAGATGATGGTAGCAATTACACGGACTGGGTCCGTAACCTAAGGATTATCCTCATTGCTGCATAGAAGAATTATGTCCTGGAAGCACCGCTGGGTGCCAGGCCTGCTGCAGATGCAACTGACGACGTTAAGAACGTCTGGCAGAGCAAAGCTGATGACTACTCGATAGTTCAGTGTGCCATGCTTTACGGCTTGGAACCGGGTCTTCAACGACGTTTTGAACGTCATGGAGCATATGAGATGTTCCAGGAGTTGAAGTTAATATTTCAAGCAAATGCCCGGATTGAGAGATATGAAGTCTCCAATAAGTTCTATAGTTGTAAGATGGAGGAGACTAGTTCTGTCAGTGAACACATACTCAAAATGTCTGGGTATAATAATCACTTGATTCAACTAGGAGTTAATCTTCCTGATGATAGTGTCATTGACAGGATTCTTCAATCACTGCCACCAAGCTACAAGAGCTTCGTAATGAACTATAATATGCAAGGGATGGACAAGACTATTACCGAGATCTTCGCAATGCTAAAGGCTGCGGAGGTAGAGATCAAGAAGGAGCATCAAGTGTTGATGGTCAATAAGACCACCAGTTTCAAGAAAAAGGGCAAAGGGAAGAAGAAGGGGAACTTCAAGAAGAACAGCAAACAAGTTGTTGCTCAAGAGAAGAAACCCAAGTCTGGACCTAAGCCTGAGACTGAGTGCTTCTACTGCAAGCAGACTGGACACTGGAAGCGGAACTGTCCCAAGTATTTGGCAGATAAGAAGGATGGCAAAGTGAACAAAGGTATATGTGATATACATGTTATTGATGTGTACCTAACTAATGCTCGCATAGCACCTAGGTATTTGATACTGGTTCTGTTGCTAATATTTGCAACTCGAAACAGGGACTACGGATTAAGTGAAGATTGTCTAAGGACGAGGTGACAATGCGCGTGGGAAATGGTTCCAAAGTCGATGTGATCGCGGTCGGCACGCTACCTCTACATCTACCATCGGGATTAGTTTTAGACCTAAATACTTGTTATTTGGTGCCAGCGTTGAGCATGAACATTATATCTGGATCTTGTTTGATGCGAGACGGTTATTCATTTAAATCAGAGAATAATGGTTGTTCTATTTATATAAGTAATATCTTTTATGGTCATGCACCCTTGAAGAGTGGTATATTTTTATTAAATCTCGATAGTAGTGATACACATATTCATAATGTTGAAGCCAAAAGATGTAGAGTTGATAATGATAGTGCAACTTATTTGTGGCACTGTCGTTTAGGTCATATCGGTGTAAAGCGCATGAAGAAACTCCGTACTGATGGACTTTTGGAATCACTTGATTATGAATCACTTGGTACTTGCGAACCGTGCCTCATGGGCAAGATGACAAAAACGTCGTTCTCCGGAACTATGGAGCGAGCAAATGATTTGTTGGAAATCATACATACTGATGTATGTGGTCCAATGAATATTGAGGCTCGCGGCGGGTATCATTATTTTCTCACCTTCACAGATGATTTGAGAAGATATGGGTATATCTACTTGATGAAACACAAGTCTGAAACATTTGAAAAGTTCAAAGAATTTCAGAGTGAAGTGGAAAATCATCGTAACAAGAAAATAAAATTTCTACGATCTGATCGTGGAGGAGAATATTTGAGTTACGAGTTTGGTTTACATTTGAAACAATGTGGAATAGTTTCGCAACTCACGCCACCCGGAACACCACAACGAAATGGTGTGTCCGAACATCATAATCGTACTTTACTGGATATGGTGCGATCTATGATGTCTCTTACTGATTTATCGCTATCATTTTGGGGTTATGCTTTAGAGACGGCCGCATTCACGTTAAATAGGGCACCATCAAAATCCGTTGAGACGACGCCTTATAAACTATGGTTTGGCAAGAAACCAAAGTTGTCGTTTCTTAAAGTTTGGGGCTGCGATGCTTATGTGAAGAAACTTCAACCAGATAAGCTCGAACCCAAATCGGAGAAATGTGTCTTCATAGGATACCCAAAAGAGACTATTGGGTACACCTTCTATCACAGATCTGAGGGCAAGATTTTCGTTGCTAAATTCGGATCCTTTCTAGAGAAGGAGTTTCTCTCGAAAGAAGTGAGTGGGAGGAAAGTATAACTAGATGAGGTAACTGTACCTGCTCCCTTATTGCAAAGTAGCTCATCACAAGAACCGGTTCCTATGACGACTACACCAATTAGTGAGGAAGCTAATGATATTGATCATGAAACTTCAGATCAAGTTTCTACTGAACCTCGTAGGTCTACCAGAGTAAGATCCGCACCAGAGTGATACGGTAATCCTATTCTGGAAGTCATGTTACTTGACCATGACGAACCTACGAACTATGAGGAAGCGATGATGAGCCCAGATTCCGCAAAATGGTTAGAAGCCAAGAAATCTGAGATGGGATCCATGTATGAGAACCAAGTATGGACTTTGGTTGACTTCCCCGATGATCGGCAAGCCATTGAGAATAAATGGATTTTCAAGAAGAAGACTGACGCTGATGGTAATGTAACTGTCTACAAAGCTTGACTTGTTGCAAAAGGTTTTCGACAAGTTAAAGGGATTGACTACGATGAGACTTTCTCACCCGTAGCGATGCTTAAGTCTGTCCAAATCATGTTAGCAATTGCCGCATTTTATGATTATGAAATTTGGCAAATGGGTGTCAAAACTGCATTCCTGAATGGATTTCTGGAAGAAGAGTTGTATATGATGCAACCGGAAGGTTTTGTCGATTGAAAGGAGCTAACAAATTGTGCAAGCTCCAGCGATCCATTTATGGACTGGTGCAAGCATCTCAGAGTTGGAATAAACGCTTTGATAGTGTGATCAAAGCATATGGTTTTATACAGACTTTTGGAGAAGCCTGTATTTACAAAAAGTGAGTGGGAGCTCTGTAGCATTTCTAATATTATATGTAGATGACATATTGTTAATTGGAAATGATATAGAATTTCTAGATAGCATAAAGGGATACTTGAATAAAAGTTTTTCGATGAAAGACCTCGGTGGGAATCAAGATCTATAGAGATAGATCAAGACGCTTAATCGGACTTTCACAAAGCACATACCTTGATAAAGTTTTGAAAAAGTTCAAAATGGATCAGGCAAAGAAAGGGTTCTTGCCTGTATTACAAGGTGTGAAGTTGGGTCAGACTCAATGTCCGACCACCGCAGAAGATAGAGAGAATATGAAAGATGTTCCCTATGCTTCGGCCATAGGCTCTATCATGTATGCAATGCTGTGTACCAGACCTGACATTTGCTTAGCAATATGCTTGGCAGGTAGGTAACAAAGTAATCCAGGAGTGGATCACTGGACAGCGGTCAAGAACATCCTAAAATACCTGAAAAGGACTAAGGATATGTTTCTCGTTTATGGAGGTGACAAAGAGCTAGTCATAAATGGTTACGTCGATGCAAGCTTTGACAATGATTCGGACGATTCTAAATCGCAAACCGGATACGTGTTTTTATTAAACGATGGAGCTGTAAGTTGGTGCAGTTCTAAACAAAGCGTCATGGCGGGATCTACATGTGAAGCGGAGTACATAGCTGCCTCAGAAGCAGCAAATGAAGGAGTCTGGATGAAGGAGTTCATTTCCGATCTAGGTGTCATACCTAGTGCATCGGGACCAATGAAGATCTTCTGTGACAATACTGGTGCAATTGCCTTGGCAAAGAAATCTAGATTTCACAAGAGGACCAAGCACATCAAGAGATGCTTCAATTCCATCCGGGACCAAGTCCAGGTGGGAGACATAGAGATTTGCAAGATACATACGGATCTGAATATTGTAGACTCGTTGACTAAGCCTCTTCCACGAGCAAAACATGATCAGCACCAAGACTCCATGGGTGTTAGAATCATTACTATGTAATCTAGATTATTGACTCTAGTGCAAGTGGGAGACTGAAGGAAATATGCCCTAGAGGCAATAATAAAGTTATTATTTATTTCCTCATATCATGATAAATGTTTATAATTCATGGTAGAATTGTATTAACCGGAAACATAATACATGTGTGAATACATAGACAAACTTAATGTCACTAGTATGCCTCTACTTGACTAGCTCATTAATCAATGATGGTTATGTTTCCTAACCATAGACATGTGTTGTCATTTGATTAACGAGATCACATCATTAGGAGAATGATGTGATTGACTTGACCCATTCCGTTAGCCTAGCACTTGATCGTTTAGTATGTTGCTATTGCTTTCTTCATGACTTATACAAAGTTCCTACAACTATGAGATTATGCAACTCCCGTTTACCGGAAGAACACTTTGTGTGCTACCAAACGTCACAACGTAACTGGGTGATTATAAAGGAGCTCTACAGGTGTCTCCGAAGGTACATGTTGAGTTGGCGTATTTCGAGATTAGGATTTGTCACTCCGATTGTCGGAGAGGTATCTCTGGGCCCTCTCGGTAATGCACATCACTATAAGCCTTGCAACTAATGTAGTTAATGAGTTAGTTACGGAATGATGCATTACGTAATGAGTAAAGAGACTTGCCGGTAACGAGATTGAACTAGGTATTGGATACCGACGATCGAATCTCGGGCAAGTAACATACCGATGACAAAGGGAACAACGTATGTTGTTATGCGGTTTGACCGATAAAGATCTTCATAGAATATGTAGGAGCTAATATGAGCATCCAGGTTCCACTATTGGTTATTGACCGGAAACAGTTCTAGGTCATGTCTACATAGTTCTCGAACACGTAGGGTCCGCACGCTTAACGTTACGATGACAGTTTTATTATGAGTTTATAAATTTTGATGTAACAAAGGTTGTTCGGAGTCCTGGATGTGATCACGGACATGACGAGTAGTCTCGAAATGGTCGAGACATAAAGATTGATATATTGGAAGCCTATATTTGGATATCGCAAACGTTCCGGGTGAAATCGGGATTTTATCGGAGTACCGGGGGGTTACCGGAAACCCCCGGGGGTTAATGGGCCTACATGGGCCATGAGGGAGAAGAGGAGGGCCAGCCAGGGCAGGCCGCGCGCCCCCTCCCCCCTAGTCCAAATAGGACAAGGAAGGGGGGCGGCGCCCCCCTTTCCTCTTTCCCCTCTCCCCTTTCCTTCTCCACCAAGGCAAGAGCAGTGGGAGTAGGACTCCTCTAGGCGCACCCCTAGGGGGCCGGCCGCACCTCCCCCTCCCTCCTTTATATACGAGGGTAGGGGGCACCTCTAGACACACAAGTTGATCATCATGATCATTCCTTAGCCATGTGCGGTGCCCCCCTCCACCATATTCCACCTCGATCATATCGTTGCGATGCTTAGGCGAAGCCCTGCGTCGGTAGAACATCACCATCGTCACCACGCCGTCGTGCTGACGGAACTCATCCCCGACACCCTGCTGTATCGGAGTCCGGGGACTGTCATCGAGCTGAACGTGTGCTGAACTCGGAGGTGCCGTACGTTCGGTGCTTGGATTGGTCGGATCATGAAGACGTACGACTACATCAACCACGTTGTCATAACGCTTCCGCTTACGGTCTATGAGGGTACATGGACAACACTCTCCCCTCTCGTTGCTATGCATCACCATGATCTTGCGTGTGCGTAGGAATTTTTTTGAAATTACTACATTCCCCAACATATCCATCCTTGCACACAAGGATAAAGTGCATAACACTCGATGAGTTCTCACACACTTCTCTCATCTCACTTTTTGTGGCAAATAGGACTAGGATTTTCTCTCTAGGCGAAGAGGCGCTCAAGTTTGTCTTGTGGCTCTCACTCACTTTTGGGTGGATCACTTTCTCACTCTTCTCTTCACGATTGGTGGCTTGCTTGTCGGCTATCACTTGACTAGGAGACATAGGTCGTAGTACATATTCCTTCCCTTTCATCTTGAAGCTATAGTGAGTGGTGCGCCCATTGTGGATGACACCACGGTCGAATTGCCATGGCCTACCAAGAAGGAGGTGGCAAACAGTCATGGGGACCACATCACACTCCAAAGTGTCTTCATAGGCACCAATTTTGAAGGAGACTTGGACCGTATGCTCAACTCCTATAGTGCCAGAGTCACTTAGCCATTGAACCTTCTAGGGGTGCGGGTGCTTCCTCTTGACCATTTGAAGCTTGGAGCATAGTTCTTCACTTGCCAAGTTGTGACAACTACCTCCATCGATGATGACCTTGACGGATCATCCATTGATGCTGGCCTTTGTGTGGAAGATGTGGCATCTTTGGTCTTCTTCTTGTTGATGTTGAAGAGTCAAGACCTTGGAGACAATGAGAGCGGGGCTCGAATCCTCATCACAAAAGACTTGATCATCTTCATCCTCGTTCACGCGCCGGTGCATGGCCACTTGCTCAAGAACTTCCATCTCCTCATCACTCATGGACTCATATGTGCCATCGTCGTTGAGGATCATGGTGCGCTTGTTTGTGCATTCATAGGACTTGTGGCCTCGGCCGCCGCAAGTGAAACACTTGAAGGAGCTTGTCTTGACGGTCTCATCGGTCGGAGTAGATGAAGAAGCATGCGGCTTGAAGTTGCTTGTAGTAGGAGCTTGTCTTGATGGGCGTCGGGCCGGATGTCTGGTGGCTCGCGAGGGGCCAGATGTCCGGGCTAGTGCAGATGGCTATTCAGCTCTCTGGATGGGCGACGCCGGATGTCCGCTCGGAGGGGGCGGATGTCTGCTGCTTCGGGAGGCACTGGATGTCCGGGGCGGTCGCCGGATGTCCGGGGCGGTCGCCGGATGTCCGGGCTGACGGGGCAAACTTCTGTGCTCCCTGGACGCCGGTGCCGGATGTTTGGGATTTTGGCCGGATTTCTGGTGGGGGACGAATGTCCGAGATGGACGCGAGATGTCTGGTGGCTGTAGTTTCTTCTACAGAGGGTTGGCCGTGTAGATCTCCAGGGACCGGATGTCCGGGGTCCTGGCCGGATGTCTGGTGCCTGGAGGTTGTTCTTGCCTTCTTCCATTGGTTCTCTTCTTCCATGGACTTGGGGTCTTGATCATCTTCATGTGTATCCTCGGGAGGGTCCTCTTGGTACCTAATCATGCACAACATTCCGGATTGAGGTAGTAGCCATGTCTCGAGAGGATCATATGAGATATCACTAAGGAGGGAAGTCACCTCGGTCTCGAGAGCTCTAGCTCATGCTCTAGTCATTGGTCCTCTTGGTGCTTGGTGAAGCGATGGAAGGTCCATGGGCATGACCGAACGATGCTCCGCATCACAAGGCATGGGCGATACCCTGCATCACCCGCCGAACTTGTTCGTGCAGCTGTGAGAGCTCTTGCAGAAGATCGCCTGCAGATCCGGGCATCTCCTCTTCGAGACGACCTGTCAGCATACCTACAGACATAACTCTGTTAGCCTGTTTCTTTGCCGAACTCTATAAAGGTTCGTTCGAGCACTTACTAAAAATGCCGCTTCGAAGCCTCTTATTCTCCTTCACAAAGTCAGCAAGCTGGGCCCGAACATGTTTTAATTCAATGTCCAACTGGGTATTGGCGTCCTTGAGTTCATTTTTCTGTCGAATAACCCGTGTAAGCACGCGCTCGCCAGCCTCTAGCTATCGTTGAGCATGTTGCTCATCCCCCGATACGATCTCCTGATTGCCTCCGGGATTGTCTGCAGAATCTATTGTTAGATTTGCATGCATGCTGAATACTAGCTGGTACATGTCATTACATTCTTTTTTGATCATCACAAGTATTACCAGATGAGGCCTTCTTGGACTCCTCCATTCCGGCAACTGCGGCCCGAAGTTGGGCTTTACACTCCTCCAGCTCTTGAGACAACTGGGTATTCTTATCCGTAAGAAACTATGCATACAAAGATCCTTAAATCAGTTGTGCCAACTATTTCAAGTCTCAGGGGCTACTGATATACATAATTATCATATTTTCTTAACCGTATATCCTTTACATACTGGTCCGTGGCTCTGGTAAGTCCATTTTGAGCGGCTCGGATGTACGCGTCTCCTGAGTTGAAGGCATTCAACGCCTCTTCGGAGAAACTAGGATCGCGGAGTACGGCCCGGCGACGCCTATGATTCATGGCGCTCTCAACTTCGGAATTCATAGCGGACAGTCTATCCGCATCCTCTGTAGGAGGACCATCCGGCGTTGTCCCCACGTTAGCCTCCGCCCCTAAGTCCGGCTCTGGTGTCCGGCGGGTAGAGGCGTGGCCGGCAGGCTCTCGAGACAAAGTCCGGCGAGCGTTTTTTCTGCCAGGAACCACAGACATTATTATATTTTAAAGACGATAATCACGGAGCAAGTTTTTTATCATACCATTGCAACGGCGTCTTAGTCCTGACCGCCTTCCTTTTGAGCCTACCCGGCTTCAGTGCCCCTTGTTGACGAGTCACCACGGGTTCGGCATGGCACCCCGATGGCCTTCCCTGTAAAACGCAATACGTGTGCGGTGGGTAAGATGCAAAGAAGGGATCCTTCTCGGAAGTTGGGACTCTGGTTTTACTTACATGCGATGCAGGGAGTAGGCCAGGGTAGTCGGCTATGATGGCCACCAAGCACCATCACAGCTTAGCTGATAGAATGTCCTGTCAACGAGCTCCACAAATACGTCCGGATCCTCTTCAAGTCCGGAGTCGAGGGTCCAGACTGGGTCCTCTGGCTGTGAGACGGGCTGTGGACCTCCCTCATAGCTTTTCGTAGTTCCTGCTATGAACTAGCAAGGTAAGTATCTATGATGAAAAGTGCGGGAATGACTGGAGTAAAGGATAGCAGCTCACCCAGCTTGGGGGGTTATACATGGAGAATCCATCCTGTCGCTTAATATGGATGAACTCCTCTTCTTCTCCTTTATACAAATCAGACAGAATTTTCGCCAGAGCAGTGGCGGAGTCCGGACCTTTACGACTGCGGCGGGTGGCATCATCTTCTCCTTTGAAGTGCCACATGGGTTTCCCCCGATACTGAAGTGGCTGCACCCCCTGCATTATACAAATTGACATGACCTTGATTATTGCCAGTCCTGATTTGGCCAGCGTTTTTATCCTGCCCATCAGGTAAAGGACCTCTCTGTTATCTTCCTCCTGGGGGCTCTGAGGGCGCCAGCTGTGGCGTTTCTTTAATGGGGCATTAGCAAACTCAGGAAGGCCCATCCGAATAGGGTCCGGAAGGGGGACGTCCTCCATATAAAACCACTCCGAAGGCCAGTCTTCGGAGTACCGGACAGGTATCCGGTCCCGGCGATGTGCCATATTTCGGCTCCGCCCACTTGATAAATCGACCCCTCCTGAGTGCGGGGTACAAGGCAGAATAGCCTCTTCCATAGCTTGAAATGAGCTTCATAGCCCGGAAATAGCTTGCAGAAGGCGACATAGCCTGCAATGTGTAGTATGGAGGCATGAGTGAAGTTATGCAGCTGGAGGCCATAGAACTCCACGAGCCCGCGGAGGAACGGATGGATTGGAAATCCAAGTCCCCTCACCAAGTAAGGGACAAGGCATACCCGCTCTCCCTTGGACGGGTTGGCAAAACTCTCTGCTTGCTCCCCGCCATTGTAAGTGGCTAGTCCGGCCCAGACGGGGACCATGTACACAGGCGGGAGAAACCCCTGGGTCAGCAACTCTACCAATCGGCTATGGGGGACAGAACACTTCTCCTAATCGCCTGGCTTAGTGCTAAGGGAGTGAGAGGAAGATCTGCGACAAGCGGCCATGATGGGATGGTTTCTTCCGGGCACGCTCTGATGGATACTCGCTGGGAGAGGATGGTGTGATTTGGACCTGAGGATCCCCATCTCTTTAAATAGACGATTTACTTACATGGTCGGGGTGGCAAATGTAAAAATGCCCCGACTTCTTGCATTCGCTCGACACATGGAGATAGCCATTATTTAAGCGCAGAAGCCGAGGAGTGCAACATTAATGGGAAGCCGCACACTACTCGTTATAACAGGTACTCTGGATTTGGAGAAGAACCCGCCTTGCAATGCCGAAGACAATCTGCGCACCAGACTCATCATCATTGAAGCCTGGTTCAGGGGCTACTGAGGGAGTCTTGGATTAGGGGGGCCTCGGACAGCCGGACTATATACTTTGGCCGGACTGTTGGACTATGAAGATACAAGATTGAAGACTTCGTCCCGTGTCCGGGTGGGACTCTCCTTTGCGTGGAAGGCAAGCTTGGCACTTCGGATATGTAGATCTCCTTCTCTGTAGCCGACTCTGTGTAACCCTAGCCCCCTCTGATGTCTATATAAACCGGAGGGTTTAGTCCGTAGGACAACAACAATCATAATCATAGGCTAGCTTCTAGGGTTTAGCCTCTATGATCTCGTGGTAGATCAACTCTTGTAATACTCATATCATCAAGATCAATCAAGCAGGAAGTAGGGTATTACCTCCATCGAGAGGACCCGAACCTGGGTAAACATTGTGTCCCCCGCCTCCTGTTACCATTAGCCTTACACGCACATTTCGGGACCCCCTACCCGAGATCCGCCGGTTTTGACACCGACAGACGCCCCGACAAGCGTATGTCGGCAAGGCTGCCTGCATCGGCTGATACGTCTCCAACGTATCTATAATTTTTGATTGCTCCATGCTACTTTATCTACTGTTTTGGACTATACTGGGCTTTATTTTCCACTTCTATATTATTTTTGGGACTAACCTATTAACCGGAGGCTCAGCCCAGAATTGCTGTTTTTTGCCTATTTCAGTGTTTCGAAGAAACGAAATATCAAACGGAGTCCAAACGGAATGAAACCTTCGGGGACGTGATTTTCCAACCGAACGTGATCCAGGAGACTTGGACCCTACTTCAAGAAGTACCAGAGACGGTCACGAGGGTGGAGGGCGCCCCCTACCTTGTGGGCCCCCTGACGCTCCACCGACGTACTCCTTCCTCCTATATATACCTACGTATCCTCGAATGATCAGAACAGGAGCCAAAAACCTAATTCCACCGCCGCAACCTTCTGTATCCACGAGATCCCATCTTGGGGCCTGTTCTGGAGCTCCGCCGGAGGGGGCATCCACCACAGAGGGCTTCTACATCATCACCATAGCCCCTCCGATGAAGTGTGAGTAGTTTACTTTAGACCTTTGGGTCCATAGCTAGTAGCTAGATGGCTTCTTCTCTCTTTTTGGATCTCAATACAATGTTCTCCCCCTCTCTTGTGGAGATCTATTTGATGTAATCTTCTTTTTGCAGTGTGTTTGTTGAGACCGATGAATTGTGGGTTTATGATCCAGTATTATCTATGGAAAATATTTGATTCTTGTCTGAATTCTTTTATGTATGATTGAGTTATCTTTGCAAGTCTCTTCGAATTATCCTTTTTGGTTTGGCCAACTAGATTGGTAGTTCTTGCAATGGGAGAAGTGCTTAGCTTTGGGTTCAATCTTGCGGTGTCCTTACCCAGTGACAGAAAGGGTTGCAAGGCACGTATTGTATTGTTGCCATCGAGGATAACAAGATGGGGTTTTTATCATATTGCATGAATTTATCCCTCTACATCATGTCATCTTGCTTAAGGTGTTAGTCTGTTTTTAACTTAATACTCTAGATGCATGCTGGGTAGCGGTTGATGAGTGGAGTAATAGTAGTAGATGCAGAATCGTTTCGATCTACTTGTTTTGGACGTGATGCCTATATACATGATCATTGCCTAGATATACTCATAACTATGCTCAATTCTGTCAATTGCTCAACAGTAATTTGTTCACCCACCGTAGAATACTTATGCTCCTAAGAGAAGCCAATAGTGAAACCTATGGCCCCCGGGTCTATTCTCATCATATCAATTTCTATCATTTTATTTACTTGCTTTGTTTTTACTTTGCCTTTACTTTTTACCTTGCATCTATCTATCAAAAATACCAAAAATATTATTTATCATCTCTATCAGATCTCACTTTCGTAAGTGGCCGAGAAGGGATTGACAACCCCTAATCGCGTTGGTTGCGAGTTGCTATCGTTTTGTGTAGGTACGAGGGACCTATGCGTGGTCTCCTACTGGATTGATACCTTGGTTCTCAAAAACTGAGGGAAATACTTACGCAACTTTGCTGCATCATCCTCTCCTCTTCAGGGAAATCCAACGTAGTGCTCAAGAGGTAGCAAGAAGAATTTCTGGCGTCGTTGCCGGGGAGGCTCACGCAAGCAAGTCAACCATACCAAGTACCCATCGCAATCCCTATCTCTCGCATTACATTATTTGCCATTTGCCTCTCATTTTCCTCTCCCCCACTTCACCCTTGCCGTTTTATTTTGCCTTCTCTTTCCCAATCTCCTCCTCTCTTTTCCTTTTTGCCTTTTCTTGTTGCCTTTCTGCTTGCTCGTGTGTTAGTTTGCTTATTTGTTGCGATGGCTCTACCTAGATTTGGTGACCTTCACCTTAAAAGGCTAGAGGAGATCGAAAGCAATGTTAGAAAGTTTATGGTTTTGCAATTTGAGAACAATAATTTCTTCAGAAACGAGCTTAAGGAACAAAAAAGATTTATGAGTTATATGAATAAAGAACTTGATGATATGTCTAAGGAATTTGATGGTATAAGGGCCCAAATTGCTCGTCTTGAAAAGATGACCGCTGAAATTTCGGATATGCAAGCTACCTTAGTCAATAAGATGGCTGCTAAACCGAATTCCTATGAAAATCAAGATGAAGATCTAAAAGTTATTGATGTGTCCCCCATTAAATCTTTGTTTTGTAATATGAATCTTGATGAAACTGAATATGATCTTCCTTTACCTAGAAGATGTTCTAAGAATTCGGAGTTTCTAGATCTTGATGATGAAATTGATGAAAGTGGGATTGAAATAAACGAAAACCGTGATATTGCTAAACCCACTATTTTGGATCTCAAGGAATTTAATTATGAAAATTGCTCTTTGATTGGTTGTATTTCCTTGTTGCAATCTGTGCTAGAATCTCCTCATGCTTATAGTCAAAATAGGGCCTTTACCGAACACATTGTTGATGCTTTGATGCAATCTTATGAAGAAAAACTTGAGTTGAAAGTTTCTATCCCTAGAAAACTCTATGATGAGTGGGAACCTACTATTAAAACTAAAATTAAAGATTATGAGTTTCATGCTTTGTGTGATTTGGGTGCTAGTGTCTCTACTATTCCCAAAACTTTATGTGATTTGCTAGATTTCTGTGATTTTGATGATTGCTCTCTAAACTTGCATCTTGCGGATTCCACTATTAAAAAGCCTATGGGAAGAATTAATGATGTTCTTATTGTTGCAAATAGGAATTATGTGCCCGTAGATTTTATCGTTCTTGATATAGATTGCAATCCTTCATGTCCTATTATTCTTGGTAGACCTTTCCTTAGAACGATCGGTGCAATTATAGATATGAAGGAAGGGAATATTCGATTCCAATTTCCCTTAAAGAAGGGCATGGAACACTTCCCTAGAAAGAAAATAAAATTACCATATGAATCTATCATGAGAGCCACTTATGGATTGCCTACCAAAGATGGCAATACCTAGATCTATCCTTGCTTTTATGCCTAGCTAGGGGCGTTAAACGATAGCGCTTGTTGGGAGGCAACCCAATTTTATTTTGTTTTTTTGCTTCTGTTTGGGAATAAATAATACATCTACCTTCTGTTTGGATGTGGTTTTATGTTTTAATTAGTGTTTATGCCAAGTAGAACCTATAGGATAACCTACGATGATAGTTGATTTGATTCTGCTGAAAAACAGAAACTTTGCGCACACGAATTTAGTTATGATAAATCACAGGAACATGATTTTGCGTTGATTCTTTTTGCTGATGTTAAATAAACCAATTATCAAGGAATTCCTATTTTTGTAGATTTTTTAGAGTTCCATAAGTTTGCATTAGTTACAGATTGCTATAGACTGTTCTGTTTTTGACAGATTCTGTTTTTCGTGTGTTGTTTGCTTATTTTGATGAATCTATGGCTAGTAAAATAGTTTATAAACCATAGAGAAGTTGGAATACAGTAGGTTTAACACCATTATAAATAAATAATGAGTTCAGTACAGTACCTTGAAGTAGTCTTTTGTTTTCTTTCTCTAACGGAGCTCACGAGATTTCTGTTGAGTTTTGTGTTGTGAAGTTTTCAAGTTTTGGGTGAATTCTTTTGATGGATTATGGAACAAGAAGTGGCAAGAGCCTAAGCTTGGGGATGCCCATGGTACCCCCAAGATAATCCAAGGACACCAAAAAGTCAAAGCTTGGGGATGCCCCGGAAGGCATCCCCTCTTTCGTCCACTTCCATCGGTAATTTACATGGAGCTATATTTTTATTCACCACATGATATGTGTTTTGCTTGGAACGTCTTGTATTATTTGCGACTTTGCTTGTTAGTTTAACACAATCATCCTTGATGTACACATCTTTTGAGAGAGCCATACATGATTTGGAATTTGTTAGAATACTCTATGTGCTTCACTTATATCTTTTGAGCTTGATAGTTTTGCTCATAGTGCTTCACTTATATCTTTTGAGCATGATAATTTTTGCTCTAGTGCTTCACTTATATCTTTTAGAGCATGGTGGTGGATTTGTTTTAAAGAAACTATTGATCTCTCATGCTTCACTTAGATTATTTTGAGAGTCATTAATAGCATGGTAGTTTGCTTAATGTTAATATACTTAGTGTTCAAGACATGTGAAACTTTCTTTTGAGTAAATTGAATACTAAGATAAGTTTGATGCTTGATAATTGTTTTGAGATATGGAGGTGATAATATCAAAGTCGTGCTAGTTGATAATTGTGAATTTGAGAAATACTTGTGTTGAAGTTTGCGAGTCCCCTAGCATGCACGTATGGGTAAAGTTGTGTAACAAATTTGAAACATGAAGTGTACCTGGCTTGTGCATCCTTATGAGTGGCGATCGGGGACGAGCAATGGTCTTTTCCTACCAATCTATCCCCCTAGGAGCATGCGCGTAGTACTTGAATTTTTTTATGGCTTCTAAAATTTTGCAATAAGTATATGAGTTCCTTTGACTAATGTTGAGTCCATGGATTATACGCACTCTCACCTTTCCACCTTTGCTAGCCTCTTCGATACCGTGCATTGCCCTTTCTCACCTTGAGAGTTGGTGCAAACTTCGCCGGTGCATCCAAACCCCGTGATACGATACGCTCTATCACACATAAACCTCCTTATATCTTCCGCAAAACAGCCACCATACCTACCTATCATGGCATTTCCATAGCCATTCCGAGATATATTGCCATGCAACTTCCATCATCATTATTATGACATACATTACTTTTGTCATATTGCCATTGCATGATCATGTAGTTGACATCATATTTGTGGCAAAGCCACCATGCATTATTTTCCATACATGTCACTCTTGATTCATTGCACCATCCCGGTACATCGCCGGAGGCATTCATATAGAGTCATACTTTGCTCTAAGTATCGAGTTGTAATTGTTGAGTTGTAAGAAAAATAAAAGTGTGATGATCATCATTATTAGAGCATTGTCCCAAGTGAGGAAAGGATGATGGAGACTATGCTTCCCCCATAAGTCGGGATGAGACTCCGGACGAAAAAAAGAGGCTATAAAAAAGGAGAAAGGCCCAAACAAATAAAAAATGAGAGAAAAATAGAGAAGGGATAATGCTACTATCCTTTTACCACACTTGTGCTTCAAAGTAGCACCTTGTTCTTCATGTAGTGAGTCTCATATATTGTGCTTCAAAGTAGCACCAAGATCTTCATGATAGTGAGTCTCATAAGTTGTCTTTTTATACTAGTGGGAATTTTTCATTATAGAACTTGGCTTGTATATTCCAATGATGGGCTTCCTCAAAATGCCCTAGGTCTTCGTGAGCAAGCGAGTTGGATGCATACCCACTAGTTTTCTTTTGTTGAGCATTCATAGCTCTAGTGCATCCGTTGCATGGCAATCCCTACTCCTCATGTTGACATCAATTGATGGGCATCTTCATAGCCCGTTAATTAGCCTGGTCAATGTGAGACTTTCTCCTTTTTGTCTTCTCCACACAATCCCATCATCATTTTCTATTCCACCCGTAGTGCTATATCTGTGGCTCGCGCTCATGTATTGCGTGAAAGTTGAAAAAGTTTGAGATTATTTGAGTATGAAACAATTGCTTGGCTTGTCATCAGGGGTATAGAAGTTGGGAACATCTTTGTGTGACGAAAATGAAGCATAGCCTAACCATATGATTTTGTAGGGATGAACTTCTTTTGCCATGCTATTTTGAGAAGACATGATTGCTTTGATTAGTATGCTTGAAGTATTATTATTTTTGTATCAATATGAACTTTTGTCTTGAATCTTTCGGATCTGAATATTCCTATCACAATTAAGAAGATTTATATTGAATTTATGCCAAAGTATCACTCCGCATCAAAAATTCTTTTTTATCATTTACCTACTCAAGGACGAGCAGGAATTAAGCTTGGGGATGCTTGATACGTCTCCAACGTATCTATAATTTTTGATTGCTCCATGCTACTTTATCTACTGTTTTGGACTATATTGGGCTTTATTTTCCACTTTAATATTATTTTTGGGACTAACCTATTAACCGGAGGCCCACCCCCGAATTGCTGTTTTTTGCCTATTTCAGTGTTTCGAAGAAACGGAATATCAAACGGAGTCCAAACGGAATGAAACCTTCGGGAACATGATTTTCCAACCGAACGTGATCCAGGAGACTTGGACCCTACTCCAAGAAGTGCCAGAGGCGGTCATGAGGGTGGAGGGCGCCCCCTACCTCGTGGGCCCCCTAACGCTCCACCGACGTACTCCTTCCTCCTATATATACCTACGTATCCCCGAACGATCAGAACAGGAGCCAAAAACCTAATTCCACCGCCGCAACCTTCTGTATCCATGAGATCCCACCTTGGGGCCTGTTTCGGAGCTCCGTCGGAGGGGGCATCCACCACGGAGGGCTTCTACATCATCACCATAGCCCCTCCGATGAAGTGTGAGTAGTTTACTTCAGACCTTCGGGTCCATAGCTAGTAGCTAGATGGCTTCTTCTCTCTTTTTGGATCTCAATACAATGTTCTCCCCCTCTCTTGTGGAGATCTATTCGATGTAATCTTCTTTTTGCGGTGTGTTTGTTGAGACCGATGAATTGTGGGTTTATGATCCAGTATTATCTATGGAAAATATTTGATTCTTCTGTGAATTCTTTTATGTATGATTGAGTTATCTTTGCAAGTCTCTTTGAATTATCCTTTTTGGTTTGGCCAACTAGATTGGTAGTTCTTGCAATGGGAGAAGTGCTTAGCTTTGGGTTCAATCTTGTGGTGTCCTTACCCAGTGACAGAAAGGGTTGCAAGGCACGTATTGTATTGTTGCCATCGAGGATAACAAGATGGGGTTTTTATCATATTGCATGAATTTATCCCTCTACATCATGTCATCTTGCTTAAGGCGTTACTTTGTTTTTAACTTAATACTCTAGATGCATGCTGGATAGCGGTCGATGAATGGAGTAATAGTAGTAGATGTAGAATCATTTCGATCTACTTGTTTTGGACGTGATGCCTATATACATGATCATTTCCTAGATATACTCATAACTATGCTCAATTCTATCAATTGCTCAACAGTAATTTGTTCACCCACCGTAGAATACTTATGCTCTTGAGAGAAGCCAATAGTGAAACCTATGGCCCCCGAGTCTATTCTCATCATATCAATCTCTATCACTTTATTTACTTGCTTTGTTTTTACTTTGCCTTTTACTTTTTACCTTGCATCTATCTATCAAAAATACCAAAAATATTATTTATCATCTCTATCAGATCTCACTTTCGTAAGTGACCGAGAAGGGATAGACAACCCCTAATCGCGTTGGTTGCGAGTTGCTATCATTTTGTGTAGGTACGAGGGACTTGTGCGTGGTCTCCTACTGGATTGATACCTTGGTTGTCAAAAACTGAGTGAAATACTTACGCTACTTTGTTGCATCATCCTCTCCTCTTCGGGGAAATCCAACGCAGTGCTCAAGAGGTAGCATCAGCACAATTCACGCACTGGCGGCCGCTGGACTGACCCAAAAAGAGGAGAGAATGAGGGATGGGGGTCCATAGAAGCTCGACATTATGCCTCAATATTCACCTACCGAGCAAAGTGCATATTGGCCCCTGCCGGGAGCAGAGAACCCACCTGATTGGCTTCTACTTTGCCGGGCACCACGAACACACTTGACACGCGCAACCCGACAGCAGAGAAGGAAGCCCAAAATACAAGCTAAGTTCATGTTATCATCTCTTAATTAGTGCTTTACAATTCTTTGCAGTCGTCTATCCCTTAAAACCCTAGCAAGCTTTCGTATCATGAAGATCCTCATGTGATGGAACCTTGGTCAGCTTCTTTGGTTGCTCCATCGTCCTGCATAGATCCTTGCTCTCAAGATGAGAAGCTGCACTGAGAACTACCCGGGAAAAACTTGTCGGGACGCATCCACGCCAAGATGACTGTTAAGGGCTGGACCCTTACGACAATAGCGGCAATATGATACCGGCAAACATCCAGAACATACATGGAAGCCGACCATACGGACGCAAACACGTGGGCAATTAAGGGATAAACACGCGATCGAGGTTCAACCCAAAATATCAGTTTTACACAAATGTTAGAGATAGGATGACTAAACACAGAATATACGACATGTTTTCATTATAGGGCAACAGAGGCCCAATACTTGGCTTGGCGACCAGGCGGAGAGACTCAGACCAGGAGGACCCTGTTGGCCCACGACGCAGCCCTCTCATTGGCGGCTGCGACGTCGGCGCCTGCCGGTGGCTTCTTGAATCCATCGTCGAGGTCGAGATCCGGGTGGCTACATGCGATGTTGCTCAGAACCATGAAGAGGGCGTTGCGAGCCAGCTTCCGGGATTTGGTCACGAAGTGCTAGGCCCTCCCCCACTTCGTGAGCTCCCAGCTTCTCGATCAACTCATTGAAGAAGACCCCCAATTTGGCGCTTCAGACCTCATGCTGGTTGAGCGTGAAAACCGGACCATCCATGCCCATCTCGGCGACCCGAGTAGCCAGGCGTTCAGCTATGTCAACCAGGCTCTTGACCCAGAGGGTTCTCAAGTCAACCTTGTTCTTCATCTTGTCCTCGGCCTCCTGCCGGAGACGTTTGGCATCGTCAAAATCCCTGATCAGCAACTATTGGCATGACTCAAGAGACTCCGCCGAGCTCTCCAATGTGCCAATCCTCGCCTTCAGGTCTACGATCTCGCAGTGAGCAGCTTCGAGGTTCTGAGTTTTGGAGGAAAGATACGACCTCACATCAGTTAAGAGGGTCTCTGCCTTCCACGCCTCTTCCTTAAGGGAATCCAACTCCCTGGAGCTCTTGGCGAGATCCTCCGCCCGCTCGGACACTTGCCAGTCAAGATTAGTTCTGTTAGCGGACACGGGAGCCAAGTCATTAGCAAGCTTCTTCAGTCGAGCAGTAGAATCAGCAGCAACAGCATTCAGAGCCGCCTCCTGCTTGTCCTCCAAGTCTTTGGTACGCTAGCAAACAAGAGCCTCCAATTCATCATCCTTGGCGTGGAGAGTGGCCGCAAGCTTCTCTTCCCGGAGGGAAATCTCTTGCTCTCTGGCATCCAGGGAAGCCTTTTGGTCCACCAGACGCGCCTCACAGGCTATGACATCCTCCCATGTCACCTGGAGCGTCTCTTGCTGCCTCAAAAGCACCTTGAAATGCTTGTCATGCCACTCGTGCAGCTCTGAACCCTTGTCCTTCAGCTTCGGGCCCATCTTGTCAATGGATTCACGCCGCTCCTTGAGCTCCACCCACTTTTTGTTGTGTCAGGCCTGCATCTCCTTGACGCGTGCCGCCATGGATTCCATGAAGGACAAGTCCATGGCAATGGCGATCGAGTCATCAGCCTCCTCAGCCTCTTGGTAAAGTGGAGCCAGGATGCGTCGAAGCTCTTCAGCAAGTTCGGTGTCCGTCACCAAAGACGGGCTGGGGGATCCAACTCCGGGCGGCGACAACACCATGGCTAGTGCGCTAGAGGAAGACGGCGGGATCTCGATGACGGACCAGGTGGTGGGGAGTGGGCCCATGGTTTGGAGAGGAATCTTCACATCTACGGCCACTCCCTCTGCCGGGACAATCTCAGAAGGGCGCTTCGTTACCGCTAGGGACCCCTGCGTGTCCCCGGCAACCTGATCCTGCCCCTCTGCAGCAGCCTTGCCTATGTTGACCGCCACCTCCAATGGCTCCAGCTCTGCAGCTTGGCGGTCTGCAGAAAAGGGGGGGACAGGAGGCAACAAGGAAGAGGAAGTTAAAAAAGAGAAAGAAGAAAGAAAAGGGAAGTAGCAAAGAAAGAGCAAGTATGGCACCTGGAGAACTCTGCCGGGCGGGAATCTTAGTCTCCCCGACAACAGTTGTTGTCGGGCCCTGGGATACGTCCTCTACCGTGGCAATCCCGGTGGCATCCAGCACATCCTCATCAACCAAAGGTTCCACGGTACTATCTCTGACACGAGTGGCGGGGGAAGTGCGCCCACCGGGGAGGGGCTCACCCTACGTCACCTCACCTCCACCGCTTGGAGGGGCAGGAGGGCGGTCTCCATCCTCTTCGGCAGGCGGAACCAAGTCCCCACTCTCGGGCCGAGGGCTGGACTAGGGCCTCAAAGCAGGATCCCCTGCCTCACTCCCCACCAAGGTCGAGCTCTTTGCCCCCTTCGGTGATCCAAGGCGCTGGATCTTCCTCCGGGAGTGATGGATAAGGGACTCGGTCTCCTCCTGCTCCCCTCTGCCAACAACAACAACAAACGCAAGAGGTCAGCAGAAATAACAAGATATGCAGAAGTTGTTCACAAAGGGGATTATTCCTTACTCTTCTACGATGAGCATGAACTCCAAGTTAAACTCCATGGAAGGAGAAGGCTCCCTTCTCCTCTTCGGGGGCGCAGGAGCAGAACTCTCTGGCAGCAGCTGCGCCCGCCGCGGAGCCAAAGGGTTAGACGAGGACGAGTCCAGCAAAGGGCTCGAGCTTGAACTGGAGTCAGGGTCGTCCTCCGCCGCCGCCCGCCGGGTGGAAGGGGCCTTGATCTTGGTGAGACGAGGAGATTGGCAGCATGCCGCCTTGGCCTTGGAGGCTTTTGCGTTCGCCCTTCTTCACCTTCCTGGCGGCTGGGCTAGCAGCGGCACGTTTGCGGGTACGCTGATCAAGGTCTGGCTCAGGGGCTTACAGCCCGGCCGCAAGTCACTCTTATGGCTTCGCCACCTCGCTAGCCTCCTCCTCCTCCTCCTTCTAGAGCTCCTTTGCTGCCGCGACTAGTGCGTCTAGCCCGGCAAAGTTTCCTCCGGCAGGCTCATCCCCGACAGCTCCTTCTGTGGCTTGCGCCTCTCCACCAGCTTGAGAAGAGCTCCATCCCCAGATTTCCCCTTGCTCTTCCCGGCCTTCGCGGCCTTCGCCATCTCCACGAGGTAGGCCGCCTTGGCCTCCTCGACCTTCATCAAGATATACGCCACCTTTACAGAAGAGGTGGGCTTATACATCTTAATTTCAACCTTGGTAGACACCTCCACCAAGGTGCTCGACCATTCGAGCTTATTTTCCAGGGTGTGCATCTTCCAAGTGCTCGTCACCCCTTCAGCATTGCAGTCCGGCATCCATGACAATATCTGGTCCCGGGTACAATTGACATTCAGCGGAACGATAGTTGCTAGTAGTTTGAACATGTCAAAACGACCAAACAATTGGTCACATAACCAGGCATGGCTATACACCGACAGGTTGTTGGACATCCCGGGAAGCAACCTCATCCTATCCGCCGCATCACCATACAACCACAGAGGTCTGTCCCTTTCCTGCAACTGCGAGATTCGGCGGTGGAGAAAATCTGCCCCCACATACTCGATAGTTAGCCCGGTAGCTGCCAAACGGGTGATCCTGTTGATTGTCGGGCGCAGTCTGTCTTCTGTGAGGCCCTTGGTGCTCCAGTCCTTGCTGCGCTCAACAACCTCCTTCCAGGCTTCACAAAACTCGGGGGCCTCTTTGTCCTAAATCCAGCACCAATCACCTCTCCACTCATCCTACCTTTCCCGCTGATACCTGGGAAGGTAATCCCGAACCTTCCTCACCACGCATGGCATCCAGCTGATAACCCGGAGCGATAAGCCTTGCTCTCCACCCCCTGGACAAAGTAGTGTTGGACCAAATCCACATTGGGCTTGACTCCGACAAAGTTCTCACACAGATGGGTAAAAATGGCCATGGTCACCATTGAATTTGGCATAAAATGAAGAAGGTGGAACCCATAGGTATTCATGATTGCCTCCAAAAATCCAGAGAAGGGAGGGCAAAGACCGAAGATAAAATAGGCGCAGAAGAAATAGTAAGAATCCTGCGGTACCTCCTTCCCCACCATGATGGCCGACGGCGCCCCATGCCCGTTCTCCACGGGCCTCCCCCACAGATATCCATATCTCGCCAGAAGGACGGGGCCGCTCAGATTTGGTGGGGTGAACACGACTTCTTCGCTCGGCTTCCTGCTCAATTCCGCCCCTCTTTTGCTCCCCTCGGCGGTGGCTTCCTTCGTCGTGACCATCTGCTTCTTCTTCTCCGTGGGTTTCTTCCCCATTTCCGGTGATGATAGCAAAGAGAAGGGCAGCGGAAGGGAGAAGAGAGGAACTGTTGCCTGGCTTGTGGAGGAAGAATATTGGGGAGCGGGGCAGAGAATAGATCGATCACGCCGCTCCGCTTTTTCTGCTCTTAAGAGAGGGACACGGAACAGGGGCGCGACGCTTTAGAAAGTTACCATTTTACCTTAACTGCTACAGTCCCACGACCCCACAATGACCAATAATCACGTGAAGTGGACGTTGGATTGACTGGCCATCATGGCGAACCGGCGTGCGCAACCCTTTCCTGCCATGTGTCCGCACACGGTTTGGACCTAACCTAACATGGCCAGCAACATGTATGGCTCAGGTCCGGGGGCTTATGTCGGGGAAAATACATAGGGGTACATGCTTTCCCCCTGACTCGTGTGCGGACAAGCCAAGGGCAGAGCAATGTGAACAAGGGACCAAGAGACTCGAAGAACCAACTAGCAGATCAGAAGGAACCAAGACTAAGACAGAAGGACCAGATGTGATCAAGGAAGAAGCCTCCCTTGCCGGGCGGGGCAAGTCCACCCCCAGAAGAAGTGGATCCAGGCGCTCCGGCAGGGCCTGCCGGGTCTCACGGAGGCCAAATCACCTCACCGACTACCTCACCACGACCCACGTTGTCGATTAGTGCGGTGTTAAGACGCAGGATGATTAAGTGGCAGCCATTCGCCACATGGCAGACACTTCCTACCAAGTGAACCCAAAAATGACACTCGTCCAGAGACGTGTCAAGCGAACAAGCGTGGAGCTGGCGAATTAGCAACCAACGACATGATACTAAGCAGCGCATTAAATGCATGTTGTGAGCCTGCAAAGTTAGGTATGATAGCACTGTTCACTATCATATCAGTGTCTAATGACTAATTTGCCACTGTGGTAACCCCTTGATCTATAAAAGCATGCCCATGGCAACGATTCGAGGGGTTAGAAGTTTAGACCACTCACACCCCGGTACGCGCGTAGTCGCTGCTGCCCCGAAGCAACCCTTGTCGGGTAAGTGTACTACACATCACCACCACCTTTTCCCAATCAATCCACCAAAGCAGGAGTAGGGTTTTACGCCTCACGGCGGCCCAAACCTGGGTAAAAATGCATGTGTGATCCTTGTTGTGCTGCCTTGCGTTGTTCTGCTCTTTGTGCAACGTGACTCACCCCTGCCGAACCGGCAAGGGGCCGTCCTGGTCCCATAGGTGGCCGTGGTTTCCTGTGACACTTGAGCTCTTCATCTGCTATCTGAAGCTTGTTGAGCACCTTGGGGGAAATCAGATTCAACCCATCCTCGCCGCTAACCAACATCTTTGTGACTTTGAGGTTATGAATCGTTGGTGAAACCAACAATGGCAAACACCCTACCGCAATGGTGTGATAACGGTGATCCTCCTCATCAAAGGTGATGAGCGTGCGGGAGCATTTGAGCGGTTTCTGGGAGTCCACTGCTGGCTCTACGGCATTGACCTCACATGCCCACTATTTAAGTTGGCGGTGAGAGGAGTGCGGGGATGCACCTCCGTCAATGCACAAAGGTTTAGTGGCCTTCTGGAACTCTTGCTCACTGGTTTCCTCTTCATCCCCTCCATTCGGGCACACTTATCCGCCAAGGTATAAAGCTCGTTCACAGTGTTGGGCAACCGGACATTCATCTTGATACGTATCATGTGATTGCGCACGTTAGTCTGGAACGCGGCAATCACAGCTGTCGGGTGGATGTTTGGAATTTTCTCGTGCACTTGGCTGAACCTCTGCATGTTCTTCCACAAACTCTCCACTTCTTTTTGTGGAAGGAGTTGCAAATCACTGGGCCGCCCTGGTTCTTGATGGTCGCCCATGAAGGCACCAACAAACTTGATGTAGGGTAGAACCCTAAGGGCCGATCTTTCATGTTTGGAGCGGATCCCTATGAGGAACACGGAGAACACGACGAGGGGAAGAAGAGGAAAACACGAGAAATGACTCAACCAACACGAACAAAGTCACACATGTGCTAGATCATTGAAACACACAAGAGGGGTACAAGATCCAAATCCAACAAGAGAAGATACAAAGGGTAACTGGTTCTTCTCCATGAGGAGGTCTTGATGATGGTCTTCTCCGGATGGAGGTCTTGAATCTAGGTGGATCTTCTCCTAAGAGGTGTCGGTCCCTCACGAGGAGTATATCCGTATGGATGAGCGAGGCTCTATCTCACAATGAGCTAAATCAACGCTACCCCTAAAACGTAGGTCGAGAGGGAGTATATATAGTCTAAGGGACGAAGGGGTACATGGGCCTCGGCCCGGATGCGCTGCACGCGGGTAGGGGGGCAGATGTCCGGGCGTCGAGCTGGATGTCCGGGCCTTCCCGAGACACCGGATGTCCGGGCTAGGGGGGTGGATGTCCGGGCTAGTGGAGTCGGCCTCGATGCTCTCTGGATAGGCGGGGCCGGATGTTCGGGCGAAGGGGCCGGATGTCCGGGGCTTCGGGAGGAGCCGGATGTCCGGGGTGATGGACGAATGTCCGGGCCATCGAGGCAGCCTTCTGTGCTCCCTGGATGGCTTGTCCGGATGTCCGGGCTAGGGACCGGATTTCCGGGGCGAAGGGCCGGATGTCCAGGCTGGACGCCGGATGTCCGGGCCCTCTAGTTTCGGCTGTAGATCCCTGGCTGCGGAGTAGAGCTCCAGGGGCCGGATGTCCGGGGCCATGGCCAGATGTTCGGGGCCTGGAAGCTGTCCTCGCCTTCTTCCGTTGGTTCTATTCTTTTGTGGACTTGGGGGTTGACCATCTTCAGGTGCAACCTCGGGAGGGTCCTCTTGGTACCTAATCATGCACAACATTGTGGACTTAGGTAGTAGCCATGTCTCCAGAGGATCATATGAGATATCACTAAGGAGAGAAGTCACCTCGGTCTCGAGAGCTCTAGCTCGTGCTCTTGTCATGGTACTCTTGGTGCTTGATGAGACGATGGTAGGTCCATGCGGATGACCGTAGGATGGTCCGCATCGTCTCCCCACCCTTGGGAAAGATCCAACCTCAGATCGAAATCCTCATCACCATGGTACGTGGAGAGATCGTTGACATTGAAGATGTCGCTCACGTTGTACTTGTCACATGGGAGATCAATCTTGTAAGTGTTGTTGTTGTAGCGTGCTAGCACCTTGAAGGGTCCATCAGCTCGAGGTAGAAATTTGGACTTGCGTTCGTTGGGGAAGCGGTCCTTGCGAAGGTGTAGCCACACGAGATCTCCAATGTTGAATATCATGGGATGCTTGTTGACGTTGAGCTTGGTCGCGAGTCGTTGTACTTGGTGCTCGATGGTGTCCCTTGTATCTTCGTGCATCTTCTTGAGGTAGCTTTCCCGTGCACTCGCGTCGAGGTTGGTGCGCTCTTGTAGAGGAAGAGGAAGGATGTCCAATGGGGATAACGGGTTGAAGCCGTAGACGATCTCAAAGGGGGACTTCCGGGTAGTCGAATGTCTTGCACGGTTGTAGGCGTACTCGGCGATGGGTAGACACTCCTCCCACTCCTTGATGTTCCTCTTGATCAACACGCGAAGTAGAGTGGAGAGTGTATGGTTCGCATTGTTGAGGAAATCGTTAACTGGTAGCTGCTCGGTTGGCTGGCGAGTAGGGGATTAATAGGCTAATCGGCAAGTAAATCGGCATTTAATCAATTAATCGGATGATTTATCGGTTTATCAGCTACTCGGTGACCATATGAGTAGGGATTAATCGGCAAGTTAACTGGTTAATCGGACGAATTCTTGAACAGGGATGGTTCGTCACCTCGGTTTGGCCGTCTATTTGAGGATGGTATGCCGACGAGAACAAGAGCTTGATACCGAGCTTGGTGCATAGCGTCTTCCAAAAGTAACTCAAGAACTTGACGTTGCGGTCCAAGACGAATGTCTTTGGTACTCCATGGAGTCGCAATATTTCCCAACAAAAGAGATTGGCAACATGTGAAGCATCGTCTATCTTGTTGCATGGAATGAAATGTGCCATCTTAGAAAATCGGTCCACAACAACAAAGACGGAACCCTTTCCATTTTGAGTTCTAGGTAAACCAAGAACAAAATCCATGCTACTGTCTTCCTAAGGTTTGTAAGGAATAGGAAGAGGCATATAAATACCATGGGATTGAGCTTTTGACTTAGCTTTGCGACATGTAGAGCATCAGTTTGTGAAGCGTGAGACGTCGCGAAACATCTTGGGCCAAAAGTTGTTCTTGGAGAGCATGGAGAATGTCTTGTTGCGTCCAAAATGTTCCATGAGTCCGCCTCCATGAGCCTCTTGCAAAAGGAGCAAACGAAGAGAAGACTCGGGAACACAAAGTTTGTTAGCTCTCATAAGATAATCATCCTTGATGTAATATCGTTCCCAAGAGGTATGCGTCAAACACTTGGCATAAGGGGTTGCAAAGGTAGAATCAATTTCATACAAGTATTTGATGTGCTCAAAGCCAACAACATTCAACTCAAGTTTAGTGACAAGGGCACATATGCGGGAAAGTGCATCCGCAACTACATTTTCCTTACCCTTAATGTACTTGATCACATAGGGAAAAGATTCAATAAATTCACTCCATTTGGCATGACGCTTGTTTAACTTAGTTTGGCCTTTTAAGTACTTCAGCGTTTCATGATCGGTATGGATGACAAACTCATGAGGTCTAAGATGACACGCACTAAAGCATACAATTCTTTGTCATAGATGGGATAGTTAAGTTGAGCACCGGAGAGTTTTTCACTAAAGTATGCAATGGCTCGTTTTTCTTGCATCAAAACTCTGCCAATTCCGGTACCACTTGCATCACAATGAACCTCAGTAGTTTTGTCAAAGTTGGGTAAAGCGACAACCGGATCATGAGTAAGCAAATATTTGAGCTCATCAAAAGCGGTAGATTGCAAAGGAGCATTTTTCTTACTCAAGGCATGCAAAGGAGCTGCAATAGTGCTAAAATCTTTCACAAAAGCGACGATAGAAACCTGCAAGGCCAAGAAAGCTAGGCACTTGTTGCAAATTGGTGGGTTGGGGGAAGTTTTAATTGCCTCAATTTTAGATTCATCAACATGGCACCCTTGGAAGAAACAACGAAACCCAAGAAAACAAGCTTGTCAACGCCAAATGTGCACTTTTTCATGTTGGCATAAAGACGTTCCTTGTGAAGGGTTTGCAAAACAGCCCTAACATGATTTAGATGCTCTTCCATGGATTTGCTAAAAACAAGAATGTCATCGAAGTAAACCACAACAAACACTCCAATGTAATGACGAAGCACAAAATGCATAAGATGCATGAAAGTATCGGGAGCTTCCGATAAACCCATAGGCATAACCAACCTCTCGTACAAGCCAAATTTGGTTTTGAAAGTTGTTTTCCATTCATCACCTTCTTTTATGTGGATTTGATAATAACCACTTTAAAGATCAATTTTTGAGAAAATGATGGCACCGCTAAGTTCATCAAGCATATTATCTAGGCCAGGAATGGGATGCCTATAACGAACGGTAATAGCATAGATGGGTCTACAATCCGAGCACATGCGAAAACTACCATCTTGCTTGGGCACAAGTATAACCGGAACGGCACAGGGGCTTAAGCTTTCACGTACATGTCCGTTGTCAATGAGTTGTTGTACTTGCCATTGGATCTCCTTAGTTTCTTCGGGGTTGATGCCGTATGGAGCTTTGTTTGGTAGATGTGCTTCGGGGATGACGTCGATTCGGTGCTCGATGCCACGTATTAGAGGTAGTCCGGAGGTAGCTCATCGGGGAAAACATCTAGGAATTCCTGCAAAAGAGAAGAGAACACTAAAGGTAGATCGTGAGAAGTGTTAGTTTTTGGTGCCTCATCCTTGCACACAAGGACAAAGTGCATAACACTCGATGGGTTCTCACACACTTCTCTCATCTCCCGTTTGGTGGCAAATAGGATGAAGTTTTTCTTGTCGCTCATCATGGAGGCACTCGATTTTGGCTTGTGGCTCTCACTCTCTTTTGGTTGGATCACTTTCTCACTCTTTTCTCCATGATGGGTGGCTTTCTTGTCGGCTATCACTTGACTAGGAGACATAGGTCGTAGCACATATTCCTTCCCTTTCATCTTGAAGCTATAGTGATTGGTACGCCCATTGTGGATGACGCCTCGGTCAAATTGCCATGGTCGACCAAGAAGGAGGTGGCAAACGGACATCGGGACGACATCACACTCCAAAGTGTCTTCATATGTGCCAATTTTGAAGGAGACTTGGACCGTATGCTCAACTCGTATAGTGCCGGAGTCGCTTAGCCATTGGACTTTGTAGGGGTGCGGGTGCTTCATCTTGACCAATTGTAGCTTGGAGCAAAGTTCTTCACTTGCCAAGTTGTGACAACTACCTCCATCAATGATGACCTTGACGGACCTTCCATTGATGCCGGCCTTTGTGTGGAAGATGTGGCATCTTTGGTCTTCTTCTTCTTGATGTTGAAGAGTCAAGACTTTGGAGACAACGAGAGCGGGGCTTGAATCCTCATCACAAAAGACTTGATCATCTTCATCCTCGTTCATGCTCCGGTGCATGGCCACTTGTTCAAGGGCTTCTATCTCCTCTTCACTCATGGAGTCATAGGTTCCATCATCATTCAGGATCATGGTGCACTTGTTGGTGCATTGGAATACTTGTGGCCTCGGCCACCGCAAGTGAAACACTTGAAGGAGCTTGTCTTGACGGTCTCATCGGTTGGAGTAGATGATGAAGCGCCAGCTTGAAGTTGCTCGTAGTAGGAGGAGGACGACTTTTGGTGGTCTAAGTTTTCCTGTAACTTGACTTGTCGTCGTTGCTTGTAGATGGCTTGGTTGAGGTAGAAGTTGGAGGAGTCATTGAAGCTTGGGTGTTGGAGAAGCCGTATAGGTCTTGGATGAGTACTTGGTGTACTTGAAGTCATCTTGCACTTGACGCTCCGGTTTGGTAGCTTGATGCAAGAGCTCAATGAGGTTGGAGTAGGGTTGGATGTCAGCAATCTTCTTGATGGGATGATTGAGGCCATTCAAGAAGCGTGCCATAGTTTTCTCATCATCTTCCATGACATTGGCTCGTATCATGGCTATCTCCATTTCCTTGTAGTATTCTTCAACACTCTTTGTTCCTTGTTGAGGAGTTGGAGCTTCTTGAAGAGATCACGGTTGTAGTAAGTGGGCACAAAACGTGCAAGCATGACATCTTTCATTTGAGCCCAAGTGGTGATTGGTGGTTCACCTCGTGCTTCTCGGCGCTCAAGGACTTTGATGTAGGGCGGAACCCTAGGGGCCGATCTTTCACGTTTGGAGTGGATCCTACGGGGAACACGAAGAACGCGCGTAAGAACACGAGGGAAATCACGAAGGGAAAACAAGAGAAACACTCAACCGACACGGAATTGATCACACAAGTGCTAGAACATCGAGGCACAAAGTAACACGAGATCCAAAGTCAACAAGGGACGATACAAGAGTAACCGTTCTTCTCCGTGAGGAGGTCTTGATTGTCTTCTCCGGACGGAGGCCTTGAATCCGGATGGATCTTCTCCTAAGAGGTGCGGTCCCTCACGAGGAGTAGATCCGGTACGGATGAGCAATTCTCTATCTCAAATGAGCTATCACAATGCTAACCCTAAAACATAGGAGGGGATGGAGTATATATAGTCTAGGGGCGAAGGGGGTACATGGGCCTCAGTCCTTACACTGTTCGCACACAGGGAAGGCCGGATGTCCGGGCGTCGGGCCGGATGTCCGGTGGTTCGCGAGGGACCGGATGTCCGGGCGGAAGGGACGGATGACCGGGCTGGTGGAGACGGCCGTGCTGCTCTCTGGATGGGCGACGCAGGATCTCCGGGCGGACGGGCCGGATGTCCGGGGCTTCAGGAGGGACCGGATGTCCGGGGTGGCGACAGGATGTCCTGACTGACAGGGCATGCTTCTGTGCTTCTTGGACGGCGTGTCCGGATGTCCGGGCCGGAGCCGGATTTCCGGTGAGGCGGGCTGGATGTCTGGGCTGGACACCGGATGTCCGGTTCCTATAGCTTCTTCGGCACAACTCTGGCCATGTAGATCTCCAGGGGCCGTATGTCCAGGGCCATGGCCGGATGTCTGGTGCCTGGAGGATGTTCTCTCTTTCTTCCGTTGGTTCTCTTCTTCCATGGACTTGGGGTCTCGACCATCTTCATGTACATGCTCGGGAGGGTCCTCTTGGTACCTAATCATGCACAACATTCCTGATTTAGGCAGTAACCATGTTTCAAGAGGATCATATGAGATATCACTAAGGAGAGAAGTCACCTCGGTCTCGAGAGCTCTAGCTCGTGCTCTAGCCATGGGTCCTCTTGGTGCTTGGTGAGACGAAGGAAGGTCCATGGGGATGACCGAAGGATGCTCCGCATCATCTCCCCTCCTTGGGAAAGATCCAACCTCGGATCGAAATCCTCATCACCATGGTATGGGGAGAGATCGGAGACGTTGAAGATGTCTCTCACGTTATACTTGTCGCGTGGGAAGTCGATCTTGTAAGCGTTGTTGTTGTAACGTGCTAGCACCTTGAAGGGTCCATCGGCTCGAGGGAGAAGTTTCGAATTGCGTTCGTTGGGGAAGCGGTCCTTGCGAAGGTGTAGCCACACGAGGTCTCCAATGTTGAATATCATGGGATGCTTGTTGATGTTGAGCTTGGTCACGAGTCGTTGTACTTGGCGCTTGATGGTGTGCCTTGTATCTTCATGCATCTTCTTGAGGTATCTTGCTCGTGCACTCGCGTCAAGGTTGGTGTGCTCTTGTAGAGGAAGAGGAAGGATGTCCAATGGGGACAACGGGTTGAAGCCGTAGATGACCTCGAAGGGGGACTTGCGGGTAGTCGAATGTCTTGCACGGTTGTAGGCGTACTCGGTGATGGGTAGACACTCCTCCCACTCCTTGATGTTCCTCTTGATCAACATGCGAAGTAGAGTGGAGAGTGTACGGTTCGTCACCTCTGTTTGGCCGTCGGTTTGAGGATGGTATGCCGACGAGAACAAGAGCTTAATACCCAGCTTGGTGCGAAGGTGTAGCCACACGAGATCTCCAATGTTGAATATAATGGGTTGCTTGTTGATGTTGAGCTTGGTCACGAGTCGTTGTACTTGGCGCTCGATGGTGTGCCTTGTATCTTCATGCATCTTCTTGGTGTAGCTTGCATGGGCACTTACGTCGAGGTTGGTTCGCTCTTGTAGAGGAAGGGGTAGAATGTCCAATGGGGACAACGGGGTGAAGCCGTAGACGACCTCGAAGGGGGACTTGCTGGTCGTCGAATGTCTCACACGGTTGTAGGCGTACTCAGCGATGGGTAGACACTCCTCCCATTCCTTAATGTTCTTCTTGATCAACACGCGAAGTAGAGTGGAGAGTGTACGGTTCGTCACCTCCGTTTGGCCGTCGGTTTGAGGATGGTATGCGGATGAAAACAAGAGCTTGATTCCGAGCTTGGCGCATAGCGTCTTCCAAAAGTAACTCAAGAAATTGACGCCGTGGTTGGAGACGATTGTCTTGGGTACTCCATGGAGGCGCAAGATTTCCCTACAAAAGAGATTCGCAACGTGTGAAGCATCATCTATCTTGTTGCAAGGAATGAAATGTGCCATCTTAGAAAATCGGTCCACAACAACAAACACGGAATCCTTTCCATTTTGAGTTCTAGGCAAACCAAGTACAATATCCATGCTAATGTCTTCCCAAGGTTGATAAGGAATAGGAAGACGCATGTAAAGACCGTGTGATTGAGCTTTAGACTTAGCTTTGCGACATTTAGAGCATCGGTTGGTGAAGCGTGAGATGTTGTGGAACATCTTGGGCCAAAAGTAGTTCTTGGAGAGCATGGCGAAAGTCTTGTCGCGGCCAAAATGTCCCATGAGTCCGCCTCCATGAGCCTCTTGCAAAAGGAGCAAACGAAGAGAAGACTCAGGAATGCATAGTTTGTTAGCTCTCATTAGATAACCATCCTTGATGTAATATTGTTCCCAAGATGTATGCGTCAAACATTTAGCATAAGGAGTAGCAAAAGATGGATCATTAGCATACAAGTCTTTTATGTGCTCAGAGCCAATAACATTCAACTCAAGTTTAGTGACAAGCGTGCATATGCGTGAAAATGCATCCGCAACTACATTTTCCTTACCCTTAATGTACTTGATCACATAGGGGAAAGATTCAATAAATTCACTCCATTTGGCATGACGCTTGTTTAATATAGTTTGACCTTTTAAGTACTTAAGCGTTTCATGATCGGTATGGATGACAAACTCGTGAGGTCTAAGATAATGTTCCCAAACATGTAGCACACGCACTAAAGCATACAATTCTTTGTCATAGATGGGATAGTGAAGTTGAGCACCGAAGATTTTTTCACTAAAATATGCAATGGCTCATTTTGCTTGCATCAAAACTCTGCCAATTCCGGTACCACTTGCATCGCAATAAACCTCAAAAGTTTTGTCAAAATTGGGCAAAGCAAGAATCAGAGCATGAGTAAGCAAAGATTTGAGCTCATCAAAAGCAGTGGATTGCAAAGATCCCCAAACAAAAGGAGCATTCTTCTTACTCAAGGCATGTAAAGGAGGGGCAATAGTGCTAAAATCCTTCACAAATGGACGGTAAAAACCTGCAAGGCCAAGAAAGCTACGCACTTGTTGCAAATTGGTGGGTTGGGGCCAAGTTTTAATAGCTTCAATTTTAGATTCATCCACATGGACACCCTTGGAAGAAACGACAAAACCCAAGAAAACTAGCTTGTCAACACCAAACATGCACTTTTTCATGTTGGCACAAAGACGTTCCTTGCGAAGCGTTTGCAAAACAGCCCTAACATGATTAAGATGCTCTTTCATGGATTTTCTAAACGCAAGAATATCATCAAAGTAAACCACAACAAACACTCCAATATAAGGTCGAAGCACAAAATGCATAAGACGCATGAAAGTACCGGGAGCTTCCGATAAACCCATAGGCATAACCAACCACTCGTACAAGCCAAATTTGGTTTTGAAAGTAGTTTTCCATTCATCACCCTCTTGTATGCTGATTTGATAATAGCCAATTTTAAGATCAATTTTTGAGAAAAAGGTGGCACCGCTAAGTTCATCAAGCATACCATCTAAGCGAGGAATGGGATGCCTATAACAAACGGTAATAACATTGATGGGTCTACAATCGGAACACATGTGATAACTTCCATCTTGCTTAGGAACAAGTATAACCAGAACGGCACAAGGGCTTAGGCTTTCACGTACATGACCGTTGTCGATTAGTTGTTGTACTTAATGTTGGATGTCCTTAGTTTCTTCGGGGTTGACGCGGTATGGAGCTTTGTTTGGAAGGGGCGCTCCAGGGATGAGGTCGATTCGATGCTCAATACATCATAGAGGAGGTAGACCCGGAGGTAGCTCATCGGGGAAAACATCTTGGAATTCCTACAAAAGAGATTGAAACACTAAAGGTCGCTCGTGAGAGGTGTTAGTTTTTGGGTCCCCATCCTTGCACACAAGGACAAAGTGAATAACAATCGATGGGTTCTCACACACTTCTCTCATCTCACTTTTTGTGGCAAATAGGACTAGGTTTTTCTCTCTAGGCGAAGAGGCACTCAAGTTTGGCTTGTGGCTCTGACTCACTTTTTGGTGGATCACTTTCTCACTCCTCTCTCCATGATGGGTGGCTTGCTTGTCGGCTATCACTTGACTAGGAGACATAGGTTGTAGCACATACTCTTTTCCTTTCATCTTGAAGCTATAGTGATTGGTACGCCCGTTGTGGATGACACCATGGTCGAATTGCCATGGCCGACCAAGAAGGAGGTGGCAAACGTACATCGGGACGACATCACACTCCAAAGTGTCCTCATATGCACCAATTTTGAAGGAGACTTAGACTGTATGCTCAACTCGTATAGTGTCGGAGTCACTTAGCCATTGGACTTTGTATGGGTGCGGGTGCTTCATCTTGACCAATTTAAGCTTGGAGCATAGTTCTTCACTTGCCAAGTTGTGACAACTACCTCCATCGATGATGACATTGACGGACCTTCCGTTGATGCCGGCCTTTGTGTGGAAGATGTGGCATCTTTGGTCTTCTTCTTGTTGATGTTGAAGAGTCAAGACCTTGGAGACAACGAGAGCGGGGCTCAATTCCTCATCACAAAGGACTTGATCATCTTCATCCTCATTCACTCGCCGGTGCATGGCCACTTGCTCAAGGGCTTCCATCTCCTTGTCACTCATGGAGTCATAGGTGTCGTCGTCGTTGAGGATCATGGTGCGCTCGTTTGTGCATTCATAAGACTTGTGGCCTCGGCCGCCGCAAGTGAAACACTTGAAGGAGCTTGTCTTGACGGTCTCATCGGTCGGAGTAGATGATGAAGCACGCGGCTTGAAGTTTCATGTAGTAGGAGGAGGACGACTTGAACTTGTCGAAGTTTTCTTGTAACTTGACTTGTCGTTGTTGCTTGGAGAAGGCTTGGTTGATGTAGAGGTTGGAGGGGTTGTTGAAGCTTAGTTATTAGAGAAGCCATAGGTCTATGACGAGTACTTGGCGTACTTGAAGTCATCTTGCACTTGACGTTCTGCCTTTGTAGCTCGATGCATGAGCTCAATGAGATTGGAGTAGGGTTGGAAGTCGGCAATCTTCTTGATGGGATGATTGAGTCCATTCAAGAAACGTGCCATAGTTTGCTCATCATCTTCCGTGACATTGGCTGGAATCATGGCTATCTCCATTTCCTTGTAGTATTCTTCAACACTCTTTGTTCCTTGCTTGAGGAGTTGGAGTTTCTTAAAGAGATCGTTGTTGTAGTATGTGGGCAAAAAATGTACTCGCATGACTTCCTTCATTTGAGTCCAAGTGGTGATTGGTGGTTCACCTCTTGCTTGTCGGTGCTCAAGGACTTGTTCCCACCATATGAGCACATTGTCTTGGAGCTTAAGTGATGCCATAGCGATCTTCTTCTCTTCCTCATAGTTGTGCAAACGAAAGATTTTGTTGACCTTCAATGCCCATGAGAGGTATTCTTTGGGATCATTGCTTCCATTGAACTTGGGCATTGTGAATTTTAGCTTGTCGTAGTGTTGTTCTTCATTGTGTTGTTGGCGATGGTGATGATGACGCCCTTGATGGTGAGGGTAATCATCCTCATGTTGCTCTTGGCATGGAGGAAGTCCATGATCAACTTGCTCTTGTTGAACTTGAGGTTGTGGTGGAGCTTGACGAGCTTGTGGAGGAGCTTGAGGAAGTTGACGTTGCACTCGCGGTTGGTAGTTCCTCTCTTGGATTTCTTCTCGAAGGGCTTCCTCTTGATTGCGCCGTTCACGATTGCGGTTGGCGATGGCTCGACTTTATTCTTGAAGGGCATGTTGCGCCTCAAGAGCTTGCGCTTCAGGTTGTTGTTGTTGAAGACGTTGAGCCTCGGCATCTTGTTCCTCTTGGTGTAGACGCGCTTGTTCTTCCTCTTGGCGCCGTTGTCGTTGTCGTTCTTGAGCTTGTTCAAAAGCGACTTGGTGTGGTTGAGGATGAGGTACTTGCTCATCGACTTGCTCTTGTGAATGCTTGTCGTGTAGCAGATTGCGAGATGCATGACGGTCTTGACGCGCGGCTCGTCTAAGAGTGTTTGATGACGGTGTACTTGAGCCAGAGAAGGATTCATCGGAGTGTCGACTTGAGCGGCTCCGTCCTGAGTATGAAGAAGTTGAAGGAGGACGGTTCACCAACGAGGCGCGGATCACGTCCATCCTTGCATCGTTTTCTTGCTTGTGCACGTCGAGCTTGTTGTCGAAGTAGTCCTTGGTACGTTGCTCGGAGAGTCGCAAGTTGGTGGCGAGGTTGTCGATGAGTTCGTTCATAGCTTGTTTCTCTTGATGCAACGCTCGTTGTGCACCAAAGAGGTGGCTCTTGGTGACGTATGATGACATGTTGTCGTCTTGCTCGATGAAGAGTGGGTTGGTAGAAGTACTTAGCCTATCCATCATTCCAAGCAAAAATGTGAGTTGTAGAAGGAGAAGAACTTATACCAATGTACCTTGACCGATGTTGACGATGAATCAAGTTCACTCAAATGCGGACAATGAAATAGCACTATTGGTACCAATTCTTGTCGGTTCTCACACCTACACAAATAAAAGCTTATGGTGGAGCTTGGTTAGGATGGTGGCACAAAATTTGATGCAATTGTAAGTGAGCTTCAATAATGTTGGAAAAGAGTCACAAATTTGCAAATGCAACAAGTAAACCAAGCAAGTGGAGGTACATGGAAACACACACGCAAATAGATAAGTGGGATTGTGCAAACCAAAAATGAGCCAAAATGTGGAATCCACGAAAATGCCCTTGTTGCACAATACACGAGAGACGCTAGCACGATTGCACAAAAGACGGATATGGAACTTGTGCACAACCTACTAGGCAAAAATGCAACGACCTCTATCCCAAGTATGCTATATGTATGGTATTTCGGTGCTATGATCCAAGATGATCGAGTATGACAATCTTAATGTAATATGATGCTATGGTTCTTGCTTATAAGCTCTTTGCTTATCTTTCCTCTTTGCTTAAAAGCTTGGGTGGCTCTTTCACTTTTGAGCTCTTTTCTCATGCAAAACTTCACGAACCAAGGTAGCAATTGGGTATGCTATGACAACTTTGTGACACACAAGTTGATGTCAAGATATGCACCACTATGGTATGGTATGTATGCTATGGAGTATGATCACTAATGTGCACAAGTCACGTTGCCGGCAATACTCAATGGCTAGTCTCGATGGGTAAGCTACGCAAATGTAAGGCCATGTGGGTATCAATGCAATTGCAAGGTATGACAAAGATGTCGTCGAAGTTACCATACTTGGCGATGATGAGTAGTCGATGGAGATGAGCGGTGGTGATGTTGACGTCGAACCGTACCTATATAGCCGAAACACAATAGGACATGGGAACCACAACCCAAAATCTCAAAGACCCAAATGTGTAAAAATCGACATAGGAGGTAGCTGTGAGCGGTGGTAGTGCTTGTGGAAAGCGGTGGGGTATGCGGAAGTAAGCGTGGGCACCAATGCAAAATTGGGCGAAACTAGGTGGAAAATGGCGGGAGAGATGCAGAAAATCTAGATCCACTCGATGCAAAGCAGATCCATGGATCAAATCCAACAAAGCTTCATCACACCAACAAATCACAAAAAAATATTGGGGCTATTTTTGGTGGGGAATTTTCGGATTTAGGACGAAAACAACAAAATCAAGCTAGAAAACACGGCATATGGGCTCCAAAAACATGATCAACGTGGCTCATGATACCAAGATGATGTAGGGCGGAACCCTAGGGGCCGATATTTCACATTTGGAGTGGATCCTACGGGGAACACGAAGAACGCACGGAAGAACATGAGGGAAATCACGAAGGAAAAACAAGAGAAACACTCAACCGACACGGAATTGATCACACAAGTGCTAGAACATCGAGGCACAAAGTAACACGAGATCCAAAGTCAACAAGGGACGATACAAGAGTAATCGTTCTTCTCCGTGAGGAGGTCTTGATTGTCTTCTCCAGATGGAGGCCTTGATTCCGGATGGGTCTTCTCCAAAGAGGTGCGGTCCCTCACAAGGAGTAGATCCGGTACGAATGAGAAATGTTCTATCTCAAATGAGCTATCACAATGCTAACCCTAAAACGTAGGTGGGGATGGAGTATATATAGTCTAGGGGCGAAGGGGGGTACATGGGCATCGGTCCTTACACTGTTCGCAGACAGGGAAGGCCGGATGTCCGGGCGTCGGGCCAGATGTCCGGTGGTTCGCGAGGGACCGGATGTTCGGGCGGAAGGGCCAGATGTCTGGGCTGGTGGAGATGGACGTGCTGCTCTCTGGATGGGTGACGCCGGATGTCCGGGTGGAGAGGTCGGATGTCCGGGGCTTCAAGAGGGATCAGATGTCCGGGGTGGCGACCGGATGTCTGGGCTAACGGGGCATGCTTCTGTGCTTCCTGGACGGCGTGTCCGATGTCCGGGCCGGAGGCCAGATTTCCGGTGAGGCGGGCCGGATGTCCGGGCTGGACGCCGGATGTCCAGTTCCTGTAGCTTCTTTGGCAGAGCTCTGGCCATGTAGATCTCCAGGGGCCGGACATTCGGGTCCATGGCCGGATGTCCGGTGCCTGGAGGCTGTTCTCTCCTTCTTCCGTTGGTTCTCTTCTTCCGTGGACTTGGGGTCTCGACCATCTTCATGTACATGCTCGGGAGGGTCCTCTTGGTACCTAATCATGCCCAACATTCCTGATTTAGGCAGTAACCATGTCTCGAGAGGATCATATGAGATATCACTAAGGAGAGAAGTCACCTCGGTCTCGAGAGCTCTAGCTCGTGCTCTAGTCATGGGTCCTCTTGGTGCTTGGTGAGACGATGGAAGGTCCATGGGGATGACCGAAGGATGCTCCGCATCAGACTTGTTCCCACCATATGAGCACATAGTCTTGGAACTCAAATGATGCCATAGAGATCTTCTTCTCTTCCTCATAGTTGTGCAAATGAAAGATTTTATCGACTTTCAATGCCCATGATAGGTACTCTTCAAGATCATTGCTTCCATTGAACTTGGGCATGGTGAATTTTAGTTTGCCGTAGCGTTGCTCTTCATTTTGTTGTGGTCGAGGATGATGATGACGCCCTTGACGTAGAGGATAATCAACCTCATGTTGCTCTTGGCATGGAGGAAGTCCATGATCAACTTGCTCTTGTTGAACTTGAGGTTGTGGAGGAGCTTGTCAAGCTTGAGGAGGAGGTTGGGGAACTTGACGTTGCACTCTTGGTTGGTAGTCCCGCTCTTGGATTTCTTCTCGAAGTGCATCCTCTTGGTTGCGCCTATCGCAGTTGCGCTTGGCAATGGCTCGACTTGATTCTTGAAGGGCACGTTGCGCCTCAAGAGCTTGTGCTTCACGTTGTTGTTGTTGAAGACGTTGAGCCTCGGCGTCTTGTTCCTCTTGATGTAGACGCGCTCGTTCTTCCTCTTGGCGACGTTGACATTGTCGTTCTTGAGCTTGTGCAAAAGGATCTTGGTGTGGTTGAGGATGAAGTACTTGCTCTTGCGGATGATTGCCGTGTAGAGGATTGCGGGATGCATGATGGTCTTGACGCGCGGCTCATCGAAGAGTGTTCGATGTCGGTGTACTTGAGCCGGAGAAGGTGTCGTCGGAGTGTCGACTTGAGCCGCTCCGTCTTGAGTATGAAGAAGTGGATGGAGGGCGGTTCACCAAAAAGGCACGGATCTCATCCATTCTTGGATCGTTCTCTTACTTGTGAGCATGGAGCTTGTTGTCGTAGTAGTCCCTTGTATGTTGCTCGGAGAGTCACGGGTCGGTGGCGAGGTTGTCGATGCGGTCGGTCATCGCTTGTTGCTCTTGATGCAATGCTCGTTGTGCACCAAAGAGGTGGCTCTTGGTGACGAATGATGACATGTCGTCGTCTTGCTCTATGAAGAGTGGTTTGGTAGAAGAACTTGGCCTATCCATCATTCCAAGCAAAATGTGAGTGGGAGAAGGAGAATAACTTATACCAAATGTACCTTGACTGATGTTGGAGGTGGATCAAGATCACTCAAATGTGGACAATTAAATAGCACAATTGGTACCAATTCTTGTCGTTCTCACGCCTACACAAGTAAAAGCTTATGGTGGAGCTTGGTTAGGATGGTGGCACAAAATTTGATGCAATTGTTGGTGAGCTTCAATAATGTTGGAAAAGATTCACAAATTTGCAAATGCAACAAGTATACCAAGCAAGTAGTGGTACACGGAAACACAGACGCAACTAGATAAGTGGGATTGTGCAAACAAAAAATGAGCCAAAATGTGGAATCCACGAAAATGCTCTTGTTGCACAATACTAGAGAGACGCTAGCACGATTGCACAATAGGCGGATATGTAACTTGTGCACAACCTACTAGGCAAAAATGCAACAACCTCTATCCCAAGTATTCTATATGTATGGTATTTTGGTGATATGATCCAAGATGATCGGATATGACAATCTTAATGTAGTATGATGCTATGGTTCTTGCTTATAAGCTCTTTGCTTATCTTTCCCTCTTTGCTTAAAAGCTTGTTTGGCTCTTTCACTTTTGAGCTCTTTTCTCATGCAAAAACTTCATGAACCAAGATAGCAATTGTGTATGCGATGAGAAGTTTGTGAGACAAAAGATGATACCAAGATATGCACCACTATGGTATGGTATGTATGCTATGGAGTATGATCACTAATGTGCACAAGTCGCGTTGCCGGCAATACTCAAAGGCTAGTCTCGATGGGTAAGCAACACAAAGTAAGGCTATGTGGTTATCAATGCAAATGGCATGGAAATGACATAGATGTCGTCGAGGTTACCGTGCTTGGCGATGATGAGTCCTTTGCGAAAATGAGCAGTGGTGATGATGTCGAACTGTACCTATGTAGCCGAAACACAATAGGACACGGGAACCACAACCCAAAATCTCAAAGGCCAAAACGTGTCAAAATCGTCATAGGTGGAAACAGTAAGCGATGGTGGTGCTTGCGGAAAGTGGTGGTGGTATGCGGAAGTATGCGTGGGCACCAGGGCAAAATTAGGCGAAAAGTAGGCGGAAAACGGGGCGGTGGATGGAGTTGCTGCAGTCAGGGGCCGGATGTCCGGGACACCAGATGTCTAGGGGACACGGCTGGATGTCCGGGCACCTGGATCGTGGCCGAACGAGATGAACTCCACGGGAAAAAGGGCAACTTCGGGGCAAAATTCGGACGATTTAGTGGACGAAAATTGCGGAGAAGATGGGCGAAAGCTAGATCCACACGTGGCAAAGCAGATCCGTGGATCAAATCCAACAAAACTTGATCACACCAACAAATCACAAAAAAAATTTGGGGCTATTTTTGGTGGGGATTTTTGGATTTAGGACAAAAACAACAAATCAAGCTAGAAAACACGGGGTAGGGGCTCCAAAAACGTGATCAACGTGGCTCATGATACCAAGATGATGTAGGGTAGAACCCTAGGGGCCGATCTTTCACGTTTGGAGTGGATCCCTATGAGGAACACGAAGAACAAGAGGAGGGGAATGAGAGGAAAACACGAGAAATCACTCAACCAACGAGAACAAAGTCACACATGTGCTAGATCATCAAAACACACAAGAGGGGTACAAGATCCAAATCCAACAAGAGACGATACAAAGGGTAATCGGTTCTTCTCCGTGAGGAGGTCTTGATGATGGTCTTCTCCGGATGGAGGTGTTGAATCCAGGTGGATCTTCTCCGAAGAGGTGTCGGTCCCTCACGAGGAGTATATCCGGATGGATGAGAGAGGCTATATCTCACAAATGAGCTAAATCAACACTAACCCTAAAACGTAGGTGGAGAGGGAGTATATATAGTCTAAGGGGCGAAGGGGTACATGGGCCTCGGCCTGGATGCGCTGCACGCAGGCAGGGGGGCCGGATTTCCGGGCCTTCCCGAGACGCCGGATGTTCGGGCTAGGGGGCCGGATGTCGGGACTGGGGGCGGATGTCCGGGCTGGTGGAGTCGGCCTGGGTGCTCGCTGGATAGGCGGGGCCGGATGTCCAGGCGAAGGGGCCGGATGTCCAGGGCTTCGGGAGGAGCCGGATGTCCGGGGTGATGGCCGGATGTCCGGGCCATCGGGGCAGCCTTCTATGCTCCCTGGATGGCTTATCCATATGTCCGCGCTGGGGGCCGGATTTCTGAGGCGAAGGGCCAGATGTCCGGGCTGGATGCCAGATGTTCGGGCCCTGTAGTTTCGGCTGCAGATCCCTGGCTGCGGGGTAGATCTCCAGGGGCCGGACGACCGGGGCCTGGAAGCTGTCCTCGCCTTCTTCCGTGGACTTGGGGGCTTGACCATCTACATGTGCATCCTCGGGAGGGTCCTCTTGGTACCTAATCATGCACAACATTTCGGACTTAGGTAGTCGCCATGTTTCTAGAGGATCATATGAGATATTACTAAGGAGAGAAGTCACCTCGGTCTCGAGAGCTCTAGCTCGTGCTCTTGTCATGGGTCCTCTTGGTGCTTGGTGAGACGATGGTAGGTCCATGGGGATGACCGTAGGATGCTCCGTATCAAAACTCATGGCACAGGTCGGCCCATAATGAGACGAAATTCTCCGGAAGGTGCATCAGCCATGACCTCATGTTTGGCTTGAGGGCCAAAGGAAAGTAATTGGTGAACACCTTCTCGTCTCTTCCTCCAGCGGCTTAAGCAGCGATGGTGTAGATGCTCAAGAACTCTGGCGGGTTCAACTTCCCATCATATTTTTCTAGTATCTCTGGCTTGAAAACAAGGCAGATGGAACTTACCGCAACTCACTGGTGAAGGCAAGACACCCGTCCTCGAAAGGTAGGTATCCAGCTGCTCCGGGCGCGGGCTCATCAGCGTCGGGGCCATTGCACCTGTCGGACTGGCGGCGGGGTTTGTGGCATCGCTCTATGGTTCCCGCCGTCTGTCTCCCAGGACCTGTCGCTGTTCCTGATAGGCCCGTGGGTCAGACAAGGCCATCGACACCTTATCGGCTCTTGCGCACGCGGTTTCGGTCGTGGCATCTGCACTGGCTGCTGTGGAGGGGATTGTACGGTCAGAGCGGCCCCTACAGCATGGTCAGAAGCTTGGGCGGTTGTCACTGCCTGCGGGTGCCGTGGCGGGCCTGCCCGCTGTGGCCTCTCGCCTTAGTGAAACCAATCAGGCTCTGAATGGTGGCTCTCCACTCCCCATTTGACTGGCCACTTGTGGGAATCTCAGTAGGAAATGGGCTCCCGTCGTGGCTTCCGAAGCACTGCTTGGCATGGACGATAACGCAGATCGCGACGTCGCCCGACTTCTGACGGTGCTGGTGGTGGCGGCACCGTCGTGTTTCTGCCATCGCGAGCCTGTTTCTACGGCGGCGCGACGACGGGAAGAATACGCCTGGGGGTTGGCAGCCCCGTTCGGCACCTCAGCATGATTACCCTGCCCTGGGGAAGGCGCGTGCTCCGTGGCTGTTCCCGCAGCATGAATAGTGAGGGGGTCGTGGCTCGCACCACAGCGGGCGTCGTCGCTACGGCTATGTCCTCTAGCATGATGAGGGTATGGAGGCCGAACATCCTCCCCATCCGCTCCTTGTGGTGCACGGTCGTCGGGATGCTGTTGGCATTGCCCTCTTCCGGCGCCTCCTACTACCGCTTCGGCTGCATGGGGAACGGTGATGGCGCCGCCTGCGCCAGTCATGTTCCCCGCGGCTTCCATGTCCTCATGCGACTTTGTAGCCCCCATAGCATTAGTGGTTGCATGCGAAGGGGCCTTCGAGGTGGACGGGCGAGCTCAAACGTCGAACTTTTTCTTGGGCACCATGGATGATGAAGTCGTTGAAGAAGAAGATAATGATGAAGATTGACGCGCTGCTCACAACCTTGGGGTTCGAGCAAGCGCTTCCCCCTACCAGGCGCGCCAAAGATGTCGCGGTGCAACACGATCACCTATGGGGCCATCGGCCCCTTTATGGTTCGGCAAGGGGGAAGGGCATGTTGCAAAGAGTGGAGGTCATGTTGCAGCACGACAGTGATGACACAGGCAGTTTTTACCCAGGTTTGGGCCGCCGCGAGGCGTAAAACCCTACTCCTACTTTGGTGGATTGATGAGAGGACCGTGGTGGAGACGCAGCGCCCAAGCTCGGCAAGGTCACCTGGGGACGAGAGCAGATACGCGCGTATGGGTGTACAGAGGTCCGAATCCTTTCTAAAGTTGCCATGACCCTCCTTTTATAGGTCAAGGAGTCACCACAATGGCAAAGTGGTCATTATCCAGTGATTAGATAGCCAAAAGTGCTATCATACCTAACTCTGGCAGTTAGGACAAAACAAATTAAATGTGCCGCTATTCGTCACGTCGTGGGTGTAGCCCGGCAAGCCTTGTCGCGTCGTTCTGGTCTTCTTCTGTCTGCCTGTATGACACGCGTCTGTACGGGTGTCACACAGGGATGATTTTCTCTCCAAATGACTGCCACGCGCTAAGTGACTGCCACTTAGCCATCTGGGGGCTCAACACCGCATCGACAAGGGACTTGTGTCAATGTGAGGTAGAGCAGTGGAGCCTTGGCGGGGAAGTGGATCACCGCAGGCCCCGGCAGGCTTGCCGGGGCATATCTGCTTCGCCTTCTGGGAGGCCTTGACCTGGCAAGGCTTGTTTGTCCGACAAGGGAGGTTTTTCCTTAGCAATAGCTTGCCCCTTTTGGTTGGTCTTGGTCTTCCTGATCTGCCCTTTGATCTCTCAAAGAGTTGTTTCTTCTGCTTGGTCTTGTCTTGGATGTTGCAAACTTGCCCTCGAGCCTATGTACAGTCTGAGCAACATACACCAAGGTTTGTTGCACTGACAATTTCCATCAGTATCCACTATGTTTTGAGATTGATGTTGCTATGACTTTGCCATGCTTAATGCTTGTCAATTTGGGCCCAGGTGCCATGATTTTAGATATGAACCGTTTATGTTTTCACCATTATATCTATGTTCTAGATCTGATCTTGCAAGTTATATGCTCCTGCTATGTATTATGATCCATAAACCCCGGAGTGCCAATAGTTAGGATACTTTCTGGTGATGACTGTAGTTTGAGGAGTTCATGTATTCACTATGTGTAAATGCTTTGTTCCAGTTCTCTATTAAAAGGAGGCCTTAATATGCCTTAGTTTCCTTATGGACCCCGCTGCCACGGGAGGGTAGGACAAAAGATGTCATGCAAGTTCTTTCCGTAAGCACGTATGACTATTTACGGAATACAGGCCTACATTATTTTTATGAACTGGAGCCCTGGGTTATGACTTTTATATGATGAATATCATCCAATGTATTCACCGATCCAATGCCTATGAATTTTCCACATATTGTTCGTGCTAAGTTACTACTGCTGCTGTTACTGTTACACCAACTATAAAATCATTGCTATCACTGTTACCGTTACTACTACTATCATCACTACTATCAAAATTATCATATTACCGTGCTACTTATCATATTGCTGCAGATATTTAATCTCCAGATGTGGTTTCATTGACAACTCAACTGCTAATACTTGCAAATATTCTTTGGCTCCCCTTGTGTCCAATCTATAAATTTGGGTTGAATACTCTACCCTCGAAAACTGTTGCGATCCCCTATACTTGTAGGTTATCAAGGCAACCTAGCAAGCGGTTCAAACATTTGATCCCTCAACACTTGTACGTTCACACTGTTGTGCTCGAGGCACCCTTGCCGAGCTAGAGCACTTTGTGCCTTTGTGTTCCTCCAGATCAATCCACCCTAGCAGGAGTAGGGTTTTATGCTGCAAAGCGGCATGAACCTGGGTAAAAGAGAGCTGACATCACCGCCCTGCCCCCTGTTGTTTCTGCCCTTTGTGCAACATGACCGTACCCTTGCCGAACCACAAAAGGGGCACCTCTTTCCCATAGGTGATCGTGCTTCCACGCGGACATCTTTGGCGTGCCAAGTAGGGGGCGTCGCTTGTGCGAACTTGAAGCAGTAGCCAGCACGTCGGTCTTCATCGCCCCTCTACATCATCGTCCATGGCCCCTAAAAAGAGAACATGTGTGGTGTCGCATCCTTCCACTTTGAAGGCTTCGTCGCCTGCAGTCGCGGGTGCCATAGGCACAGCGACCGCGATGGATGTAGCGAGCACCATGGGGAGTCCTGCTCAGGTTCCCCCCAAGATCAAAGCAGGGACCTGGGCCATGGGGGTGGACCAACTTCATCAACATACTGAAGAGCATGCTCTCACCGATGCGGATCAAGGAGACACCCAAATCCCTCCTCCCGACCATGCCGGCGAGCTCAACCAACATGAGGTGGACGCCCGCTTCGGTGCAAGCCAAGACCCACCGGCCGCATCGGCAAGAGTGGCGGCAACAAAGCGCACGCTTTGCCCCATGCAGGGAGAGCGAGACAAGACCCCAAGTGGAACCATCGATCCTTCACGACCACTTCCACACGGGAAGGGCCCAGCTGATCATGATGCTGGCCATTAGGAACATGTTCGACCGTGCCAAACCACAGTGATGATTGGTCAGAGGCAGCAGAGACAGGACAATGTTCCTTCTAGTTTGTCTAGAAGTCGAGCGGTGTCCATGCCAGAGACAGTGGACAAAGCGATGGCGAGAGCTGAGCTGTTGCTGAACTTCCCTCCCAGCGGTGGCCAAGATGGATGTATGGAGAGCTACCATTGAGAGCCTTATTGGTTTTGCAAAAGCCAACAAGTCACAACGCGTAGAGCCCTCGAGACACCTGCAGATGATGCCGACGGCACCAGATGGCGGCCAAGTTGAGCAGACTGAGCCTATAGTGCAGTCCCCTCCACGGCGGCCCGACCAAAGGTAGTTGCGGCGGGATCAAGAAAACCAAGATGTCGACGAATCTGACGGAGCGTCGATGGCTTCGTCGGACCCATGGCTCCTGTAGGATCAATGCCAAGTGTTGAGAGACAGGAGAAGGGAGGGCGCCCGCGTTACCATCGATCAACGTCGCGACACGTGCCATCAATCAGACAAGTGCAATGGACTTGATGTTGATGAACCCATGCGCAGTGTTGGCGGGTACCTACCTTACAAGGTGGGGTGCCCAAACTTCACTAGTGAGCCGCGACAAGTCCGTTGGCCATCTTCTCGCACCTTCAAGCCTGACCTGCTGAAGAAATACGATGGAAAGCTCAACAAGGCAGAGTTTCTAGGCATCTATATGATTGTCGTTCGAGCTGCCGGGGGAAGAGATGGAAAAGTACTCGCCAACTACTTCTCGATGGCCCTCAAGCCTAACATCAGGTCCTGGCTGATGCACTTACCGGAGGATTCCATTTCTTCATGGGCCGACCTATGCAATGAGTTCGTTGGCGCCTTCACTGGCGGCCACCAAGAACCAGGACAACCTAGTGACCTAAATGCCCTCCCACAGAAGGAAGGGGAGAGCTTTTGCAAATATCTATAGAGGTTCAGCCGAGTGCACCGCAACATTTCCCAGATACACCCAGTAGCTGTGATTGTCGCATTCCACACGAATGTGTGCAATCGAAGGATGCAGGCAAATAGGAATGTCCACCTGCTGAAGACTGTTAATGAGTTGTACACATTGGCGGATAAGTGTAGTCGGGTTGAGGAAGGTAGAAGGCTTCCAAGTGAGGAGGTGGGTGTCTAAGTTGATTTGGGAGACGATGACGATACTGCCACCCTGGGAAGAAAAGAGGAATCACAACAAGAAACATAAAGAGAAATCGGTAATGTCTGTTGAGAGCTCTGGTGACCTTGCCGCAAGCAAGAAAGCTAAAGCTGAGATGTATGGCAAGGAAGCTACTTCTTGGGATGATTGCCGGGCGGCGGCAGCGGCTGAGAAAACTGTCAAGTCCGATGGGCCATATTGCAAGATCCATAGGACCAAAGTCCATGATCTCCAAGATTGCAAGCAAGTTGAATAGCTAGTTGAGAAGTAGAAGGCTGAGTATGAGAGGCGCAACAAGGAGAGAGCCAAGGACGATACTGGCAGAAAGGCCGAGGTGGCCGAAATGGACACCACAGCAAGCTTGATCGGCAAAAAGAGAAGCCCACTAGGGGCCATGAGAAGAAGAAAAATGAAGATGACAACGATGAAGAGGATGACGAGACCAGTGAACAGGATTTCTAGAAAGCTACTGTGGCAATGTGCAATGACGGGGGTACATACTTGCACTCCTCCCACCGCCAACTCAAGTAGTGGGCACGTGGGGTTAATGTGGCAAAACCAATAGCGAGCACTCAAGAGCCACTTAAGTGGTCCCGCACGCCCATCATATTTGACATTGAGGATCACCCAGACCACACTACTATGGTTGGGTGCTTGCCATTGTTGGTTTCAACAACAATCAGCAACCTTAAGGTCACCAAGATGTTGGTTGACGGCGGGACATTGTTGAATTTGATTGCCCCCGACGTACTCAAGAAACTCCAAATTCCTAATGAAGATCTGAAGCAGACTGGAACTTTCCAGGGGATCAACCAAGGGAGGAGCCAGCCAAAGGGAAAGATCACCTTGTCGGTGACATTTGGCAGGGAAATCAACTTCAGGACTGAGAAGATTGTATTTGACGTCGCTGAGCTTCCCCTTCCATTTAATGGGATCCTTGGCTGTTCGGCACTGGCCAAGTTCATGGCAGCATCCCATTACACGTATAACACTCTGAAGATGCTTGGTCCCATGGGGGTCATTTCCATCCCTTCGGATAAGAGAGATCGGTCATCTATGTGGACAAGATATGTAGAGACGATGTAGGAGCGGAGGCCGTCAAGGCCTCGGCTCCCGCCAAGGAAGAGAAAAAAACTAAGAAGACTGGCAAGAACACCGACAAGGACCCTGTGAGGCACATCTCTTTGGAGTGTGCTGCACCCGGCAGCGACTTGCCGGAGAGTTCAGCTAGCAAAAGATCCAAGGCCTCCCCTCCAGAAAACAAGAAGGTTCCAGCAAGGCAGGATGGCACTGACGGTACTTTTATCATTGGTGCCACCCTAAGTGGCAAATAGGAAAGTGGGCTCATTACCTTCATGCGGGCGTATGTCGATGTGTTTTCCTGGAAACCATGTGACACCCCCGGCGTTCCCAGGGAGGTAATCGAGCACCATCTTGTTGTCTGTCCTCATGCCCGTCCCTTCAAGCAGAAAGTTAGGAAGCAGGCCTTGGAGCGTCAGCAGTTCATTACTGAGGAAATTAAGAAGCTTGAGGCAGCAGGTTTGGTTCGAGGAGTACTGCATCCAACTTGGTTAGCAAATCCAGTGGTGGTGCACAAGGCAAATGGGAAGTGGAGGTTTTGTTTCGACTTCACTGATTTGAACAAGGCTTTTCCAAAGGATCCCTTCCGCTTGCCACGCATTGATCAAATTGTCGATTCTACCTCAGGATGTGATTTGCTCTCCTTCCTTGATGCATACTCTAGTTTCCACCAGATCTTTATGGCCAAGGAAGACAAAGAAAAGACCGCCTTTATTACCCCATGTGGCACGTACTGCTTTGTATGAATGCCTCTCAGGCTAAAAAGTGCTGGTTCTTGATTCGCAAGGGCCATACATATTGGTTTTGAACCTCGACTACATAGGAACATTGAAGCATATATGGACGATATAGTGGTCAAGAACAAGGATAAATCTACACTTATTGAAGATTTAGGAGAAACCTTTGCAAATTTGCGGAAGATTAACTTAAAGCTCAACCCTGAGAAGTGTGTATTTGGCGTTCTGTCCGGCAAGCTCCTTGTATTCTTTGTGTCTCAGTGAGGGATAGAAGCCAACCCCGACAAGATCAAGGCAATCGAACATATTCAAGCTCCAAAGACTATTATGGATGTGAGGCGTCTGACTTGTTGTGTTGCCGCATTGAGTAGGTTCCCGTTCTTCAAAATATTGAAGAAGGTTGGTCTAATGAAATGGACCTCAGAAGCTGAGGCCGTGCTGCAGGAGTTGAAAGCTTATCTATCCTCTACACCAACTCTGGTCACACCCAAACCACAAGAGCCATTGCTGCTATACCTGGCGTCAACGAATCAAGTGGTTAGTGCTGCCTTGGAGGCGCAGAGAGGAGTGGATAGCAAAGAAACTACTGCAGCAGAGCCGCCTGATGATGAACCAACTTTGTCCCCGGCAGGGCCTGATGGCAACATCGAAGGTGGGCTACAAATTCGTGTTGTTAAGCGAGAAGGGTTAGCAAGAAAAAATATGGTGTAGCGACCAGTTTACTTTGTCAGTTCCCTTTTGCAGGGGGCTAAGTCAAGGTATTCTGGGGTCCAAAAGTTAATCTTCAACCTCCTTATGGCCTCAAGGAAACTGCGCCATTACTTTCAAGCTAATGAGATCATAGTTGTGATCCTCCTTCCGCTGCAGCGAATCTTGAGGAACCCCGAAGCCACCGGCAGGCACTACAAAAAAATACACTTCCGTGATGATACGTGTTTGTCATAGTAGGTCGTGTTTTTTGTCATGCATGTACATCCATGACGATTTTATGATAGAATCAAGATAGTCATACCTGTGCTTTCATAGAAGTGTTCCATGACATTACCAAAATTATCATCACGGAAGTGTCCACCTCCATGACGATAAATCGCGCGTCATAGAAGTGCTTTCGTCAAGGGTGACTGACATGTGGCATCCACTGTAACGGAACGTCGTTAAGCTATTGGGTCCAGTTTTGGATCCGATAACCCGTTAATAGCCTGGACCAATGGGGATTTTCCACGTGTAAAATCATCATTAGCCGGAGGAAACATGTGTTGCCTCACCGTTGGGACAGATGTCATCCACTCATTGGACAGGAGGCGCCTACGATAGGTCGACACGGGGCACGGCCAACAGTGGCCCATTCCGGTGAAAAAGGCCGGCCCAGTAAAAATTACCAGGCTGGCCCATATAAGGCCTACTTGTGTCAGGTCCATTTAAGCCCATGGCCCATAAGAGATGTGCCAATTCGGCCCGTCAATGACCCATTAAATATTTGACACCATTGCAACCCATCATCAGTTCGAGCCCGTTAACAGCCAGCTATATATTTGGGCTCAATATAGGCTTGATGAGATTTCGGCCTGTTAACGGCCCATTCAATGGATGGGCCAATTTTCAGGATGTGCATCTTTCGGCCTTTTAGCGACCCATTTAAATGTTGGGATAATTTCCGACCCGGTGTGTCTTTCAGCTTGTTGACGGCCCATAAATCAATTGGGCCATTTGTAGTCGGACCTGAGTTTAGGCCTTTTAGCGACCGATTTAAGTGTTGGGACAATTTTCGGCCCGGTGTGTCTTTCAGCCTGTTGACGGCCCATAAATCAGTTGGGCCATTTGTAGTCAGACCTGAGTTTTGGCCTTTTAGTGACCCATTTAAGTATTGGGCCAATTCCCGGCCCTGTGTGCCTTTCAGCTTGTTAACGAACCATAAATGAGTTGGGCCATTTGTAGTCGGACCTGAGTTTTGGCCTTTTAACGGCCCATGCCCTTCATGGTCCAATACCAGCCCGGTTTCTCTTTCGGCCTGCTAAAGGCCCACAACAAAGTTGGGCCATTTACAATATGACCTGACTTTCGGCCTCTTAGCGGCCCATGCTCTTCATGGTCTAGTACAAGCCCGTTGTCTCTTTCGGCCTGCTAAAGGCCCATAGTATAGTTGGGCCATATGTAGCCTGAACTTAGTAACGGTCTGTTAACGGCCCGTGAAATCAATTGGGCCCACTTGTTGCCCGCTTCGATGTCGGCCTACTAACCCGGGAGGTAAGAGGGCCGACCATTAACTTTCGGCTTGGTAACGGCCCATTAACTTAATGGGCCCACTAAAGTTCGTACATGTCTTTAGGACAAATTAGATAATTTGAGCCCATTACGACGAGCAATTATGCACAGGACCAAAACCGACCAAGCAAAGGTACGGCATACAGGGAAAAATGTTGCACATCAGCATATATTATAGGAAATTACATCCACTGGGCAATCAAAGATTGATTCCAGTGCAAATAAATGAACAGAACCTAACGATCTACAATGTCACAATCTGCAACCTCAGCACGGATGACGCCCATAAGCATGTGGGCAAGTTCTTGCTGCTGTGCTACACTGTCTCTGAAAACATTTATCAGTTGTTGTGTCGCATGACTCTGCACCTCTGATTCCTCCACCATTTATATCATTGCTTCAGCCATTAATGGGTTCACAAACATACATTTTTTCTGTTAAATTCGAGACAGAGGATACTGAACAGATTCATATGGCGATTTTGGCAGGCTTGTATTATTGATAGTGGGGAGTGTCTCGACCACTGCATCATAACATAAATTAGGAGGGGAACCAAATAAATTAATCATGAGTTATTGCCGTATTACCTGGCCTAGATTTATTGGAAAGAAACAATGGGGTTGCCTTGCTGTTTTCAGAGTTTGTCTTTTTATCTTCAGCAGCCTGCACCAAATTAACACACTAGCATTGCTATCATTGGCCAAGTCAGATAATACGAAAGCAACATTGACACAACAAACATTTAGGCAACTAGCCTACACCAAATTAACACAACATGGCACAGCTATCATCAGCCAGGTAAGGTAATACGAAAGCAACATTGACACAATGAATGAATGGGCAACCAGAGCAGCACTACAATTCAGTAGTGTGCATGATATGAGATAGTACACTCATGCAGCTCAGTATGCAAAACTACCAGGCAGTTTTATTTACAAAAATCAACATTGGCGCCTTTAACATTTTGCTACAACTAATTTTAGATCAGATAAAGGTTGGATTCATGCCGATTAACAAAATACATGCTGATGTAAAAATATAGATATACAACAGGTACTTACATCAGCATTGGAGCATAGAGAATTCCCGCAAGATATTTTCCTCGAATACAATCCCAATGAAGGAAGTCTTCTATCAGTTAACCTTATTTTCTAAAAGAGAGATGGGTAAGAAACATGTAGAAAATATGATCAGAATGCTATAAAATTCATGATGCGAGGATGTGCACACGCTTCCTGGAATGGAGTTGACATTCTTTTGCTGGACTGGAGCGGACTAGTTCTTTGGCCACTGGAATCTGCTTATTATCAGTGGGAGTTGGGTTTCTCTGTGCTGGAGCAGTATCTATGAAAAATGGACTTGGTTTATTATCTCCTGGCGTTTGGATCTTTTGCAAAGACCTGGTTTGTAACCCTTCAGATTCTAACATAGTCGTCTGCCCCTTGCATGCCTTATATAGAAGAATGGTGCTTCAATTAAAAAACATGCTACAGCAGAGATGGAATAGGTACTGAAGAATAGAAAGGCATGACATACTGACATGTATTCCCACCATCCGGAAATAAATGGATGGGTCTAGGCGTATTTCAGTTCTAGATACATCAGGTTTTATCCATTTCTGCGACATGTAATCCAGACGGAGGGAGTATGATGTAAGAGCTAGGGATACGACAGGACAACACAGTGAAAAAAAACACTGAAAACCTACTGCAGAACCAAAGTATTCAAACCCACTGATATGAGATAGTACACTCATGTAGCTCAGGATGCAAAACTACCATGTTGTTTTCCTTATAAAAAACAACATTGTGGCCTTTAATCATACATTTTTCTACAACTAAATTTAGATCAGATAAAGGTTGGATTCACGCCGATTAACAAAATACATGCTGATGTAAAAACATAGTGATATACAACAGGTACTTACATCTGCATTGGAGCACAGAGAATTCCAGCAAAAATCTTTCCTCACAGACGATACCAGTCCAGAAATTCTTCTATCTGTTAAGCTTATTTTCTAAAGAGAGATGGGTAAGAAACATGTAGAAAATATGATCAGCATGCTATAAAATTTCATGATGCAAGGATACGCACACGCTTCTTAGAATGGAGTTGACATATTTTTGCTGGACTGGAGCGGACTAGTTCTTTGGCCACTCGAATCTGCTTATTATCAGTAGGAGTTGGGTTTCTCTGTGCTGGAGCAGTATCTATAAAAATTGGAGTTGGTTTATTATCTCCTGGCATTTGGATCTTTTGCAAAGACCTTGTTTGTAACCCTTCAGATTCTAACATAGTCGTCTTCCTCTTGCATGCCTTGTATTGAAGAATGGTGCTTCAATTATAAAACGTGCTACAACAGAGAGATGGAATAGGTACTGAAGAATAGAAAGTCATGACATATTGACATGTATTCCCTCCATCTAGAAAAAAATGGATGGGTCTCGACGTATTTCAGTTCTAGATACATCCTTTTTATCCATTTCGGCAAATAATCCGGATGAAGGGAGTATGGTGTAAGAGCGAGGGATACGACAGGACAACACAGTAAAAAAACACTAGTTGAATGTAAAACTGTATGCTAGCAGAATACGTACAGAAAAAACTAAGGCAACATACACGTGTATGATTGGGAAACAAAGATGGCATTGCAACAGAGCACTAGAATAGCACTTCAATGTAAAAAACATGGTATGGTAGATAGATGAAGTACATAACAATGAATAACAATGCATAAGATATTCAGAAGCATGATGTCCAAATTAAGCAGATGGCATTGCGATAGAGTAGAATGACAGTACTTGAATTTGAAAACATGTTATCATGAATGGAATAGGTACTGAAAAACAGGAAGGCATGGCATATTTACATGCATGATCAGCATGCTAAGCGCATGGCATTGCAATAGAGTAGATAAACTCCAGGACATTATATGCATGTTATACCCATATCACGGGCCAAGTTAGAGCAAGGACCTTGTGGGGTGAAGAGGATTCATCATCTTTCTGCAAGTCTTCTGAAGAACTGCCTTTACATGTTCCATCATATTGGGTATCATTGACATCAAGTTTATTGGCCTTTACATTGCTCCGTGAGGTTCTTGTGGATATATTAGTGTGTGCAATTATATCTGACATGCATGGAAGACAACTAGTAGTTAGATTTATGTAATGAGCGCCTGTAGGAGATGACATAAAAAGTAGGACTGGGGTTAACTAGCAGCAACAGGTCTCAAAAACTAAAGGGAGAACACAGATGAAAGCTATAGAATATATATCATTTGTACTTCAGATTAACTAGATGGCACACAAAAGTATTAAAGAATAACATAGGTAATACTAGAAGTGGTATAATACTATAATCACCAGCCTATGGGATAGCATTGGTTGATGGATGATAACTATGGAACAGCGTTACCTAAAGAACAAGTATCTTAGCTGAACTATGGAACAATGTTAACTCCTGAACAAGACCCGTAAGAGATCAGCATGAATATACAGTGAAATGTGATAATCTATTTTCCATGCTTAGATGAATAACAAAGCCATAAATATTGCACACAAGTAAGATGAGGGTACAACTTATCTGGCCGCCATCCATAGGAGTGAGCATCATGTGATGACTTGTTGATGGCCCTGCAGTTGTTGTGGTTGTCCATGTCGGGCACGCGCATTCGATGTAGGGAACTGTTGAGTGGGGACTATAGCTCCCTTCTGGTGTATGCTTCCCTTGTTGGAGCATCTGCGGTGAGTCGGAAGATGGTGTGGCTGAAGATGCAGATAATGCATAATGTTAAGAACGACACATCTCTTTGATCTGAAGAAATACACTAAGAGATCAACAACAAGGTACGAGAGTGGTTGCACGTCTATTGACTGAAGACTAAATTGGAGTCACACTATTTTATTTTATTTTGGTACTGTCCGATCTATGTCGGGTGGCTTGATGGCCGTCTTGAGCCTCCCGGCTGACACTGTTCGGAATCATCCGCGAAGAGCCAGCGACCAATGGCAGAGCAGCCTGCCTCTGTCGTCCGTGGCCCCAGCCAAAACCCCGCTCCCCACCCCACCGCACTGCCATGGTTGCGCCGCCCCCGGGCCAATCCACAAAGACTCCCCGTCATCCAGATCCGATGGCGGCAGTACCTTCAACCCACGTAACTCTAAGATAGCCATCTAAGCGCTGCTTCCGCAGCGAACTTGTGGCCCCACACCCTTACGTTAGACACTAGCCAACCGGCAGCCTAGGAGCTCTGCCGCCTTGAGGGGTGCTACTTCCCATTGGGAATCGTTTGGCCCAGAATAAAAATTCAGACAACTGACGCCTAAATAAAGTGATTTGAGATGAGGGCGCAACCTATCTGGCGGCATGGTGAAGTAGGCAGGTCCAGTTGCCGAGTCGGTGAGGCCGGCGCGGTTGCGGTGGCGACCAGTGGCAGGGAAACAACGATGTGGCGACGGTCGACGGCTACGGGGAAGCAGCGCCGGGACTTTGGACGGATCCGAAGTTGGAGCCACTCCGGCGCTGTGAACAACGGTGGGGGTGAATCGGCTCTGGTACGTTTCACGCGGCCGTCGTCGAGGCAGCTCCAGCAGCACGGAGTAAGAGGCACACAGCCCAATGCACGACGGCAAATGGACAACGTCTTCAGCATTAGGGAGGAGGGCGGCTGTGAAATTGGTGCGGTGGGGGCGCCATGGAGGAGGGGCTGAGATTTCCCGGCTCGGGAGAAGGGAGCTTCCGGGGAGAAGGTTATTTCACGCCCACGTGGTATGAATGGGGGGAGGAATTGGGAGGGGAGTGGAACCATGTCTTACAGACGCATTTGTCTGAAATGTGAGGGGGGATTACGGTTCTACCCCAGCCTTTAGGCTGCTTGGCTTGGGTCTGTGTACTGAGGGTCAGGGATAGTAGAGTAACTTTGCTTCTCCCCAAATAGTGGGCGGGAGCGATATTGGGCGAGGAGGGCTTGTTTTGAAATATAGTGGGCGCGAGCGATTTCGGGCGAGGAGAGCGTGTTTTGAAATAGTGGGCGCGAGCTATTTCAGGGGAGGAGAGCGTATTTTGCTGACCATGGGTTATGAATTATTCGTCACATGTCATTTCGGCCAAGGAGAAAGCGCGCTTGGATGAAGTTACGAACCTACCCTCGATGTATAACGGGCCAATTCATGCGTGTCCCACATAGGAAGGTAATTTCGCGTCTCCCATTTATGTGCTCGGGTAAATTCCACCAAGCAGAGGATGTTTAACGGTTCGTTCAAATTTTGGGAGAACGAGCATCCACGTCTACCTTACCAAGTCGATTCAAATCAAATTTTGAAATATTAGCTTGCCACTTCTTTTTTTAGATGGAGAGATGATGCTTGGGAGTAATGTGTTTTTACATGCTCGTTGCTAGTGATTTACTATATGACAAATAGTTGACCCACTCAAAAATGGGAATCAAACCCAAAATGAAATATCTCGATTCAATGAAATAGCTCATTCACCAGGTCAAAATAGTGAACTAAATCCAAAATTGAACACCTCAATCGAGTAGCATGTTGTACAGTATTATGGTACTCCATGAACATGTTGAAACTCAAATTAATGAACTTGTTTGATATACGCATATATCCGTTCATGTGTGGATTGCAAACAACATGTTCTCCAATTTAAATATTTGAATGCAAGTTTATATCGAAACATGGTTTATATCAGTCTTTGATGCATAAAACATGACCTCCCCCT
>NC_041383.1:333417107-333418408 GCF_002162155.2 Triticum dicoccoides | reverse complement strand
CTCTCTTTCTCTCTCTCTCTCTCTCTCTCTCTCTTTGTGTGTGTGGGGGGGGTCTTTCTAGTTCGCATGCATATATACTCCATCTATAGGTCTCTCTCGCACACTATGTATGATACTCTAGTCCAAGCTACATATCTTGGGTGCATGCATCGTACGCACACAAATTCCTTGGCTCATTGCCCGTAACTCTCTCACGCAGCACTCTGTCGTCTCGGAGCTCTTCCCCCTCTCTCTCAAACTCTCTATCTACCTGGGTCACACATATACATGCATATCTCACTCGCACTCGATAGGCCCATCTAAAACTCTATCTCTCTCCCTCGTTCTCTCTCCATCTCACACGCACACACACACAATCTCATGCCTAGCTAGCCAAGTATGATGGTCTCTCACTCAATTGTAGGCACACGCAGTCCCCCCTATATGTATATGACTAGCTAATCTTAGTCTCCATCACAAACATGTTCATGGTCTATCTCAATTTCTCTTGGGGCATCTTTCTATCGGGCACGCACCTCCCTCGATCTCCCACCCATATAGTCCCCTCACGATCTCGAGGGGATCTCTCTATCACAAACACACCTCTCTCCCTCCCCATGCGTCCATGTTCTCCATGTGTCCCTCTCGACCTTTGTTCCTTGTTGGCCAGACCTCTATTGGACATGTGCTACAGGGGTGTCTCTCTCCGTTGCAAACAATTACACACTAGCTATCTTCGTGTATCTCCTCGCCTCACTTTTCTATATCGGAGATTCATGCGTGATATGTTCGCATAAGAAACAAAAAAACACACTCTCTCTCTAATTTATCATTTGTTGTCACTTTCTCTTTCACACACATACTCTTTTTGCACACTTAGTCATTCTCCTTCACGCGCACTTGATCTCTCTCGACTTAGGCACTCTCCTCGGTCCATAGCATATAGATTTATTGAAAAGTGAAACATCACAAAGTTTGACCATGTACGTGGAGAAAAACAATTACATCTAGAACGGAAAACATATACCATTAGATTCACCATGAGATGTAGTTTCGTATGATGTATCTTTGGTATTGTAGATATAAATAACATTTGCATAAACCTGATAAAAGTTTCCAAAGTTTGACTTCTAAAAATTTACATGCACTGCATTATCGAGCGGATGGAATATCTCTTTCCCCCTCTCAGCTATCTGACGCACCACTCAGCCTTATCGGGGCTCCTCAATCTCTCTCAAACTTTATATCTCCCTGGTTCAGACATACACATGTCTCGCTCGCGCTATACATATAGACCCATCCAACACTCTCCGCCCTTGTTC
>NC_041383.1:333345558-333416805 GCF_002162155.2 Triticum dicoccoides | reverse complement strand
AAGCACTCCCCCCTCTAAGTATGATTATCTCTCACTAGCCATCAGGAACACACATATTGTCTCCTTCCATCCATACGTCTATCTCGATATCTCTCGGGGTATCTTCTATCGCGCACACACCTTGTCACTCGATCTCCCACCCATGTAGTCCCATCACGATCTCCAGGGGATCTCTCTATGACAAACATACACTATCTCCTCCCCATGTCTGCATTTTCTCCGTACGTCTCTCTCGACCTCTCTCCCTTGTTTGTCAGACCCCTCTTGGTGACGTGCTAGGGGTCTTGCTCTCTCGGTTGCAAACAACCACACACTATCTCCTCACCTTGCTTCCGTTGTCGAAGATGCATGTGTGATATGTTTGCATAAGACACACATGCTTTTTCTCTACTTTTATTGTGTGTTTTCCATGTCTCCTTCACACGCACACATACACTTTTTTCACTCACTCTTTCTATTTCTCTCTCTCTCTCTCGCTCTAGTTAGGGACTCTCTCACATCCATAAGCATATGGATGTTTTGAAAAGTCAAACCTCAGAAAAGTTTAACCAGGTATATGTGGAGAAAAACATTTACATCTGGAACGATCATTAGATTCATCACAAATGTACTTACTTCATACTATCATTTATCTTTGGTATTGTAGATATAAGTAATTTCTTTATAAACTTGGTCAAAGTTTCAAAAGTTTGACTTCAAAAAAATGTTGGAACTACATTATCGAACGGAGGGAGTAGCTCTTTCTCTCTCTCTCTCTGCTATCTCTCACGTGCCTCCCCTCTCACTCGAACTCTCTATACCAACGGATTATACGCTCACTATGTCAGCGTATAGCTCCATATATTGTTTAGTTGACCGGTCAACTAGTCCACATGCTGCCTTGTCAGCTTGTGTTCTGTATCTTCGTGTGCTGGCCCATGTGCCAGTGGGTGAAAATAAGTAAACTAGAGGCCCATCTGACATGCGGTGAAGTAAACAAAGTTGAAACCACTCGGGGTAGCACCCCGCACGCTAGTAAATTGAGGGCGCATTGAGGACACACTTCTTCCGCGTGAAGGACGCACTCGCGCACAATTCACCACTGCGTGGCGGCATGCACAGAAGGAAGCACTCGCACACACCCAGCACACAACACACACCAGCACACGTGTACACCGGCGTCGCTGCCGGTTGAGATGGACGGCGAGGCAGCCAGCAAGAGGGGGCGGCTCGAGCCAAAACCGCATTCGGCGAGCCTGGACTTCATCAGCAGCCTCCCCGACGACATGCTGCTCGTCATCATCGGCCTCCTCCCCACCAAATCTGGCGTGCGGACCGCCCTGCTCTCCCGGCGGTGGTGCCCCCTCTAGCGTTGCGTCCCCTCAACCTCACTGTCGACAGCTGCCTCTGCGACAGGGATTGCAAACGCATGGTCGCAGTCTCCAAGATCCTTTCATCCCACCCTAGGCCAGCCAGACGCCTTGACATCTGAATGTTCAGTACCAACTGCAAGGTCCAACCCAAGTTCGACGAGTGGTTCTTATCCCCCGCCCTAGATTAGATCGAGGAGCTCAGCTTTGAAGTTGTACGATGTCGCTCTCTGCCGCCGTCCGTGCTCCGCCTCACGCCAACGCTGCACCGCGCCAGCTTCAGCTCCTGCTATCTTCCCCATATTAATGTCGCTCCCTCCCTTCTTCTCCCTCAACTCAAGTAGCCCGACCTCTTTGATGTTGTCATCTCGAAGAAGGCTATGGAGCACCTGCTCCGCAGCTGTACTGCGCTCGAGTACCTTCGTCTTGAGCAGATCCATAGGTTCATTAGCCTCCACATCGCCTCGACGAATCTCCGATGGATTTATGTGTCTTGCTGGCCCCGCAACAAGACATCAATTGGGAAGAGATCACTCCAGTTGTTCCACGTTATGGTCGTTGAGAATGCGCCTTTCCTTGATAGATTGCTTGTATCGGATCTACAAGGTCCAAAAAAAATCAGGGTCATTGACGCGCCGAAATTGACAGCGTTGGTGTACTCGTCTGCCAAATTCTCCGAACTCTTTATTGGATCCGTAATCGTTCAGGTACAGCACTCATCTTCTTCTCCGTCTTCTTGAAATTCACATTTTTAAATTTCTTCTCGATGTATTTACGACCGTCTTCTAGAAAATGATTCCCACAAGCTTGACCCAGTCTATGCGCACAGTGAAGATCTTGGCAATAAAATCTATCGGCCCCAATCTAGATCAAGTTGTTGGATTCCTTACATGCTTTCCGTGCACGGAGAAGCTACTCATCGAGGTGAAATTTCTTTCCTATTAGTAAATGGTAATCACAACATAGCTCAATTTTTTCGTAATTTTCCCAATTATGATGACAAGTGTAGTGTTCAAAACTGCATCTACGCATTGCACCGAAAGAAATGTTTTTAGTATTTTTTTCTCACGTGATCACCTGCATCGTTTTTTTGTTGTACTACTATAGTAGCCTAGGCTAGTCATAGTGGAAAGTAACTTAGACTACTCCAGTAACTCTATGGTTACCCTAAGAGCAAGTACTACCTCCGTCCTTGTTTACTCTTCCTATTTTGTAGTATCAAATTTGACCATAGATTTAACTGACAAAATGTTAATGCATGTCACTAAGAACTATATCGTTGGATTCGTATTTGAACATAATTTCAAATGGTGTAATTTTTAGTGACATGCATTGGCATTTTCTTAGGTAAATCTATGGTCAAAATTTTATAATAAATACGAGGTAGTACAAAAGTGGGCTCTAACGGCCCTCCACTATGTAGGCCAAAACACGTGCCAAATTCACTTGTGATGCATTTGGCATCGATGCCCCTCCATTGCTCACCTGGTGCCCCAATCTGGATCACCTACTTTGCTCCGGTACCAAATTAACTCACGCAATGAAAAAACACTTGCGTGGGAGAGAGAGAGGACTGAGGCAATAAAAAAACACTTGTTTGGGAGAGTGAGAGGCTGGTGTAGTTGGTTTGATTGATTTGTTTATACATGTGGGTCTGTGTGCACAGCGGTGCCAACTCTCTCGCATCGCGAGAGCGGTGCCAAAATCGTTTGATTTGACATCGATGCGTATTATGTAGCATACTTTTGCGAAATATGGCATCGGCCACCTAGTGGAAGGAAACAAATGCCCAAGCTCTTCACATGCTCCTAGGTAAATGAGAGGAGAGAGAGAGTGAAAAAATATCACTAGCTAGTCAACCCTGTCGTATGAGCGAATGATATTGGTACCTCTTGATGACACGACAATCTTATACAGCCAACTGCTCTAATATGTTCTCATCTTTTGCAGATAAAAAAAGACCCGAAAGTGAAAAATGTGCTGCACTATAACAATCTCATCGAATGCCTTGCTCTCCATCTTACAGAAATTGATTTGATCGACTACTGAGGCAGCACATCTGAGATTAAATTGGCCAGGTTCTTTGTTCTGGAGGCAAGTGTGCTCAAGGTAATGAGGTTTGGTGTTCTCTGGCGCAACAATAAATGGTGTGCTGATCACCGCAAGTTTCTAAGCCTAAATGACAAAGTCTCCATAGAAGCTGAACTTGTTTTTGAAACATCAAGTGGCCAGAGACTCGAAAACTTATTTTCCCATTAGTGGCTTGTCATGGTGGTGGATTTTAGTTTGTACGATAATGCTGCATCCACCTAAAGTAACAAAAGTTCTTACGTAAACTTCCTAGTAATTCCCTCTTCATAGGTGCAGCATTACTCCTAACATTTGTAATATCAGTTTGAAACTTGTAATATTGCCATGTTCTATTCCTGCGTTTTCAAAATCATGTGAATCAAACAGGTCCTGAGTTGGTGATGATATTGTGCCTCCCATCTTTCACCAATAGTCGTCGGATCTAGATCTGACGCATACAAACCAAACTTCTCCATTTTTGCAAAAAGATGCCTGCACTTGTTCCTTATTTACAAACAAGTCCTTGTCTCTCACAATCAGCCTTATCTCCTCCCCACCACATCTAGAAGGCCATGGAAAAATCTGGCGCGATGGCCGCTGCCGGCGCCGTCCACCCCCAATCTTGGTGTTCTGTGCAATGCACGGGCATCTACGCACGAGAAATTATGTCGAACATGGCTAGTTGTAAGCAGGCTAGCTCTACAGCCATGATCATAGTGACTGCAGACGGTGAGGCTGACTATGGTATGCCGAACACGGCGCCTATACTCAGGTGTCATCCCTGGCACAGGGTCTTGTCACTTCACTGTGAGGAGCAGCACGTAATAGTTTGACCAATGGGTAGTACAGTGCTACTACATTGGTAGTACTACTACTAGTACTACTAGCACTGCCATCTGGATTTAGGAGTACTACCATGTCCATCTGGATTTTAGTATCTGACTAGCAATATCTAGTAATGCATGTCACAAAAAATGTACTACTCCCTCTGTAAATAAATACATGGTGTATTGTTTTATTCCTATCGGCGAGAGAACTTAATGTCTTTTTGCTAATTAATAGGATTACATGCAATGAACTAAACACTGCATGTCATGTTTGGTAGTCTCAAGTCATTGAAAGCATGCACGGCCCACATCTCTAATTGGTTGATATGTCACAAAATAAGAAATGAGGAGGGAGTTAATGTACCGTGCCTAAGTGTTTTGGGATTATTTGGTTTTCGTAAGGTGACTTACACAACATTTTTGTTTACATGCATTACCATTTTATTAGTTAAATCAAAGGTCAAAACTTGGTGCAAAATGCAAAGGGGACCAATAAACTAGTAAACATCATACTTCTCTCGTTTGGCCCCAACTAGAGGTCCGGTGAGATGACTATACTGCACCGACACGGAGGGGGACGCAGCTTCATTGACTTACTGCAACTGCCTTTGGGTGAATGACACGTGGGCCAAACGGGTGGCTGGCCCACCTGTCATACAGCCAAAGGCACGTGCAGTAGAGGGCCGAGGAGTAGATGGACAACACGCACGTGAATTCAACGCAATCTGCACTTCTCATATAAAGGCTACCCGCCAGTCCAATCTAGTACGAAATCCTACGCACCTACGCATGCTAACCAAGGGCAGGAGTGATCACTTGAATCGCAAGATCAGTTGACTAGAAGCTAAGCTAGACCAATGGAGGCGATGAGCGCGAGCATCAGCCGGTTGTGCCAGATGGTCCACGACGCCGGCCTGCGGCCCGGCACCGAGGAACGTCTCCAGGTAGTGCTTGAGGCCGCCAGGGCGAGGGGCCGCTTGGATGACAGCTTCCTCTCCTTGTTCGACGAGGTCCTCGTCGGTTTCCTTGACAAGTTCACCGTCGTCAAGAAGCTCACGGACGACCTTGACGTACGCCTCCAGCCGACGCGCCCAGGCTCTGCGATGCCCGCCACCCTCAACGGCCACTATGGTGACAACCTCTTTGACGCACTGGTGGCCATGCGACTGCCCGCCGTCGCGCCAGAGAATGTCCACCTCGAGGTCGCGCTCGCTGCACAGCGCCTGGCGCAGCAAGACACCATCGACATAATCACCCACGTCTACGTGCAAATCATCCACAAGGACTACACTACTAGGGAAACACCTATACACAGAATCTTACCAGCAGCGCTTCTCAAAATACCACGCTACTACTATTTAGCAACAGCGCGTGATATCAAAATGCGCTGCTGAAAGGAAAATAGTAGTAGCGCATCCACCACAAACCACGCTACTGCTATAATTGCCATGACCTCACCCCCTCGCTAGTTATAGCAGTAGCGCCCTATACTGAACCGCGCTACTGCTATAGAAGTTAGCAGCAGCGCGCTTCGAAGAAAACCGCTACTGCTAAGATCAGCCCACAAGTTTAGTCCCACCTCACTCTGTGAACAGGGTGTTTATCACCTTAAATATGTTATTTCTGAAACTACCACAACCAGTTGGTCTTCACTGAACTCTATGTGTAAAATTTGTGGCCGCAATATGAGTCCTCTCCGGTTCCTACCGGAGAGGACTCATATTGACAATTCAGATTATACACAAAAAGATTATTGATGGCCAATGTATTTTTGCATTGACGTATTTTTTGTATAGTTACACTTAGCAGTAGCGGTTTACATGCAAAGCGCTACTGCTATTTAGATTAGCTGTAGCGCGTTTTGGCAAACGCGCTACAACTATCCCTACCTTATCCCCACGCGCACGACCGGCCCTCACTCACACTCTCACTCTCGCCCGCGTGCCGATAATCGTCGTCGTGCGTCGCCGCCACCGCCGCCTTCGTCCGTCCGCCGCCGAGGTACTCCCCTCCTTCCGTCCCTCCTCCCTCCTCCTCGCACATCCTCCCTCCGCCTGTGGCCGCCCCTCCCTCCTCCGCCGCCGCCCTCCTCCCTCCGCATGTGGCCGCCCCTCCTCCCTCCTCCGCCGGCAGCCCTCCTCCCACCACCCTCGACCTCGCCGCCCCTAGCTACCTCTCCGTCACCCCCCACCCCCTGCCACTAGTTAGTACTAGATTTAGTAGTAGTAGATGTTAATTTAGGGTTCATAGCTAGTACTAGATATTACTTAGTTAGTACTAGATTTTTAGTAGTAGTAGATGTTAACTACTAGTAGTGATGGTACTAGTTAACTAGGGCAGTATGATTAATAGTAGTTGTAGTTGAACTAGTTTAGTAAGTAAATTAATAAACTAGTTGAACTAGTTGAATTAATAGAACTAATGTATTTTTAGTAAGATAATTAATATAACTAGTTGAACTACTCTATTTTTAGAAAAAAAAATAGTTTTTTCTATTTATAGTAAGTTTATATTTAGTAAGAACTAGTTGAATTAATAAAAACTAGTTGAACATGTCATATTTGTATTTATTTTTTAGTTTAAGCAATTATTGGGGATGTATTAGTGATAACTTATACGGTTTCAGGTGACCACCGTCGTCCCCGTCACCGACCCCCTCCGACATCCCCGCCGTCGTCCCAGTCACCGACCCCCTCCGACATCGAGGTGAGACCAGCCAAATATCCTTGTATATCTTATGTTGTTGCTCAAATAGGATATGTGGTTGCCCAAGTGGTCGTTCATGTTCAATTTACATCTCCGAGTGGCCTATGTTTTGATGGAGTGTTGATTAATTTTTGTTCCGGCAAATTTCAGGCGCTCGAGTTGTCCTTTTTTAGCAAAGGTCATGCCGGATTTTTTCGTGAATTCTGGCATGACTTATGCTAGAATATGTACAAGTTCAATCTTTGAATTATGAACGTAGGAAATGTCGTACTCGGATGACGACAGTCTCTCGGGGGAGTGTAGCTGGTGCCACGACGATCGAGGTATGTGCGACAGGTTCATTGAGCTGGACGAAGATCGGCGCTTCAGCATTAAGCTCGAGGAGACCTTCAATTGTGAAACGGTACGCAACAACGACAAGTGTTTTTTTCGTAACTAAGCATGAGTTCAACTATTTCAACGTCTAATTTTTGTATTTTACAATTCGACTAGCTTATCCCATGCCATGCAAGACGCTATGTCTTGGAGAGGATGGGTTTTGAAGACCATGAAAATTTCGAAACAAAGAAAATACACCTAAGGACCCATCATGATATGGATTTTGAAGTAAATTTGTGCAATGCTCAGAGCGTACCCATTTTGGTTGCCAAAATGGGGAAGCACTTTGCAAAATGTATGGTTTTTATGAGGGTACGATTGTCACCATGGATCTTGGTGATCCTGACATCGAGCAAGACAATATGGACATTTGGGTCCTTGTTGATACGCTTCCAATTGTACCGCTATGTGAGTTTATCAAACATAGTTATTAACTAATTTGTATTGTTTATTTCAAAATAGTTGATAGCTTATTTCCATTGACAGCTTATTTTGATTCTTCAAAGACTGTGCGGAAGATGCTATATAAAACCCACTACACCAATGGCACCGAATTAACGTATAAGGAGAAAAATCATCTGATCGCATTTTGTACTCTTCTTGAGAATTACAATAACTATTATCAGACTCCTCCAAATTATGGTGAATACGTGCCACTAGTGCATGTGTTGAACCACGGTAACTTCTCTGGAGATACCCTGGTAAGATTTTTTACTATTACGACATCCGTGCATCTTTTGCATACTTCTAAAACTAGTACATCATTGCTAACTACGAAGTTATTATTATGTTTTTCAACAGAAACTCCCGATGGATTGTCTGCCTCATCTGATGTCTCTGAATGGTCGCCTCTCAGTTCTGAACATACCGCCAGGTAAATCTAGGGAGATCACCTATGCATATCAGATTTCTAAAACCGGTGAACACATGTTCATCAAAGAATGGAAGAAATGTATGGACATTCGCAAGGAGGTTCTTGGAAGTAACATTCAGCGAAAGGCAAGAATTGGAGACAGGCTAATCTCCATTCTCCATAATGGAGAGTTAGGGGCTATCTTGTTTTTTGCTATTTTACCTTAGAAAATGTAGTAGGTCTTAATCGAATGTAGTAGGTCCTATGAGGTACAATATGTTTATTATGTGGTAATGTGTTAGAGTTGATAATGAGGAGTACTTGTGATTACGACTAGTGACCAATTTTATATGTGATGTCATTGATGAAAACGATGATCTTGAGGAGGTGTTATATGACAATGATGTATTATGATGATAAGTTGTTAATGATATGATGATGATGATGATGATATTATTATATCATTGGGTGAAAGAACCGCGGATTAGTTTCAAGTGGATGGACATCCACTTGAAACTAGTCCACGGTTCTTTCACCCCGTGATGTAATAACTCATTATGATGTAAAAACAATCTCTAAATTCCTGTTGTATGAAAACTTGTGTAAAGGTGTATGAATACAACATGAAATAAAAAAGAAATAAAATACTAAATAATAGTAGTAGCGCGGGAAAGGAGAAGCACTACTACTAATTACCAGTAGCGTTGTACTGAAGAAGCGCTACTACTAAGTCAATTTAGCAGTAGCGTGGATCTAGGCGCGCTATTGCTAAGCTTTAGCTGTAGCGCCTTATCAGTAGCGCTCATTCCCGCGCTACTGATAGGCCTAAAACCCGCGCTGCTGCTAGGCTTTTCCCTAGTAGTGCTACTACATGCAAGAGGAGGACAATAGGACGCTTGCCTTCTTGGACCGCGGGGCAACCTTGGACGGCATTGTTCAGAAGCACGCTGAGCTCGCCGCCAACGCTGCTGCTCCTCACACGTCGGTTGGTGACCCGGCGCACTAGGGCGTGAGGATGTCGTTGATGGATTTGTATGTATTTTTATCTTTCCGTCAAATCCATGTAGTGATATATGGTACTACTAGTAATTATCTTACCTTTCGCATCAACTTCATAATTTTCGTACGTACTCCATGCATGAACCGCGTCAGAACCAAACTTTTCATTACTCTAGGGAAAATCGTTATTTCTATCTATCGATCGCGTCATGGAGTAGAACCAAATTTTACAAGTTACAAGTTCGGAAGGGAAAGCCTGCCGTGTTCGCGTCGCACCCCCACACGGTTGGTTCGGCACGCCGCTCAAGGGCGAATGCATGTGGTGTTGCATTTTCACTTACAAGTGGGACCGCATTGAGCAAACCGACTATCGGCAAACCCCCACCCCGCCCACCGCGCAATGGCTGAGAAAACATGAGGGAGATGAGATGGCTGTAGCACAGACTCTTAAGAAAATTGGTGTCGGATGGGACTCATGTGGGTGGCGTGTGCTGTACTGCTAGACGTGAATGCTAGTTATGGCCCATGCCACCCCACTATATCGAGCCTATATTGAGGTGTTGGTTATGTAGAACAAATTTCCTGGAGTCCGTGCTCAGCCCTCCTCTATCTCTCTTCACAGCCAGCCAGCGGACGCGCGGAGCCCATTGTCTGTTTGCTCATATGCGGTCCCACATGTTAGTGAAAATGCATGAGGACCCACTGAACCTGCACATCTTTCACCTCGACGTGCTTGTGATGAAAAACAAATCCAATAAAGATCTTTGGTGGACGCTTTTGGAGTTACTCAAGAGTAGTAAGATTCTATTTACAGTTTAACCCAAGATGCACATCATGTGGCTTCAACTACCACTCTATTTTCTTGCATGACATGACCTGGATGCTGGATGTCCCACGTGTCAGCAAAAGGAGGAAGAACCCGACCAAATCTTTGGTTGTGCTCTCGGATTAGACTAGTTGTGCTAACTTAAAATTTTATTGTGTAGAATGGATGCAAGTTTTGGTATTGGGAAGAAGAGTACATCGATATATTGATACAACACAATTTAGTAGATGTTCTAGCACTTTTAGCTAGCATAGAGGCTAGAGATGACTCTAGTGCACTTGTTGGTAGAATAGAGGCTAGACATGAGACTAGATGCGAGGAAGCAATGTCTACTTTTTTGCACTCAAAGAAGAAAGAAGCACGCAAGATCGAGTGATGCGGAGCATCCTACGGTCATCCCCATGGACCTACCATCGTCTCACCAAGCACCAAGAGGACCCATGGCAAGAGCACGAGCTAGAGCTCTCGAGACCGAGGTGACTTCTCTCCTTAGTGATTTCTCATATGATCCTCTCAAGACATGGCTACTACCTAAGTCCGGAATGTTGTGCATGTTTAGGTACCAAGATGACCCTCCCGAGGATGCACATGAAGATGTCCAGGCCCCCAAGTCCACGGAAGAAGAGAACCAATGGAAGAAGGTGAGGACAGCTTCCAGGTCCCGGACATCCGGCCATGGCCCCGGACATCCGACCCCTGGAGATCTACCCCACAACCAGGGATCTACAGCCGAAGCTACAGGGCCCGGACATCCGGCGTCCAGCCCGGACATCCGGCCCTTCGCCTCAGAAATCCGGGCCCCATCCCGGACATCCAGAAAAGCCATCCAGGGAGCACAGAAGGCTGCCCCAATGGCCCGGACATCCGGCCATCACCCCGGACATCCGGCCCCTCCGCTAGGACATCCGGCCCCGCCTATCCAAAGAGCACTAAGGTCGTCTCCACCAGCCCGGACATCCGCCCCCCCTAGCCCGGACATCCGGCGTCTCAGGAAGGCCCGGACATCCGGCCTGACGCCCAGACATCTGCCCCCCTGCCTGCGAGCAGCACATCCGGGCTGAGGCCCATGTACCCCTTTGCCCCTTAGACTATATATACTCCCTCTCCACCTACGTTTTAGGGTTAGCATTAATTTAGCTCATTTGTGAGATAGAGCCTCGCACATCCATCCGGATCTACTCCTCGTGAGGGACCGACACCTCTTCGGAGAAGATCCACCTAGATTCAAGACCTCCATCCGGAGAAGACCATCAAGACCTCCTCACGGAGAAGAACCGGTTACCCTTTGTATCGTCTCTTGTTGGATTTGGATCTTGTATTACCTCGTGCCTCGATGATCTAGCACATGTTTGACGTTTATTCTTGTTGGTTGAGTGTTTTTCTCTTGTTTGCCTCCTCGTGTTCTTCGTGTTCCTTGTAGGAATCCTCTCCAAACGTGAAAGACCAGCCTCTAGGGTTCCGCCCTACATCATCGAGCCTCCGCAGATCAACAATGAATGCATCGAGAAGGCACTAATCCAACTTACAGGAGTAGTTATGGAAGTTGGACATCTTCTAAAATGTATTCTTGTGGTTCTTGTTTTCTTTGGTGTTGCTTTTCTAGTCAAATTTTGGTGATGTATTTCCATGTACCAGAAAATCAATGATGAAAAAAAGATATGTGTTTGCAAAGAAAAATGTACGCAGCCGAGACGCGGCCGCGCTTTCGGCACACGGCCACCGCATCTGAGAAATGGCCCGGACACGACCCCATTGCCCTACCCAAATGGACAGAATCCGGGCAAAACGGAGGTCCGTTTGGGGTCGTGCGTTGGAGTTGGCCTTACAAGTGGAACCGCAGTTAAGGAAACCGACTATCGGCAATCCCCCACCTCGCCCGTCGCGCGATGGCTAAGTTAGAGAAACGGCAAGGTTGAAGAGATTGCTGTAGCACGGACTCCAAGAAATATGGTGTCGGATGGAAGTCGTGCTCGTGGTGTGTGTCGTACTCCTGGACGTGAATGCTTGTTCTGGCCCATGCCACCCTACTACTCCTACTACTCCTACTACTTATAGTAGTAGTATCGAGGATTCGAGGTGCTAGTTACGTACAGCAAACACATTAACATATGGCCCACCCCACACTGTGGCCAAATTTCCTGGAGTCTGTGCTAGGTTAAAAAGTGTTCTTTGTGAGGGTGGGTGGCTGGTCTCAAGTTTAGAACTTGTTGTATTACGTATACGTGGACGTAGAGATAGTGCAGCAGTTCTGAAAGTTTGAACCCAAACATCAGAATGCAATTTCTACTGGACTCATCCGAGGACCTAGGATGATGTGGGATTCACAGCTACAGTAAAAACACCCGCCCGACGCGCGAAGCATGTGAAGCTAGTACAAATAGTGTACTACTATTGTTGATTGGCCTCATCCAATAACCTGTTGCAATGCACGTATAATTGTGTATTCGGAAAATATTTTTTTGCCTCGTCGTAGCACTCACTCAGAGATGCAACTCGAAAGCCATTCATAAATTTAGTAAGTTTATCACTAGCATACCATTTTATTACATACAACAGGTCATCAACGCACAACGACAACGAGGATACATTATAAAAACTAAAGTTTTCATCACACAACAAATAACAAGGAATGAAATGAACTTCAACTCAACCAATCCTCGGCGTTGGAAACACTTGCTTTGAACCACAAGTGATTCTCTGGGAAGGGCCATCTATTGTCAATCTCGAGACCAACGTAGGACTGATCATCCAGGCTGAAGCGGCCTACTATATCAGTACCAGGGTAGGGAACCACCGAAATGTTCGAGGTATAGATACAGTTGCTTCTCATAAATGGTAGTAATGTTGTGTCAACAGCAGTTGGATCGCCTTTCACCATCATTGGATAGTTTTGTCCAAGGAAGAGCGAGTTTTCTCCAAGACTATCAATACTGTACCAGGGAGAAGGTGTTGGCGCTAGCACACTAGTATACATCCCGAATACCATGCAACGGGTGTTGGAATAGGTCCGGAGAGTGCGACCATGGGAGAAAACACCTACTTCCTTAGTAGTAACATCAGCAATGGGCTGTATACAGATAAGAAGGGGTGATCCATTGGAATAAGTTGCCAGGCGCCACTGAGTATATGGGCCCTACTCGTCCTCATGCTCGCGATCATCACTATCGTCATCTCCCCCTTGGTTATAAAAAATTTCAAGTATAGGTGGTGGAATGTTCACAGGACCTTGGAAACACAAGAAGAAGGTTAATTAGTGGAGGGAAACTTGCTAACCCGCATGCATGTGGATGAAACAATTATAACTATGGTGGAAGACAAACATACCGAAACTACGAGGATCCCATGCAAAAACAGTGCCATGAGTGGTGGAAGCAAACACAAGACCCTCGTATTGAATTGCATCACAGTACACATCCATGTACAGAAACTGATTTTTGAGCAATATCCATCCAGTCGAACCTCGAAGGACGGCAACAAGATTGTCGAAGATAGAAACAACTACATAGTTCTTGTAATTCCAAGAGCGGTTGGGAACTCGACAAATTGCTATCTTCCGTAGAAGACAGTCACCATGATCATATTTGAACGTGCGTAGAATACCGGTGTGCTCAACCTCTGGGCAGTCTGCTGAGATTTTTGGAAGTGGAACCCGATGATGAGTGTACACATTCACAAGTTCCCACTCGCAGTTGTACCCAATATAAACAATACAATCTCCATTTGCACCTGCCCAAGCCTTGCCCTCAAGCGATGGCATCTTAACATCATATGTATCATTATCAAGCGGCATCAACTTGCACAACACGAGGCCTCCGTCGTCCCCGTGCTAGTCAGTAGGGTCACGGCGAAGAAGATAGGGGAGATCAAACCGCTCCTGGACCCTTGGGTTCCTTGTAATGATGTTATTAGTTGAGTTGAGAATGGTCTTGAACGAACCTACCATGCTAGCCGAGGTGATGACATCGCACCAATCAATGAGTTTCTCCACCACGTCATTTTTCAGATCGGGGCAAGAATAACGGGGTCGTTTCTGGCCTGTTCCCTCCATGGAGAAGATGATCGAACAATGGCAGAAGGAAGGGTGAAGGCAAATGGAGGAGGGAGGAAGAGCGTGTGACAGCAGTTCCAAATCGAGAGGGAAAGGCGAAGAATTGGTGGACGGTTACTAGTTTGCCACGATACACGAAGAGGCGCCCCGGCCTACACATCCGTTCAGAAATACTAATAGAAAAGGACTCGCCGTCGTCTCACTGACATGTTGTAACGGGACCACATGTAAACGAAACATGGTGTGTAATTTCTCGTGCAAAATGCAATCTGGACGCGTTGGCCCGAGGTGCCGCATAAGTTATTGACCTTTTTTTAATGGCGTGTCATTCTGTTTTGAAGCACGACTAACTGGTACTGTGTGCAGAGAAAATATAAACCACTCTACCACTACTCCACCTCTAGTACTAGTAGTATAAAAAAGATATATAGGCTGGAGCTTCAGCGCTTTCTTGCTAAGGGCTGCCCACTTGCTTCTCACACTATCACCCTCTCTCCAGATCTAAAAAAGATGGCCTCTCTCTCCCTCCTCACCCGTGGTCACAGATCCGCCGGGGAAGAAAAGGACGGGAAGCGTTGACGCACTCGTCGGCGGCGAGCGAGGTCACACACTGACGACAAGGCCGTCCTCTCAGACATAGCACCCGCCCGGGATGGCCTCCGTCCCCAAGCTCGCTGCCGTAGTGTGTGTGGAGGACGACGACCACGAGCGAAGCCACTTCCCGCCGACCCTCAGGTATGCTACCTCTTTTTGAACCATACCCTTGTTCTATTGCCCCATCTGCCACGTCACCGCATGTGGATCTTTTTCCACTCCACCATCTTCCCAATTTGCTATCCTCTGCTCTACTGGTCACGCAGACGAAAACCTTATTTGCACTATTAAAGGAAACCCTACTTCATGCAGACTAATCCATGTCTGGGTTGAATAAGGAAAGGAAGGGAGACTATACTGTCCAAGAGAGTAGGCATCGAACCCGCATCTAGGTTGAAAAGGGGAAAATTAGTAGCTAAGGAACGAGTCTCATGTCTCTTGGTTGAAGAAGGGTAGAAAGGCATGACAACGCAATAGAGAATGACTAGGTCGATCGGTTTGTTGTCCTCACATAGGAAAAAGGTGGCTAAAGAGAACAAAAATGGGACGTAATCCACATATGCTGCCTGGATATTTGTTGCTCTGGGCAACCATACCTCCCTCACCACTCTATGCATTCGTGGAGGTACATCGTACTAGTGCGCCCACTGTCCGAATGGGCCTCCCATGCTCTTATTGCCACTTTTTGCTGTTAGTATAATGCCAGCAGTCAAGTCAAGCAATGCTACTGCTAAAGTGATGCCACATTTAACTAATGCCACACTCAGTCTAATGCCACCGATAAATTTAAGCAATGCCATTTAATGTCAGTGGATTATTTCAGGGTTAGCTGTTGATTGTGGATGTATTAAAGATTTTTGAGCTAAGGCATTCTAATGCTGTTGCACAGCCAGTATACCAACAATGAAACTTGTTACTACCTTCAGATTTTTGCACTGTTACTGCTTATAGATTACATACCTCACTTTCATGAGATAAGTTAATTTTTTTGTACAGTGTCACCAAAATGCCAAGGCACTGATGTCATTTTATTTTGGTTAAACTGCACAAAAAATTATGAAGACAAGAGAAAAGGTCAAGAGTGGGCACCTCCTCCTCCGGCTGTTCTCTTGATTCGTTCGATGAAGTTTTTATGTTTGATCGATTATCAAGATTGGGATAGCAATTTTTAAGGTCCCCCCGAGTTCGAAATGATATTTACCTTGGAGGTACATGGTTTGCATTTTTTTATACTGTCATTAGTTAATAATACTAGTTACATTTAGACTTTTGTATTTGGTTTAATGCATGCACAGCTAGTATACCAATGCTGAAACTTGTTACCTTTACATTTTGTATTGTTAATTCTTATAGAAATCTTCTAGTGCTAGAGTTTATTGAAATCTGTTCAATAGCCATTGTACTGTACCCTATAATAAAATAACTACTCTACTCTTGCACTAGCCACTAGATTAGTGTATATTTGTAGTATTTGAATGATGTTGCATTAGCGTATGGACATAAATAAAGTGTGGCAAGATTTTCCAAATATGTGCTCAAGAAAACTACTACCTATTTTTTTAAATACTAGACGTTTGGGTACTTTAAATTGAACCACAAAAATGTCTTATATTAAGGAACAGAGGGTGTAGAGTTCACTCAAATTATCCCGGTAAAGCTAGTCACACCTTTGTTAAAATTAATGTTCATTATGTTATCGGAGGAGGTCTGTATGTTTGTCTCTAATGCCTGTCGACTACATACCTGACATCATGATGTAATGTTAAGTCATTTCCTTTTGTACAGTGTCACTGAATTGTCAAGGCGGTGATCGCATTTTATTTTAGTTGAACTGCACAAAATATGCTTAAAAGAAGAGGAAAGGTCAGGAGTCGATCATTCTTTCAGAAAGAACTATATATGCCTTTCTGACATCAGCCGATGTTGCCTTATTTATTCCTTCAAATAGGTGGTTAGAAACAGTCTTGCTACCTTTTCTCATTAAGAAATTGGAATGCTTATATTTGTGAGTTTATGCTTCAACTAGTGTGATTTTTACAGTAATCATACTTTCAATATCTATGCAAACAGGGATGCTCAATTTAGTGGAACTGCACAAAAAGTCCAACTGGTTCAACATTAGGAGCATGTTTTCTTCCAAACCTTTATATCCAATTGGTGGCACTATGAGCTGTTCATTACGAAGGTACATGGTTTGCTACTATCTTGCTACTCTTTTTGTATTGTCATTAGATAGTAATACTAGTGGTTTGCATGTGAATTTATTGGTGGGGTGGACCTACATTGGAGGTGCAGGACAGGATTCAATGATTGGATGCTCAATTTCGGTTGTATCAATTTCACCTCTTCCATCACTGCGAACATGGATATCCTTGGTCTGATGAAGAATAGGCGCTATATTTCGTCTCTGAACCAGCAAATCAATTCAGTATGAAATTGTCCAGGGCAAAACATGTCTGTATCAAATTGTCCAGTGCAAAACATGACAAATGCTAAGTGGAAGAGACATGTTTAAACCGAAAATGCAAGGTGGGGTATATGTTTACTAGCTGCTTGATATTTGTGCAGACAGAGATGTCTGCCCGTTGCTATTTGGCAAACGAACAAAGTGACCGCAATTTTGGTTGAACTGCACAAGAGAATAGTATAGTCACTGCATGCAGTGCCATTTGAAAATAGACACAGAAAGATTGGATAGTCACTTCATGGACTGCAGAAAAGTAGTATTGTTCTATTTATTGGCCAACACTAGGTGCTTCATTGCTTTGGTATGATTATATAATGGGCATCATTTTGCCAAAGTTAAAGTTTGTATTCCAAAAATAGTCTCGCCGTGTGATCGAGAGAAGACCAAATCATACTGCAGTGGATGTTCCTCCATCATGTGTGGTTCATTCTCATGGTTCCAGCTGTTGGTGAAACCACTTATGTTTGCAAGAGGAATTGTAGACTTCACAAACAAATTTGTCTTTCAGTCTGTACTGAATGTTGGCCAAGAGAAGCATCCATGTTAGTAGGAAGAACAGATGTTTTTTCTAGATCTCTGCTTTTGGAGCTACATATTTGTGTATGATCTGTGAATCATTGAGATGCATTAACATGTTGACCATATGTATGGGAATCGTACTAGTTGGTTTTAGTTGCGACACGAGATTCGAAGTGGCTGATCTTTGCTTTTGGAGCTACATATTTGTATATGATTTGTGAATCATGGAGATGCATTAACAGTTCCTTATTTCTGTTCGCTCAGTGTTTACAAGTTACTGATCGATCACTAGCTATCCTACTAATGCGCTCCTGGCAGTTTTAGTTGCGACGCAAGATCCAAAGTGGCAGTTTTTTGAATAAAAATGCCTACCTCTTAATAAACTGACAAGCTGCTTCGAAGAAAATGCCATGCGAATCTGAAGAAACTGCCGGCAAAAATGTTCGCAAATGCCTTATCTCCCAACTACCGTTCATCAACTAATGCGATCGTACATGTACACTATCCAACCTACTCGATCCTACACATACACTGTCCAACCTACTAGATCCTACACGGATAAATAGCGGATCACGCACGTACTACCTCCTTTCTGATTTGCAAGGCTCAATTCAAGAAATGATCTACTCGATCCTACACAAATAAATAGCGGATCACGCATGTACTAGTACCTCCTTTCTGGTTTGTAGGGCTTAATTCAAAAATCTCACCAACCAAGGTACTCCCTCCGTCCGGGTTTATTAGTCCCGGGAGCAAAGCAGCAAGACCAAGGCATGGCAATAATTAACTTCATGCATAAGTTTAAGCCTAATTAATTCCAGCGATTTAAGTGGCTGCATGCGTGCCCTCGGCTGCGACTCGTTGCATGCTGCTCCACGTACTGGCTGTGAGCGATTCTGAGTGACTGCATGCAGCCGTCCGTAATTAAGGCAGCTAACCGATGCAAAAAAAGACGCATTTAATTGTTGCGGGCCTTTAAATCCGTGGAATCATTATTGACAAGGAGGGAGATGATTCGAGTGCACTCATTTGACCGTCATGTCGGCGTGCGACCAGCACGGACGGGACGAGACGACACAGTCATAATTTTAGTTTCTCTAGTTTTCCATGGCAAGCTGGCGCGCTAAGCCATGCCTGCTTATGCATTGAATTCCGATGACCGTCGCGCTACCTTACGCCTATAAGTATTGTTTCCCGGCCTTCTCCGGTGGCACCGTGACCCAACTCGCCATATCCTCATAAGCCCCCACCGGCCCGACGTCTCTCCCAACGTCCGCCATGCCCCCCGCCCGTCTGCGATAGGCGAGGCCGGAGGCGGTCACCGCCGGAACTAGTGTTAGGTTTTTAACCGGAAGGCAGGCGGAGGGAGGAGGCATTCTATCGGTCTTTCGATGGCAATGCGGAGATCAAGGACTTGTTGGAGCACGACCGCCTGGCGGAGGAGCAGGAGTTGTTGGAGCGCGACCGCCTGGCGGAGGAGCAGTGTATCGCCGATTTGCACCGCCAGCGGGACATGGAGCGGCAGCGCACCGATGCTCTGAGTCGCGAGCAGAGCGCCCACAACTGGGCCGACTACGTGGAGGCCGACGCCCGGCAAATAGCCCTGGAGGCTGTCGGGAACGCAAGCGTTCGCGATGCCAATTTTTACTACCAGCTCATCAAGTGGGTTTCCCGCTTGGAAGCCAAAGCTTCGGTGGACCACACCGGCATGGAAAGGGCCAACGTGCGCGAGAAACGCGCCCTATCGCACCTCTGGCAAGTCCGACGAGCATGTACTGCAGACGGCGGCTGGCATCGTCTAGTTAGCTAAGAGTAAGTTAGTACTTGTACGCTACTAGAGTATTAGTGGGAGTAGATAGTTAGCTTGGCTATGATGGTTGTCAACGTGGAAGTTCCGTACTCTATATACGGATCAGACATGTTACTTTGCTCTGAATGTTGAACTTTCGTTTGATCGTATGGAATGGGCTGTTATTTTTTTAAATGGGTTGTATTTGTCCTCCACGGGTTTAGAGGCTGACTTGTGGGCCTAACAAGTTGGCGCGTACACAATCAGGAGATGATTGTACGTGGAGAGGATGACAGCTGGGACCCACCAAGGTCATGGCAGTACGCAAGCAAGTGCATCCTTATTTCAAGCCAATAAAAAAGGCTCCTCCTAATGGATTTCTGGCATCTGGGTCCCATGCCATTGTTAACATAGTCAATAAACGAGAGAATTGCACAACGAGCGGCTGACACCAGGGACCCAGCAGCTCGCCCAGCTATTTTTGTTTTGGGTTAATTTGATAAATGCCACTCCAAATCTGGTGTTTCCAAGAAATGCCACTGCAATTTCCAAACTTTGAAAAATGCCATTTCATGCCATTTCCAATGGCATTTTTCAAAGTCTAGAGTGGTGTTATTCAAAGTCTGCAAATTGCAGTGGCGTTTTTCAAAGTTTGCAAAAATTGCAGTGGCATTTTTCAAAGTTTGGAAATTGCAGTGGCATTTTTGTGATCGCCATAATTGGAGTGGAATTTATCTAATTTGTTTTTGAGACGGAAGCAGGGTGTCAACTGGGCTATGCGGAGCACTCTGGCCTGTCTAGACAGCCTTTTCTTTTATGTTTACCACAGACCAGCCTAGTACTTTTTTTTCTTTCTGAAAATGGCTAGCCCAGTTTTTTTGTGATTTGACAAGTAAGTCGCTTTGTCAGGCCTGTCGGGCTGCAAATCTTTGAAGACGAGGAGAGCTTCATTCGGCTCGCCGAGAAAATGGCCTATCAGTAATGAGAAATGGGTTGTACATTTTTAAAACACATCAAACCAGCAATTAGTTTCAAATTTCTTTTTTTTTATTTCGAGATTTTAAATTGCATTGATTTTTATGTGTGGATAATTTATTGGATTTTATATTGATATACATTTATTTTTAAAATCAGTTTGAATGTGACTCGAAATTTCGGGATTAAAACAGTTCGGACCGCACCGAAATATGCAAAATTTTGTATAATTTTTTAACCGCGGCCACAATATGGGCTGTAGTGCTAACAAAAAGAATATGGGCTCCAAAAAAACCTTAAGAATTAGCAAATGGGATGTAAATTATTAGAAATAATGGCAGATGGGTTGTATGCTGTTTTCCACAGATTTGAGGCTTTCCTAAAAAAAGTTGACACACAAGCAGTGACTGTTGGATGTCCATCCAACAGCCGTCGTGCTTCTTCAATCTCTTCTCTTCCTGCTCCAGCCGCTCAAACAAGCGCCGGCGGGACTGCATGCTCCCTCCTCCCCGCGGCCAGTTGTGCTGCCGCGCAGGCCTCACCGCCGCACCGTACTCCCATCACTGGCCTAGCCATCCCTCTACTCACCCACACCTGCTGTTATTCTCCGGTGATGGCAGACGAACCAGTAAACCCTCGTACAGTCGTACTCCCCTCCGCATGGGAAACAACTGTCGAGTCTTCCCTGCCTCCATGTTGTTCCCTTCCTAGGCCTCGCTGTCGTCCACCTCCCTGGTGCTCTCGGTGCAGCGTGGTCAATGTGGTCAACGACCGACATGCATCTGAAGTGGACTGTACGTGGAGAGGCTGACAGCTGGGTCCATGGCCGCACGCAAGGAAATGCCTCCTTATTATGCGCAAAATAATGATTCCTCCACCTGACATCTGGGACCCACCAAAAGGGCCTCTGTATTTCACGAAAAAAACGTTACCGCCGCTGACAGCTCGGACCCACCAGCTATATCTTCACACGCAAGGAAGTGCCTCCTTATTACGTACAAAAAAAATGAATACTCCCCCTGCTAGCTGGGACCCAGTATAGTGGGCCTACTAAGTTGATGGGGACGGAGGGCTTTGTCAACTTAGTCAATATGCACGATTCTATCTCCAGTGACCGTACGATGTCCATCCAACGGCCATAGTGCTTCTTCAACCTCTGGTCTTCTTGCTCCAGCCGCCCAAAGCAGCGCCGGTCGTGCCGCCTTCTCCTGCCTCCCGTGGCCGGTTGTGCTACCGCGGAGGCCTCACCGCCCCCATACTACTCCCACCACTGGCCAGGCCATCCCTCCACTCACCCACACCCCATATTATTCTGTGGTGACGGCAGCCTCACACCGCAGCCGAACCAGTGAACCCTCGTACTCCTCTCCGTGTGGGCATCCACTGTCGCGTCTTCCCTGGCTCCGCATCGTCCCCTTCCTAGGCCTCACCGTCGTCCACCGCTATGCTGCTCTCGGCGCGGCGTGGTGAATGTGGTCAACGACCGACTTCCATCGGAAGAGTACTATACATGGAGAGGCTGACAGCTAGGTCCACGGCAGCCGCAAGGAAGTGTCTCCTTATTACGCGGAAAATAATTATTCCTCCACTTGACAGCAGGGACCCACCGGACGGGCCACCGTATTTCGTGAAAAAATGTTTCCCCCCTGACTGCTGGGATCCACCAGACGGGCCACCGTATTTCACGAAAAAAACGTTCCCCCCGCTGTCAGCTCCGACCCACCGGAAGTGCCTCCTTATTACTCACAAAAAATGAATACTCCCCCTGCTAGCTGGGACCCACCTTGGTGGGAGGCTGACTTGTCGGCCTACTAAGTTGACGGGGACGGAGGGCTTTGTCAAGTTAGTCAATATGAACGATTCTAGCTCCAGTGACCGTACGATGTCCATCTAACAGCCGTAGTGCTTCTTCAACCTCTGGTCTTCTTGCTCCAGCCGCCCAAAGTAGCGCCGATCGTGCCGCATGCTCTTGCCTCCCATGGCCGGCTGTGCTTCCACGGAGGCCTCACCTCCCCCGACTATTCCCACCGCTGGCCAGGCCCTGCGGTGACGGCAGCCTCACACCGCAGCCGAACTAGTGAACCCTCGTGCTCCTCTCCGCGCAGGCTTCCACTACCGCGTCTTCCCCGGCTCCACGTCGTCCCCTTCCTAGGCCTCGACGTCGTCCACCGCCTTGGTACTCTCAGTGCGGTGTGGTCAACGTGGTCAAGGAATGACTTCCATCGGAAGAGTACTGTACGTGGAGAGGCCACCGCGGCCGCGGCCGCAAGGAACGACAGCTGGGTCCACCGCGGCCGCAAGGAAGTGCGTCATTATTACGCCAAAAATAATTATTCCTCCACCTCACAGCAGGGACCCACCGGACAGGCCACCGTATTTCGCGAAAAGAACATTTCCCCCTGACTGCTGGGACCCACCAGCTACATCTTCGCATGCAATGAAGTGCATCCAGGCAAAAAAAATGATTCGCCCCCTGATTGCTGGGACCACCATCTAGATCTTCGCACGCAAGGAAGTGCCTGATAGTCGGGACCCACCTGGTCGAAGTGTATGTAGCGTTGTCATTTTGGTCGCGAACGTGTACGTACATACTGGTCGATGTAGAGGTGCGCACGTGTCGTAGTAGAGGCGCGCATGTAGCATGTACACATACGTACAGTGGCCAGTGTGCAAGAAAGAAAATACAGCCACGTACATACATACGGGCGGCGTCTCGAACACCTACTCGCGCATACGTACGGCCAGGGCTTGTGTACATGGCTGGGTCGGAACGGAGAAACAGCGTCGCCGTCGTGTTCATGGGGAGCCAACCGGCTAGGTCGGAACGGAATGCGTCGTCGTGTTCATCAGGAAGGCTTGGATGGAACGGCCGATGGAAACGAGGCCTGGCATACCGCATAACGGAGGAAACAGCCTTGTGTTCGACCGGCCACATTCGAAACGGGATCCTGTTCATCGGGCGGGGTCTGGTGTACCACAAAACGGAGGAAACGGACTTCTGTTGGACCTCCTACGGTCGAAATGGGGTCCTGTTGATCGGGAGGGGTGTGGCATACCGCAAAACAGAGGAAACAGACTTGTGTTGGAGCGCTACGGTCGAAACGGGGGTCCTTTTCAGCGGGAGGGGTGTGGCATACCGCAAAACGGGACTCCACGGGATACTGTTCATCTCCACCGTCGACCTCCTCCAGCCTCCAAGGGCTACTGTTCATCCACCGTCAACCTCCTCAAGCCTCCACCTGTGATTGTTCATCCACGGGGTCCTGTTCATCCAGCCTCCACCGCGCGCTACTCCACCGACTACTGTTCAACCAGCCCTCTCCACGGGCTCCTGTTCAACCACCCCTCCATGGGTTACTGTTCATCCATCCCTCCACTGTCTACTATTCATCCAACCCTCCACTGGGTCGTCCTATTCATCCAGCCCTCCACGGGGTCCTGTTCATCCAGCCCCAACCAGCTCGATCGATTGGGGTCCTATTCATCCACCCCCACCGGAACTGTTCATCCAAACCCCCCAGCAACGCTCACTGTTCATCCAGAGGCAGCATCGATCGGCTTCAGTTAGCAGCAGTAGCGAAGGAATCGCTCAATCGGGTTCAGTTAACAGTCATCGATCGATCGCTCGGGTTCACTAACGCGTAGCCTGCAGTGCAATCGCTCGGGTTTAGTAGGCGAACGCCTTGCTCGGGTTCAGTTAGAGCCCAACTATTGTAGGGTGGAACCCTAAGTAGAGATCTTTCATGAATTGGAGGGGGAATCCCCAAGAACAAGATGAACACAAGAGGGAAAACAAGAGGAACACTCAAGAACAAATCCAAATCACACATCCACTAGACCAACAAACACACAAGATCCACAAGGTACATGAACAATCAAAGGGAAATAAGATACATGGTAGAGTTCATACCAAATCCTATGAAGGAGATGAGGGCTTGACGATCCTATGATGGGGATCCTTCCCCAAGGAGGAGGTCTTGATGTTTGGTCACTCCAAGAGGAGGTCTTGATCTCCTAGTGGAGTGGATCCATGGAGCAAAGCTCACAAATGTCTGTCATCTACTTTGCTATCCCTTCTAAAGAGCTAGGTGGGGGGTACTTATAGTCTAGGGGAAAAACATGAGGGAGAGAGGGGTACAATGGTCAAAGACCACAAAATGCATGCAGGCATACGGAGGGGTCCGGGCACCCGGGGGCAAACCGGTCGGGCACCCGGGGGCAAACCGGCCGGACACCCGGACCGGTCAGGGCCTCTGCCCGAGAGGTGGCTGTAGGGGGCCGGGCACCCGGGGGGGTGCTGATGGTGCAGCCCAGGGGTGAGGCCGGGCACCCGGGGGTCGCGGCCCGGGCACCCGGTGGCAAGGGCCAGCGCCCAGCAGTGTGGCCAGGCACCCGGGGCCAGTTGGCCGGGCACCCAGGGCAGCGGGCAGCGCCCAGGCTGGGGCGGCCGGGCACCCGAGGCCTCCTGGCCGGGCACCCGGGGCGGCCAGGCCCAGCACATCCGGCAGCCGGGCACCCGGGGACGCAGGGGCCAGGCACCCGGGGTGTCCAGAGGCTCCACTCCTTCGTGCCCATCTTCCTTCTCCTTCCTCCGTGTGTCTCCGGGTGAACTTGGTGTTTCCCTCCGTGCTTCCTCGTGACGATCTCCCAAGTACCTAAGAATGCATAACGTCTCCGTTTGAGGTAGGACCCGATTCATATGCGATTCCGAACGAGACTCAAAGAGGAAAGAAGTGACCTTGTTGCCGATGTTGCGTGCACGTGCCCTTGTCACCGGTCCTCTCGATGCTTGCGATGGTGATGGCGTATCCATGTGGGAGAGATCCGTCCACGGATCGTGATCCTCATCACCATGGGAAAGAGATGGTGTCGCCGTGTAGAAGTGGACAACCACCAAGCACTTGTCATCTTGAAGCTCAAAATGAGCACTCTCCAAAGTCGCACCGTCTTGTGATTCCTTCAAAAGGACCAAGTACAACAAACACTAGGAAAAACAAATGTGGTTAGCATTAGAGCAAAACCAAGCATTCAAGAGGTGATCCACCAAACAAGTGTCGTTATCAAGCATAGCATATGGTGTGACAAGGGAGTGTGGCATAGCATGTAAGCACATAAACTTAGCACAACGAAGGACATCATGGAAACAAGCATGGAAATGTCGGGTAGCGATGCAAATATGTTTGACAAGATAGCAAGCATCAACCTTAAGATCATGGCAAACATGCATAAAGCACTCCACAAATGGTCTATGGTAGGCATAAGAATCATTCACAACACCAAGATATATGAAATGTCTAGACACATGGGGCAAGTGCAAGACAATCCAAGCATAATGTGCATATGGTGTGGTGAAGAAAGTGTGGCACTCAACACAATGGAAAGAGCAATTGTTCATCATGTGTGAGGTACTCAAGTGAAGCAAGTGACAAGCAATGGGACATGGCATATGTGAAGTAATGACATTGTTGCAACCAAACATATGATAGGAGCAAGTAATCCAAGAATTGGATGCAACATGAACAAGCATAGAAATCAAGTCGTGCAAACTAGTGGAGCGAAGATGCAACACACTAGAGGAAATCATGGCAATCACGTCATGTGAGCAAATAATAGGCATAGGCAATGCACATGACATATCGCGATCACGAACACAAAGCAAGATCATAGTATCATTGTAGGCATGGGGCACATAGCAAACATGGCAATAACAAGCAATATCTCCACCAAACTTGCAAATACACATACAAGTAGTAGAATCAATCATCATGTGTAATGCAAATCATGGGTCACAAATGCATGGCAAAGGCATAGTAATGAGCATATCATGCAAAATGAACATGGCAATATCGGCATAAAGTGAGAAGTGGTAAATAACCCATAACCATGTGAGAGCCATGTAGAAGAAATGTGCGAAGTCCTTGCGCGAAGAGAGCGGTGGGAAAGACACTCCATGGAATCCCAAGTCATCGTTGCTCTCGAGAGCTCGTTTTGTCAACTCATGGGATTGCGAGGTTGACAAGTATTCATGGGTACCTACACAAAAGAAACACAAACCAAAGAAATTGTGCACGTGGTAAATGTACACATCATCCATCATGATGTGTATGTGCACATGTGAGTTAGCACAAGATAAGCATTCCTCAAAGAAATTTGATGCATGGTATAAGAACATGTCATCCATCATGAAAGAATAGTTATTGTGTATGACACGATGGGGATGCAAATTTAGCATAGAAGTATATGGCACATCAATAGCATGTTTATTCATGGGAAGCATATTGTGCACACAAGTATTGGGATCATGCAATGGATAGGATGAATCAAAATCTCCTAAAATGTATGAGGAAACTATGGGGGTGTCCTCATGAGCAATAGTGGAAACATCATATGGAGAAAATGGATAACATCCGAAACAATGCATAGTTGGAACAATGTGATCATGGCATGGCATAGTAGTTAAATTATGCAAAGGGAGCATATCAATATCATCACAAGAAAAACAAATGCCAATAACCATGGGCTTGTCATCTATGCCATATGTGCAAATTGGATTAATTTTAATGGCACATGCATAGTCACTATGATGAGATTGCAAATAAGACATATGAGTGATCTCATGCATAGCATATGACAAGTCAAGCGGATTATCAAACATGATGTGACCAAGAGAATTATCACAAGAAATCCTATGTAACATGGCATCACAACTAATAGACTCCACATGAGAATCATCATACTCATCATAAATGGGCAAATCATCGCATGGGGTAATCGCACTAGCATGAAGCATGGAAATGGTGGGTCAACATCATGCAAGCAATCAATGTCTAGAATGTCCACTGGTGGGACAAGAGCATCACCGTCACCTATGTTACCGATGTTATTCCACTCATGTGGTGTAGGTGATGTGGCAAAGACCAAATGGTGGTCATCATCTTCATCTTGGTGGAACCATGTGGGGGTGCATCATATTCCACCACGGCCATTGTCTTGTCCATAGGAAGGACGAAGTCGTCGCGGATCGGCGCATCATCATATATGGGACCTAGCACCAAATGAGAAGACACAATAGAGGTAGAGGTTAAGTTGTTAGAAATCGAAATGGTCTCACGTGCCCTATCAACTTCGTCACTCTCTCTATGTGGTGGTGGCTCACTCACTCCCTCAAGGCAGGTGCACACAATGTCACATATGGTGGAGTCACTCATCTCACTCAAGTGGTGGGGATTGTGGCTCTCCTCACATGGGAATTGTGGCAACTCATCATATATGGGGCTAGTGGTGTAGTCACTCTCATTCTCCATACGATGGCAAAAGTCACTCAAGTCATCATACGTCGCCGTGGTCGAAGGGAAAATCCCATGCTCAACCATCTCGTCGTCATCGCCGTGATGAAGGCCGAAGATGGCACATCATCGCTCTCCTCCATGACCGAAGGGAAAATCCCATGCTCGATCATCTCGTCACCGTCACCGTGGAGAAAGGCCGATGTAGGCATACTCGTCGGAGGTAGGCGAAGATGCCATACGTCCAAAGGCAAAGATGCCTTGATGACACTTGGCAAAGATGCCGAAGTGGTCGTAGTAGTCGTAGCTCCGTCTTGGTGGTGCTTGTCTCGCAGTCTTTTCTTGTGCTCATGATGTCTGGCCGTAGCTTGATGTAGAGCTTTTTGGGACTTGTAGGTGTACGCATCGCGAGCAGCTTCATCTTGATGGTGTTGTAGTGCTTGAGCTCGATGATGTTCCGAAGATTGGCCACTTGAGCGTCGCCGCCTTGAAGATGACGAAGGGGAAGAAGACTTGTAGTTGGCCATCATGTCTCATACTTGATCCCTTTGTTCGACCAACTTGGTGTCGAGGTAGTCCCTTATCCTTTCTTCGTTTTGGCGAATGTCGATGGTGAGTCGCTCAATGCCTTGCATTGCTCGTTGTAGTCCGAAGATGGACGTTTTGGAGATGTAGTTGTTCGCGTTGTCGTTGTCGTGGAAGACCGGAGATGAAATGCCTTGCCTATCCATCACAAGACTCGAGTCGAGGTGAATAGGAAATGACATAAACAATACCAACTTACCTTTTCCCAAAGTTGAGGATGTATCCTGTTTCACTCAATGTGAGATGAAAGAATAGTGGAATTGGTACCGGACTTGTTCACTCACACCTATCAAGTAAAGCTTATAGTGGAGCTCGGTGAGGATAGTGGAACAAAAATTTGATGCAAAATGTTAGCAAGATTCAATAATGTTGGAAAAGATTCACAAATTCGCAAGTGAAACAAGTAGACCAATAGCAATATGTGGCACACGGAAACACACACACGGATAGATAAATGGGGTCGTGCAACCAAGGAATGAGCACAAAATGTGGAGTCCACGGAAAATGCTCGTGTTGCACAACTCAAGAGAGACGCTAGCACGATTGCTCAATAGGCGGATACGACACTTGTGCACAACCTATAACATGCCAAATGTATGAGCTTTCGATCCCAAGTATGCTATGTGTATGATGTTCCCGATGCTCTTCTCAAGATGATCCAAGATGATCGGATATGACAATCTTATGTGCAATGTGGTATGATGCTATGGCTCTTGCTCACAAGCTCTTTGCTCTCTTTTGCTTCAAAGCTTTTTTTTATATGGCCACTTATGCAAAATGCACAAACCAAGATAGCAACTGTGTATATGCGGGAACAATCTTGTGACACAAGGGAAGATATGATGATACCAAGATGATACCAATATGATATGGTATGTATGCAATGGAAGGTATGGATCACTAATGTGCACAAGTAACGTTACCGGCAGTACTCAAATGGCTAGTCTCGATAGGCAAGTGACGCAAAATGGGCTAAGGGGTTAACAATGTAATGGCAAGAATGTACAATGAAGGGATACCATGATACAAAGGTGATAAAGAGGTTACCGCTCTTGCTTACGGTTAGGTTGTCAAAATGGTGAAGTGGTCGATGTCGATGACGACCTCGCAGAGATGATGAGTGGCGGTGTTCTTGATGTAGATGCCAAGATGATGTAGACCTGTCCCTAAGTAGCCGAAACACCTTAGGAAACGGTAAAAAACCGCGAACTCAAAATCTCAAGGAAAATGTCAAATGGTGGTAGCGGAATGCGTTCGTGGTTCCGGAGTTAGCAATGTGGAAGTGGTGGTGGTTGTTGATGATGAAGCAACCGTCCTTAAGTAGCCGAAACACCTTAGGAGACTCAATTCACCACTAAAGCAACCACAAAAGCTATATGGAGCAAAAATGGGTTAGGTTGCGGAAAGCTATGGTGGTTTTGTGGATGATATGGTGGATGGCCTAGGCAAAGATGCCAAAATGTCAATTTTTTATGGAGTCAAATGGTGTTTAAACCTATCTATATGGATGGTAGATGTCAATAGCTACTCAACGAGCTAAAGAACGTCAAAAACGGACTCCGGAGGTGAAAGTTATGGCCGAAACGGTGAGTGGAAGTGGGCTGATTCGGGGGGTGCGGGTGCCCGGGGTTTGGGGGTGCGGGCAGCCGGGGTGGTAAGGGGCAAACAGCCCGGGGGTGCGGGTGCTCGGGGCTTGGGGTGCGGGCACCCGGGGGGGTCAGCGGGGGTGGGCGCGGGGATCCGGATGCCCGGGGTTTGAGGTCCGGGTGCCCGGGGTTAGAGGTCCGGGTGCCCGGGGGTGACGGATTTGGGCGGAAATACGTGGGAAGATGCAAGAAATTGGTGGATTTCGTGGAGGGAAAGGTGGAGATGGATGGGGGGATGCTAGATCCACTTGACACCAAGCAAATCCATGGATCAAATCTAACAAAATCTCATCAAACCAACAAATCACAAAAAAAAATTGGGGCTATTTTTGGTGGGGAATTTTCGAAATTGGGGAAGAACACATAAAATTAGGCTAGAAAACAAAGAGGGGGGGTCCAATTTCGTGAGAAACCATGGCTCATGATACCAAGATGTTGTAGGGTGGAACCCTAAGTGGAGATCTTTCATGAATTGGAGGGGGAATCCCCAAGAACAAGATGAACACAAGAGGGAAAACAAGAGGAACACTCGAGAGCAAGTCCAAATCACACATCCACTAGACCAACAAACACACAAGATCCACAAGGTACATGAACAATCAAAGGGAAATAAGATACATGGTAGAGTTCATCCCAAATCCTATGAAGGAGATGAGGGCTTGATGATCCTATGATGGGGATCCTTCCCCAAGGAGGAGGTCTTGATGTTTGGTCACTCCAAGAGGAGGTCTTGATCTCCTAGTGGAGTGGATCCATGGAGCAAAGCTCACAAATGTCTATCATCTACTTTGCTATCCCTTCTAAAGAGCTAGGTGGGGGTACTTATAGTCTAGGGGCAAAACATGAGGGAGAGAGGGGTACAATGGTCAAAGACCACAAAATGCACGCAGGCTGGAGGGGTCCGGGCACCTGGGGGCAAACCGGCCGGACACCCAGACCGGTCAGGGCCTCTGCCCGAGAGGTGGCTGTAGGGGGCCGGGCACCCGGGGGTTGGCAGCCCGGCACCCGGGGGGTGCTGATGGTGCAGCCTAGGGCGAGGCCGGGCACCCGGGGGTCACGGACCGGGCACCCGGTGGCGAGGGCCAGTGCCCAGCGGTGTGGCCGGGCACCCGGGGCAGCAGGCAGCGCCTAGGCTGGGGCGGCCAGGCACCCGGGGCGGCCAGGCCCAGCACAGCCGGCGGTGGGGCACCCGGGGACGTAGGGGCCGGGCACCCGAGGTGTCCAGAGGCTACACTCCTTCGTGCCCATCTTCCTTCTCCTTCCTCCGTGTGTCTCCGGGTGAACTTGGTGTTTCCCTCCGTGACGATCTCCCAAGTACCTAAGAATGCATAACGTGTCTGTTTGAGGTAGGACCCGATTCATATGTGATTCCGAACGAGACTCGAAGAGGAAAGAAGTGACCTCATTGTCGATGTTGCGTGCACGTGCCCTTGTCACCGGTCCTCTCGGTGCTTGCGATGGTGATGGCATGTCCATGTGGATGGACAAGGTATGCTCCACATCACCAGCGCCTCACACCCACGCGCGTGCGTGTGTACGAGAGAAACACGCAAACCTCCATGCATCGCTCGGCCCCGACCACCCATCGTAACCGGGAACACCCCGATATTTTCCTTGCCCTCTCTTCTACCATGGTTTTTTCCGTCATGGATGGCCCAAAGAATGTCATGCAGCTGCATCTCCGGCCCGCCCAGGACGAAAAGCCCATTTTCTGTCATGATTTTTTGTCATAGAAGTAGGAGCCCACCACATCTATGATGATACCGGGTTTTGTCACAATTATCGTCATAGTAGTGTCATAAGTATGACAGAAAAAAATTCGTTCGGCCCAAAATGTCACGGATGTGTCTTTTTTTGTAGTGAGGATAGTGGAATGGGCTTTGGAATTGTCAAGCTTTGCTTTGAAATTTGAGAGCACCACAACTATCCAATGTAGAGCACTGGCGGAATTCATTGCAGAACGGATGCCAACGCCAGATGAAGTGATTATGGAAACTGCCCTCCCCGGCAAGGAGGCCCCCAAGGAATGGATCATGTACTTTGACGGTGCCTTCTCGCTCCAAGGTGCTGGGGCAGGAGTTTTACTCATTACCCCCACCGGAGAACACCTAAAGTACGTCATCCAAATGCATTTCCCCGGGGAAGATGCCACTAATAACACTATAGAGTATGAAGGACTCCTTGCTGGGCTTAGGATAGGTGTGGAGATGGGAATAAAGAAGTTGATCATACGCGGCGTCTCTCAGCTCGTTGTGAAGCAGGTGAACAAGGATTATCAGAGCCCATTGATGGAGGCATACGTGGAAGATGTAAGGAAGCTTGAGGAACACTTCGACGGGCTACAAACAGAGCATGTATCCCGTGTGGAAAACAACATCACTGATCACCTGTCGAAGTGCGCTATGCAAAAGCTTCCTGTGGAACCAGGAAATTTTGTACTCCACCTCACCCAACCATCAGTTTCTCCATCAACTTTGGCCAAGAAAAGAAGAAAGCTCAACACTGACAAGCATTTCCTGGCAGAGCTCCCTGAAGCCACTGGCGAGAAGCTTGCCGTAGGAGACTCTATGTTGACTAGTGAGCCACGCTCTCCGGCAGGATCCAGGTCCTTGCTGTCGAGGCAAGTGCTCCCTCAGCAGAAGAGATGCCTTTAGTCCTTGTCGTCGAGCCTCAGGCTCCGGCATCGACACAACACATAGTCTAATTCTTGCAAACTAGAGAACTTCCTGGCGACCTAGAAGAATCTGAGAAAGTGGCCCGGCAATCGAGTATGTAACAGTTTGTGGACAACATTTTGTATAGAAAGAGGTCGAACGACGTGAAGCTGAAGTGTATCAGTCAAGAAGATGGACTAGTGTTGTTGGTAGAGATACATGGAGATGTGTGTGGCTCGCATCTAGGATCCAGAGCACTTGTTGGGAAAGCTTTTCGGCAAGGATTCTACTGGCCCACTGCCCTCTGGGATGTAACTGAGCTTGTCACCAAGTGTGAAGCATGCCAGTTCCACTCCAAGAATATCCATCAACCAGCGCAAGCCTTGCAAACCATCCCTTCGCGATCTGGGGGCTCGACATCCTGGGCCCCTTTCCCTGTGCTACCGGGGGCTTTGAATTCTCATATGTGGCTATCGACAAGTTTACAAAGTGGCCTAAGTAGAGCTAGTGAGAAAGGTGATGGCACAATCAGCTATCAAGTTCTTGAAGGGAATTTGGTGTCATTTTGGTGTACCCAACAGGGTAATTACCGACAACGGCACCTAGTTCACAAGCCACGCCTTCATGCAGTACATCAAAAGACTTGGAAGCAAGGTCTTTTTACCCTTGTTGCACACCCAAGGAGCAACGGGCAGGCAGAAAGGATGAACACAGAAGGGGTGCGAGGGCTGAAAACAAGAACTTTTGATAGATTGCGAAAGTGCGGCAAACGCTGGATTGATGAGTTGCCGGTGGTTCTTTGGCCAGCCAGGACGACACGAAATCGAGCTATTGCCCAGACTCCTTCTCCCTGGTATATGGTGCAGAAGCGGTGCTCCCCACAGAACTCATATACGGGTCACCTCGAGTACTTGACTACGACGAAGTAGAGCAAGAGCAGCTATAGCATGACGATGCCACACTCCTCGAGGAATGTCATCTCCAGGTCGTTGTTCATGCTGCATGATACTAGCAAGCCCTACACCGCTACCATAGCCACATGGTTCATGCCCAGAGCCTTGAGGAAGGTGACCTTGTCCTTAGGCGCGTTCAGTCTGTCAAGGGTTCAAACAAGTTGACACAAAAGTGGGAAGGCCCTTACCGGGTATTATGTGTCACTAGACCTAGCGCAGTCCGTCTGGAGACCGGAGATGGCATCCCTATGCAAAACTCATGGAATATTGAGCATCTTCGCAAGTTCTACACGTAAGGCGCGATTGCTGGGCCTTGTCCCGACAACCTATTTTTTACAAGCATAGTCCCTGGGACTTGTAACCCTTTGTACAAAGCTAGGCACCAACCCAATGCAAAGCTAATAAAATGAAGCGCTCTTTCATAAAAACTTGCATGCATACATTCATATTTACTTGAGCATAAGCTTATCATGATAGCTCTTGAGTGAGCTAATGAATATACAATGCAGAACCATGTGTTACCCCCTCTCATTGATGGTGACAGGAAAAAAATCCACGGTGGTTCCCGGAGGGGGAGATGAGTACAAGGCGCTACGCTGATCCTCGACCACCTCTTCCTATTTGAAATGATAAGGAGGACAACAAACAAAGAGAAGTTCATCCTAATGCTCTGTGTTGTGTTCACGTATGCGGAACTTGCATGTAGGGAGACCTTGTTGCCTCCGTCATCTGTGCTCCCATCTCTCGATTTGTACCCTCTCGATCAGGCTGGTTGTAGCAACATTTGATGGGAGGTCAACAAGGGCCAGCCTTCATCCATGCTCCTAACTCGTTTTGAACCCATCGAACGAGGTTTAGTAGCAGCCGTGATGAGGGTCGGCAGGATGCATTGCCAGGGAGCCTGGTTTACTTGGTAGTATTGAAGGATCACCCCTCGGCATGTTTTTATAAACGTACAAGTACCCGACAAACATTTTTTCCATTAATACATAGATAACAAGTACAGATCATACGGAATACAAACATGGATAGAGGATTACGTGATTTAAACTAAAATTCGGCGAATGCCTACATCTTTTGATATGAAAAAACATAAGTGCCCCGTAATGACTTGCTTGTCCCTCTCCTAATAAGAGTTGGATCGAGATAGAAAAAGGGCAAAAGGAGCACCTGGGCAGAAGCCTAGCCTGACCCCGTGAGGACCAGCGGGACGCAGCCTGACAAGATCGGGAGGGCACCTCCCCGACAAGGAAGAAGAGGCCAGGGACGGGGAGAGCAGCTAGGTGATGCCCTGGTCACCCTCGCCAAGACCAGAGGAACGCGGCAGGAGGAACGCCGGTAGGGAAGACGAAGCTGGAGTCCACGAGAAAACCTGTCGGGGTCAAGCTGGAGGAAGTTGCATTGACCAAGCTGAACACCCACGGCAAATCGCTCTGCCGGGGTCCAGCTATAGATGATGGTGCTGCAGGTGCCTAGCTGACGGTGACAGTACGTCCGGCGCTCAGCCAGAGTCCGAGTCGTCGCCTTCACGCTTGCTGACCGAGGGCTTGATGTCGCCGTCTTTGCCATCAGTGTCCTCCTCATCATTGTCGCTCGAGGAGGAGCTTTCTTCATTGGTCGAGCTCTTCGTGCATCACCCTAAATGAGCACCCGAGTGCCCAAAGACCTTGATGAAGAGCATATCAGCCTTCACCAACTTGAAGCTGAGGATATGCCCTTCCGCCAGATGGTGGGCTCGGGCAACGGTTTTCTAGCCACGCCTAAAGAAGCATGACACGCGGTGCGGGAAAGCCAAGGTCCGCCCACGCCTCACCATTGCAGCAATTGCTCATGCGCAACCCCAACATGAGCGGCTGCTCAATCTCCATCATCTTGACGAAGGGGCGAGGGAGCCACAGGCGACTACGCAGAGGCTTGCGCAACCTGAGGATGAACCCCAGTGTCGTGTCTCCTACATGGCCCGCCATTGGGATAGAAGCGGCCGGGCGAGGCGCAGCCAGCGCACCACTGCATCCACCTCAGCCCCAAGTGCCTTGCCGCCCCTGACCGCGCCCTGCGGCTTCACTTATGCTCTAGATCCTGCCCCTGCATCTGCAACGGGGGCAGGAACATGGTGCCTAGAGGAAGCCCTCATCACCGTCGATGGAGCCTGAGCACGGCCCCTTCCCCTCATCATGGTGGAGAAAAAAGCAGGGAGAAAGAGGAGAAGATGAGTGGATGAACATCTCTGTGCCCCCTCACACTCCCTTTTATAGCGGAGCGGGGCGGGAGGCTGGCTCCCTAGTACCCTGAGGCAACCGTCCCACTCCTCCTATTTGGCCTGCCTGCGCCACAAATGGCATCCAGATTCACCAGCTACCCTCTCTACGCCAATCCAAGACACCACGCCTTCAACCAAGACACACATTCCCACGTCCGTGCATCCGCCACCAACCCTGTGCAATGCATGCAGTGCGTGTGGTGGAAACGACAGCCATAACAGGTGAGGTGAGATGGCAGTTACCCACGGTTCATGCACGGGCGACCTAATTAGCCCCCACGAACGTGACCCACATCGTTTGGACGTCCCACGTCCCACAGGGGCGAAGAAGGGTTAACTCAATCGTAAGTTATTGAAGAAGCAAAGAAGATCGCAAGGAACATGGACTCTACCGCGGTAGGGTGAGAGTGCAAGCTTGTGCATTGTTTGGGCCTACCCCAACGATGCCCGGCAGCACGTATGGACCAGGCCCGAGGGCTCCTGTCAGTGCGGCATACATTCATGTTTGCCAACCGAACTCATGCACAGGCGTACTGGTGATCATACATCCGGTAACAATGCATGACACAAAGATAAGTCGGAGAAACCGCTCTTCATGAGATCAAGGAGAGCATTAAGAAGAATAAGCTAGCAGAAGACCGCCTCGGGGAGGCCTCCTTGCCAGGTAGGAGAACCTGGCCAGGTCGAGGCCGCACCTGAGGACAATTCCAGTTTGCCCAGGCAAGGTTTCCAGGGCCGTCAAGACCAGGACCCGTCAGACACCTTGCCGGCAGACCTTAACCGAGACGCCACCGCTCCACCTCATCATACCGAATTCATCAATCCATGCAGTGGCAAGCTATCAAGCAGCAAGGTGGATTCATTCAAGCACGTGGCAGCATAGAAGAGAAGAGATTAGCTTTATTGACACCCGTCCGGGAGGCGTCTCAAGGTAATAAGGAAAGGATGGAAAGCGGCGCAGCAGACTTGTCGGGCTTCAACCTCAGCACGATATCTAGCAGTACATTTAACGCACTTGTCCTAACTCCCAAAGTTAGGTATGATAGCACTTTTAGCTATCTAATCGCCTTCAAATAACTGTTTTTCCACTATGGTCACCCCTTAACCTATAAAAGGAGGTCCGAGGCAAACTAGCAAGGGGTTCGAACATTTGATCCCTCAACACTTGTACGTTCACACTGCTCTCCCCGAGGCACCCTTGCCGGGCTAGAGCATGGCGTGCCCTCGTGTTCCTCCAAATCAATCCACCATAGCAGGAGTAGGATTTTACGCTGCAAAGTGGCCCGAACTTGGGTAAGAGAGAGCTGTCATCGCCGCGCTGCCCCCTACTGTTTCTGCTCTTTGTGCAACGTCACCGTCTCCTTGCCGAACCACAAAAGGGGCACCCCTTCCCCATAGGTGATCGTGCTTCCACATCGACAGAGTTCCTCAAAGTGGAATGCCAAGGTATTCCTTGGTTAATCCTCGGACAGTGACCTTAACACTCCTCTAGGGTGGAGGTCCAGCCGTGTGAATGGCCGCATATTGCCTTCATGGGCGAAGTTGGATTCTACCAAGAGTTCATGCAATTCATTGCAAATGCTGGACTTATCGATTTCCTTGCAGATGAATGTGTCAAGCACCACCTCCTTACAAATTCTTTTGTGCCAAATTTTCATTTTTTTTCAATAGGCTCGAACCCCATGAGGTGCACTTTGACTTATATGTTGAGCATCATTAGATTCCACTTGCTGAATTCTGTGAGGTATGCTTGATTCCTTTTGATGGGGAATTAAGAGATCCTAGACAGATGGAGTTTGAGGGCTTCCTCTACACTTTAACAGTGGGTGAGGAAAGGGGTGTGTCAAAAGCCACAACCACTAGTCTGCAATTTCCTTCTATGCATTACTTTGCTTCATTCATAGGGAAAAGTTTGACTGCTAGAGAGCAATCCAGTATACTCAGTGCCCCTGACCTTGCCATTTTACGTCGTGCACTTCACAATGACCACACCTATAACCTAGGGGCTATCATTGTGTGTCGCCTGCATAATAATAGAACTAAAGGTAAAATTCATGGTGGTATTTATGCTACTCGCTTAGCGAGACGCTTTCATGTTCAGATACACCCCCACGATTACTTGTTGCCTAGAGCTTATCAAGATCACCAATCGATGGAGGATCACCACCTTATTGACACTCATGTGCCTCCTTATCACATTCGTTATAACTTGGTTTTTAGTAGAGCAAGAGCAGCTACGGCATGACGATGCCACACTCCTCGAGAAAGATCGTCTCCGATCCGCTGTTCATGTTGCATGATACTAGCAAGCCCTACACCGCTACCATAGCCACATGGTTCATTTCCGGAACCTTGAGGAAGGTGACCTTGTCCTTAGGCGTGTTCAGTCCGCCAAGGGTTCAAACAAGTTGACACCAAAGTGGGAAGGCCCTTACCGGGTAGTATGTGTCACCTGACCTGGCGCAGTCCGTCTGGAGACCGAAGATGGCATCCCTATGCAGAACTCATGGAATATTGAGCATCTTCGCAAGTTCTACCCGTAAGGCACGGTTGCCGGGCCTTGTCCCGGCAACCTGTTTTGTACAAGCATAGTCCCTGGTACTTGTAACTCTTTGTACAAAGCTAGGTGCAGACCCTATGCAAAGCTAATAAAATGAAGCGCTCTTTCATAAAAACTTGCATGCATGCATTCATATTTAGTTGAGCGCAAGCTTATCATGACAGCTCATGTGTTACCCCCTCTCTTTGATGGTGATAGAAAAAAATTCACGGTGGTTCCCAGAGGGGGAGATGAGTACAAGGCGCTACGTTGATCCTTGACAACCTCTTCCCTATTTAAAATGATAAGGAGGACAATAAACAAAGAGAAGTTCATCCTAACGCTCCGTGTTGTGTTCATGTATGCGGAACTTGCACGTAGGGAGACCTTGTTGCCTCCGTCATCTGTGCTCCCATCTCTTGATTTGAACCCTCCTGATTAGGCTAGTTGCAGCAACATTTGATGGGAGGTCAATAAGGGGACAGCCTTCATCCATGCTCCTAACCCGTTCTGAACCCATAGAACGAGGTTTAGTAGCAGCCATGATGAGGGTCGGCAGGATGCATTGCCGGGGAGCCTTGTTTACTTGGTAGTATTGAAGGATCACCCCTTGGCATGTTTTGATAAATGCACAAGTACCCGGCAAACATTTTTACCATTAATACACAGATAACAAGTAGAGATCATGCGGAATACAAACATGGATAGAGGATTACATGATTTAAATATAAAATTCAGTGAATGCCTACATCTTTTGATATGAAAAGACATAAGTGCCCCCATAATGCCTTTCTTGTCCCTCTCCTCTTAGGAGTTGGATCGAGATAGAAAAAGGGCAAAAGGAGCGCCTGGGCAGAAGCCCAGCCTGACCCCGTCAGGACCAGCGGGACACAGCCTGACAAGATCGAGAGGGCGCCTCCCCGATAATGAAGAAAAGGCCACGGACGGGGAGAGCGGCTAGGCGATGCCCTGGTTACCCCCGCCAGGACCAGAGGAACGCGACAGGAGGAACACCGGTAGGGAAGACGAAGTTGGAGTCCACGAGAAAACCTGCCAGGGTCAAGCTAGAGGAAGTTGCATTGACCAAGCTGAACACCCATGGCAAATGGCTCTGTCGGGGTCCAACTATAAATGATGGTGCTGCCGGTGCCTAGCTGACAGTGACGGTGTGTCCAGCGCTCAGCCAGAGTATGAGTCGTCGCCTTCACGCTTTCTGAGCGAGGGCTTGATGTCGCCGTCTTTGCCATCAGTGTCCTCTTCGTCGCTGTCGCTCGAGCAGGAGCTTTTGTCATTGGTCGAGCTCTTCGCGCATTACCCTAAATGAGCACCCGAGCACCCGAAGACCTTAATGAAGAGCAGATCAGCCTCCGCCAACTTGAAGCTGGGGATATGCCCTTCCGCCAGATGGTGGGCACGGGCAATGGTTTTCTATCCACGCCTAAAGAAGCATGACATGCGGCATGGGGAAAACAACGTCTGCCCATGCCTCACCATTGCAACAACCGCTCATGCGCAACCCCAACCTGAGCGGCTGCTCAATCTCCATCATCCTGATGAAGGGGCAAGGCATCCACAGGCGGCTACACAGAGGCTTGCGCGACCTGAGGATGAACCTAGTGTCGTGTCTTATGGCCCACCATTGGGATCGAAGCGGCTGGGCGAGGCGCAGCCAGCGCACCACCACATCCACCTCGGCCCCAAGTGCCTTGCCGACACGACCGTGCCCTGCGGCTTCACCTTACGCGCTAGATCCTGCCCCTGCATCTGTAACGGCGGCAGGAACACGGTGCCTAGAGGAAGCCCTCATCACCGTCGTTGGAGCCCGAGCGCGGCCCCTTCCCCTTGTCATGGTGGAGACAAAAGCAGGGAGAAAGAGGAGAAGATGACTGGATGAACATCTGTGTGCCCCCTCATGCTCTCTTTTATAGAGGAGCGGGGCGGGAGGCTGGCTCTCCAGTACCCTGAGGCAACCGTCCCACTCCTCCAATCTGGTCTCTGTGCGCCACTAACGGCGTCCAGATTCCCCGGCCACCCTCTCTACGCCAATCCAAGACACCATGCCTTCAGGCAAGGCACACATTCCCGCGTCCCGTGTGTCCGCCACCAACCCTATGCAATGCATGCAGCACGCGTGGCGGAAACGACAGCCATAGTGGATGAGGCGAGATGGCAGTTACCCATGGTTCATGCGCAGGCAACCTAATTAGCCCCCACGAATGTGACCCACATCATTTGGACGTTGCACGTCCCGCAGTGGGCCCAAAGGGTTAACTCAATCCTACGTTAATGAAGAAGCAAAGAAGGTCGCAAGGAACATGGACTCTACCGCGGTAGGATGAGAGTGCAAGCTTGTGCATTGTTTGGGCCTATATCAACGATGCCCGGCGGCATGTATGGACCAGGCCCGAGGGCTCCTATCAGTGTAGCATACATTCACGTTTGCCACCCGAACTCATGCACAGGCGTACTGGCGATCATACATCCGGTAACAATGCATGACACAAAGATAAGTCGGAGAAACCGCTCTTCATGAGATCATGGAGAGCATGAAGAAGAATAAGCTAGCAAAAGACCACCTCGGGGAGGCCTCCTTGCCAGGCAGGAGAGCCTGGCCAGGTCGAGGCCGCACCTGAGGACAGTTCCAGTTCGCCCTGGCAAGGTTTCTGAAGCTATCAAGACCAGGACCCGTCAGACTCCTTGCCAACAAACCTTAACCAAGACGCCACCGCTCCACCTCATCGTACCCAATTCATCAATCTGTGCGGTGTCAGCTATCAAGCAGCTAGGTGGATCCATTCCAGCACGTGGCAGCATAGAAGAGAAGAGATTAGCTTTATTGACACCCATCCGGGAGGCATCTCAAGCTAATAAGGAAAGGAGGAAAGTGGCGTAGCAGGCTTGCCGGGCTTCAACCTCAGCACGACATCTAGCAGTGTATTTAATGCACTTTGTCCTAACTGCCAAAGTTAGGTATGATAGCAGTTTTAGCTATCTAATCGCCCTGAAATGACTGTTTTGCCACTATGGTCGCCCCTTAACCTATAAAAGGAGACCCGAGGCAACCTAGCAAGGGGTTCGAACATTTGATCCCTCAACAGTTGTACGTTCACACTGCTCTCCCCGAGGCACCCTTGACGGGCTAGAGCATGTCGTGCCTTCGTGTTCCTCCAGATCAATTCAACATAGCAGGAGCAGGATTTTACGCTACAAAGTGGCCCAAACTTGGGTAAGAGAGAGTTGTCATCACCGCGCTACCCCCTACTGTTTCTACTCTTTGTGCAACATCACCGTCTCCTTGTTGAACCACGAAAGGGGCACCCCTTCCCCATAGGTGATCATGCTTCCACGCTGATAGAGTTCCTCAAAGAGGAATGCCAAGGGATTCCTTGGTAAATTCTCGGACAGTGACCTCAACACTCCTCATAGGGTGGAGGTCTAGCCGTGCGAATGGCCGCATATTGCCTTGATGAGCGAAGCCGGATTCTACCAAGAGTTCAGGCGATTCATTGCAAATGCTGGACTTACCGATTTCCTCGCAGATGAGTGTGACAAACACCACGTCCTTACAAATTCCTTTGTGCAAAATTTTCATTTTCTGAATAGGCTCAAACCCCATGAGGTGCGCTTTGACTTATATGTTGAGTATCATTAGATTCCACTTGCTGAATTCTGTGAGGTGTGCTCGATTCCTTTTGATGTGGAATTAAGAGAGCCTAGACAGGTGGAGTTTGAGGGATTCCTCTGCATTTTAACTATGGGTGAGGAAAGGGGCGTGTCAAAAGCCACAACCACTAGTCTACAACTTCCTTAAGTGCATTACTTTGCTTTATTCATAGGGAAATGTTTGACTGCTAGAGAGCAATCCAGTATACTCAGTGCCCCTAACCTTGCCATTTTACGTCGTGCACTTCACAATGACCACACCTATAACCTAGGGGCTATCATTGCATGCCGCCTGCATAATAATAGAACTAAAGGTAAAATTCATGGTGGTATTTATGCTACTCGCTTAGCAAGACACTTTCATGTTCAGATACACCCCCAGGATTACTTGTTGCCTAGAGCTAATCAAGATCACCAATCGATGGAGGCTCACCACTTTATTGACACTCATGTGCCTCCTCATCACATTTGTTATAACTTGGTTTTTAGTGAGGATACTCATGATATTATTTCGTTGCCTACACCTGCTTTGTTTGACTCTTATGCCAAGAACGGGTACACCATCCTACCAGAGGACATTGTTGCCTACCAGAACGCACAGGCAGCGGCAGAGGAGGAGCCCCAGGAGTGGGACGCTTAGGTGTCGCCTCCTCAGCACTTTCACGTGGGACCAGACGACTACTACGGATGGTGATTACCAAGCCAGACAAAAGCCAAAGCTTGGGGCAGTATTTATTTCCCACCGACATTACATTCATGTTCACACACTTCATTCCAGTCGTTGGTGTTCATCCTCTTTCATTGTACAATCCATGTTAGATTTACTATCTCGCTTTTTTTGTGTGTTTGAAAAACTTTGAGAAAATCCAAAAATATTTCTCGCTTCTTTTTGGTTTTTCTTCCTAGTTAAAATTAGTTATAGTATTAAAAGAAAACCCAAAAAGATTTATTGTTCTTATTTTGCCTATTGAGTGTTCCCCATGTAAACAGTTTTTCTCATTTTTCCTTTCTTTAATTTGCTTCCTTCAAGAAAATAAAGAACTCCAAAAATATTTCAGTGTGTTTCTCTGAAATTCAGTTCTTTTGTTGAATCGTACTAAGGAGAAGACCACGATGAAAATGTTGAGTGGCTCTCATAGGCATTATTGGTTATCTAACAAAGATTCCATAGTATTTTGTATTCCCCTTTGAATAAAATGTTTGCAGATTCCAGCTTAGTTAATGGTACCCTTGCACTATTATTATTTTTACATCATTCGGTCGTGCAAGTGAAAGGCAATAATGACGATATATGATAAAGTGACTGAGGCAAGGAAAGGAGATTGTGAACTCAACTTGTTTTTGTTTTTATAAATATGTTTAACTCGGTATCCATGATTTAGCAGATTATGATTAAACATGTTTAACAATCAGAGCTTATAGTTGCTCATGCCATGCTTAAGTAGCTGGGAGTGGATAATGATTTATCTTAGATGTAAACATGCATTAAAATGGTTGTGATGTAGTATGATGATCTGGTATCCTCCTCTGAATGTTTCAAGTGGCTTGACTTGGCACATGTTCACGCACGTAGTTGATTCAAAACCAACATAGCCTCCACAATATTTATGTTCATGGTGTTTATATCCTACTCATGCTAGTACTCAATGTTAATTATTCATAATGCATGATTATGACCATTTTCGCTCTCTAGTTGGTCGCTTCTCAACCTATTTGCTAGCCTTCGCCTGTACTAAGCAGGAATACTGCTTGTGCACCCAAATCCTTAAGCCAAAGTTATTCCAGATGAGTCCACTATATCTACCTATATGCGGTATTAGTCTACCGTTTCAAGTAAATTTGCATGTGCCAACTCTAAAAATTTAAATGAACATCTATTTTGTGTGTCTGTACCGCTCATGGAGCGATAGGGGTGGTAACTATCTTCCATGCTAAGCGGGTTATTCTCATGATGAGTGTTTATTCACTCGTCCTTGCACGAGTGGGCCTGGTAATTGGGATGCCCAGTCCCATGATCAAAATTACAATAATAATTAAACAAAATTCCCCCGTACTGTTGTTGGTATGGAGGGAACCCAAGGATTCACCTAGCCATGGCTTGTGTTTGTTGGTGGAGGGGGAGTAAACTTTACTTTTACAGCTTGGGAACCGCCGCTAATGTGTTTAGCATGGAAGATATTGAAAACACTTGGTCGTAACATTGACAGGAAAGGTATACCTCCCAAAGTTATATTTGTCTCTGACTTAAGCTTTGAGCTTTGGCACCTCTGCGAATCCCTGCTTCCCTCTGAAAAAAGGGCCTATCCATTTACTTTTATGATATTTTACTTTTGTTATTGAGTCACCTTCTCAAACAAGCACTAGTCCTGAGAGCACTATTGTCATTCTCATGCATTGTGTATAGTTAATGTTGTGTGCATCATGACTGGATCTCTTCTACCATGAATTACAATGTTTAGTCGTTGCTTGAATTTTGGAGGTGCTCTACATTTATGTTTTGCGGTCTCATAAAGGACTAGCGAGATACCAATGTTGTCATATTATATCATGATTGTTTTGACAAAGTGTTGGCATTTGAAATATTTTATTATTGTTTGCTAGTTGATTATGCCATTGATATGAGAGAATATAATTTCTGGAGTTATCATTTGCATGGTTAGTTATAATCTTTGCTGAAAACCTGGGTATTATTTAAGCATATATATGGACACAAGAACAAAAGAGTTCATAAAAGTTTTTCTTTGTCACTTTCAGTCTGTCAACTGAATTGCTTGAGGACAAGCAATGAGTTAAGCTTGGTGGAGTTGATACATCTCTATTGTATCTACTTTTCTAAACACTTTTGCTCTTGTTTTGGACTCTAATTTGCATGATTTGAATGAACCTAAGACAGACTGACGCTGTTTTCAGCAGAACTACCATGGTGTTGATTTTGTGCAAAAATAAAAGTTCTCAGAATTGAACGAAACTTTTTGGAGAATTATTTTGGAATAAAACAATAATACTGGAACCAAGACCCTCAAGGCTCCACTGACCGTAACTCCAACTCTATAAATTCCTATTCTCTGAGAAAAAATAGGAGAGGAAGTTTCATCATGTTTTATGATACAGAGCCGCTACCACCTCCTGGTCTTCATCGGGAGGCTAGATCTGGAGTCCATTCGGGGCTCAGGAGAGGGGGATCTTCTGTCTTCATCATCATTAACCATCCTCCATCACCAATTTCATGATGCTCATTGCCGGGAGTGAGTAATTCCTTTGTAGGCTTGGTGGACGGTGATGCGTTGGATAATTTTCATCATGTAATCGAGTTAGTTTTGTTAGGGCTTGATCCCTAGTATCCACTATGATCCAAGATTGATGTTGCTATGACTTTGTTGTGCTTAATGCTTGTCACTAGGGCCCGAGTGTCATGATTTCAGATCTGAACCATTTATGACCAATATATTTGTGTTCTTGATCCTACCATGCAAGTTATACGCTCCTATTACGTGTTATGATTCGCATACCCCAAGGTGACAATAATTGTGATTCTTTTCGGTGATTACTGTAATTTGGGGAGTTCATGCATTCACTATGTGTTAATGCTTTGTTTCAGTTCTCTATTGAAAAGAGGCCTCAATATCACTTAGTTTCCTTATGGATCCCGCTGCCACGGGAGGGTAAGTTAAAAGATGTCATGCAAGTTCTTTTCCATAAGCACGTATGACTATTTATAGAATACATGCCTACATTACATTGATGAATTGGAGCTAGTTCTGTGTCGCCCTAGGTTATGTCTATTATATGATGAATATTATCCAATGTTATCACCGATCCAATGCCTACGAGCTTTTCACATATTGAACTTTGCTAAGTTACTACTGTTGCTGCTACTATTTCAATTGCTATAAAACTATTATAGTTACTGTTACCGATACTATTGCTATTGCTACTATTGCTACTAAATTATCATACTACTGTGCTACTGATCACTCTAGTGTAGATATTTAGTCCCCAGGTGTGCTTGAATTGACAACTCAACTGCTAATACTTACAAGTATTCTTTGGCTCCCCTTTTGTCGAATCAATAAATTTGGGTTGAATACTCTACCCTCAAAAACTGTTGCGATCCCCTATACTTGTGGGTTATCACTAGCCTAGCTATATATTATCTGAATTTGCAATATGGACAATTAATATGCAAATGCGCGTGGACATCGGTGATGATCGCCATGTCGAAAACATGGACATCCTTTACTCTACCGGGCACACGCTTAAACTGAATGGATTGTGTACGATACTAATACTTTCCATGAAAATTTAAGAACTTGGCTAACATTTGACATATAGTGGTGACACTATTCAACAAAAGGCGGATCTTGGTAACATGATACTTAAAAATTCCGAACTTCACAATTTTGACAACCATATGGTCCATATCTACATACTTAACATAGTAACAACTAGCACATTTTAAGAGGTTGAGGGCCGACAACCACAACTATCCGCTAGAAGCAGCTTGATCACGGCGACTCGGCATGTCATCAATGTAAAGGAAGAATCCTCCTGTGCCTTGGTAGAGCATGAGTGGAATAGTGTCTCCAATTTTCCAATGTGGATGCATTGCCATGACAAGCGAGAACTTGTTAATTTGAATGGTTCCATTTCTACTAGAAATGCAGTACCATGCAATCACTTTGGCATTATTAGCTGGCACAAGTGTAATTCGACCATGCTGAGAAATTGATTCAGGAATAGCTGCAGCGGGCAATTTCTGTTGCAATGTAGAATAAAAACCAATTGTAGCATACCGTTGAAGCTATATATAGTTTATGAACATCAACATAAAAATAAGACTTTGTACCAGCATTTTGTGCACACAATTGGTCTTGTTCAATGTGTGCACTAGAGGTAGAATTAATTCCATCCAAAATCTAGTGTTCATACGTTATGCTATCTCTGTCGGATTATCAACAAATTTTATGACATGCTTCAAGTCTTCCATGTGAAATTTGGTACGTCAAGTAACATACAGATCATTAACTATGCATCCAACATATCCTGCTTAAAAGGTAGAAAGGTATTATTTATTCAGAATATGGCAAAAGAATAGTGGTCATAAATTGGTAAACAGAATTAGTTATTGTCTATGAACATAGTCAGAAAATAAAATCACAATTGATTGGTTAAATAGTGATCAGTTAGTCAGAACAAATACCCCGATTTTGCTAAGTAGTATAACAACATGGAGAAAGTTGAAAGAACACTAACCTCGTTCTTACTATGATCGACTGATGATGTTGGGGAAGTAAACATCCATGTTAATTAGACCAGGTTGGGGTGCACGCATTAGAATTTTATTGCCAGCTTTCAGTTCATAAAACTTAGAAATTTTTCTCCAAAGGTCCGCATCAAATTAGGAGTGACCATCTTTATCAAGTTTTACCCTAACTATCATTGTAAATCCATGATGTGTTGTCAATATGACATCTATGGAGTCATCAACAAAGTAAATCCCAAGATTTCCTTCTACTCGTATTCTTGCAAAGTAAGGGATGTACTACTTGAAACAAAAATTAAGATTGTTAATTAAATATATTGAAACAATAGAGCAACATGCAAATATGGGAGTAATTGAGAGATCAAAATAATATATAGCAGAAAGCAAAGTACAAAAATATATAATTAAAAATAAATAATGTAACAAAAAGATTTGATGCATATATGAGAGTAACTGAATGAACAATACATCATTAATTTGCCTAGTTTAGAAAAAAAACGTCTTCAACGTCTAGGCTGCATGTGGCACCGTACCTTTTATCCAAATGTAGCACTATACGGTATATGTATATATATATGTATGTATGTATGTGTGTGTGTGTATATATATATTCATAAATTTAGGCCATGCCGGCCGTGGTAGGGTGAGATTGAACATATCGAGGGGTCCCTGAAGTCATCTAGAATGGTGAGATAGAACTTCATTTCTGACTGGACACGACCACCCTTGCCTGATTTGTGCTTGCACTGTGGACACTTGAATGAAAACCCTCGTATCAGCTAGAAGAAAAATGAATCCATGGCGATTTCTGCCGGTTGATTAACAGCGATGGGCGGACTATGATATGAATATTTTGCTAAATTAATTACCTTCTCCATGAGAAAAATCCCTAGCCTAATCACGCAGAAATACCTAATCGACAAGAGTTCAGAAAGTCGGTGCAGGTCAATGCAGATAGGCGGCAGCAAGCGATAGGGCCAAAATCCTATGTCGTTTGGAGCGTGACGTCCGCCCGCCGCCTACAATCGTCGAGCTTAAGTGTGGCTGCCGCGATAGATGTTGATGAGGTGCAGAGTTGCAGAGGAGTACACTTGAGTGGGTGGGCACAAAGTGGGCAAGGGGTGAGGGTTTTCTTTTCCCTTTTGAATGCGTGGTTGAACGCACACGTTTCGCATAGGTGACAAAGATGAACCGTGTGAGACAGTAAATCACCGAGATTGAAGGGGAATCCAAATTTCCTTCCTCGTTTGCCATTCAGTTTTTTCTACGATCAACATACCCCCTCTAATGCAACGTGTTCAAATTTGGCATTTTTCCGGGGTCATTTACCATATTTAGACGATTATGTGCCTTGTCTAGGCATTAATGCACATAATTCGAATTCAAACAACCGGTGCATGAAAAAGTGCACAAAAAATGGTCTGGAAACCATGATCGTGATATTTAGTAAATTCTCATGCCTTTTACAAGGAATGGGCAGAGATCTCAAGGATATGTGTGGCAAGAGTCAACCACAAACGTGTCGTTTATTGGTTTTTCAACTATAGAAAAATGAAAGACATGGTTGAAATACATGACTCCTGGCATGGTGCCATGGTATGGCCTCACCATGCCCTAGTAAAAATTTGAGATGGTTTCATGCACTCTTCATAAGTCGAACCATCACCAAGGAAGTTTCATGGTTTCGAGAGGGAAATCGCCAAGATTAAAGGGGAATCCAAATTTCCGCCATCTTTGTCCTTGAGTTTTTTCTACGATGAACATACACCCTCCACATCATCGTGTTCAAATTTGGCAATTTTCCGGGGTCATTTACCCTATTTAGGAGATTATGTGCATTTTCTAGGCATTGATGCACATAATTAAAATTCAAATAATCAGTGCATGAGAAAGTGCACAAAAACGACCTGGAAAACCATGCTCGTGGTATGTAGTAAATTCTCATGCCTCTTACAAGGAATGGGCAGAGTTTTCAAGGATATGTGTGGCAAAAGTCAACCACAAACGTGTCATTTATTGGTTTTTTCAACTATAGAAAAATGAAATACATGCTTGAAAAACATGACACCTGGCATGGTGCCATGGTTTGGTCTCACCATGCCCTGGTAAAAATCCGAGAAGGGTTGGCTTATGTCGTTAAGCACACTCTTCATAAATCGAACCATCACAGAGGAAGTTTCATGGTTTCGAGAGGGAAATCACCAAGCTTGAAAGGGAATCCAAATTTCCCTCATCCTTTGTCCATGAGTTTTTTTCTCTGATGAACATACACCCTACACATCACCGTGTTCAAATTTGGCACTTTTCCGGGCTCATTTACCATATTTAGGCGATTGTGTGCATTTTCTAGGCATTGGTGCACAAAATTCAAAATTCAAACAATCGATGAATGAAAAGTGCTAAAACAGCTTGGAAAACCATGCTTGTGGTATTTAGTAAATTCTCATGCCTTTTACAAGGAATGGGAAGAGATCTCAGGGATATGTGTGGCAAGAGGCAACCAAAATCTTGTCGTTTATTGATTTTTTAACTATAAAAATGAAAGACATGCTTGAGAAACATGACCCCTAGCAAGGTGCCATTGTATGGCCTCACCATGCCCTAGTAAAAATATGAGATGGGTTGGCATATGTCATCATGCACACGCTTCATAAATCGAACCATCGCCAAGGAAGTTTCATTGTTTCGAGAGGGAAATCGCCAAGATTAAAGGGGAATCCAAATTCCTTCGTCCTTTGTCCTTAAGTTTTTTTCTACGATGAACATACAGCTACACATCACTGTGTTCAAAATTGGCACTTTTCCGGGCTCATTTACCATATCTAGGTGATTATGTGCATTTTCTAGGTATTGATGCACATGATTGTAATTCAAATAATTGGTGCATGAGAAAGTGCACAAAAACAGCCTGGAAAACCATGCTCGTGGTATGTAGTAAATTCACATGCCTCTTACCAGGAATGGACATAGTTTTCAAGGATATGTGTGGCAAGAGTCAACCGCAAATGTGTCATTTATTGGTTTTTCAACTATAGAAAATTGAAATACATGCTTGAAAAACATGACACCTGGCATGGTGCCATGGTATGGCCTCACCATGCCCTGGTAAAAATCCGAGAAGGTTTGGCTTATGTCGTCAATCATGCTCTTCATAAATCGAATCGTCATCGAGAAAGTTTCATGGTTTCGAGAGGGAAATCACCAAGATTGAAGGGGAATCCAAATTTCCTTCATCCTTTGCCCATGAGTTTTTTCTCTGATGAACATACACCCTACACATCACCGTGTTCAAATTTGGCACTTTTCCGAGCTCATTTAATTTCAAACAATCGATGCATGAAAAAGTGCTAAAAACAACCTGGAAAACCATGCTCGTGGTATTTAGTAAATTCTCATGCCTTTTACAAGGAATGGGAAGAGATCTCAAGGATATGTGTGGCAAGAGTCAACCAAAAACTTGTCATTTATTGATTATTCAACTATAAAAAAATGAAAGACGTGCTTGAAAAAAATGACGCCTAGCAAGGTGTCGTTGCATGGCCTCACCATGCCCTAGTAAAATTTTGAGATGGGTTGGCTTATGTCATCATGCACACTCTTCATAAATCGAACCATCACCGAGGAAGTTTGATGTTTCGAGAAGGAAATCACCAAGATTAAAGGGGAATACAAATTCCTTCATCTTTTGTCCTTGAATTTTTTTTCTACGATGAACATACACCTGCACATCACCGTGTTCAAATTTGGCACTTTTCCGGTCTCATTTACCATATTTAGGCGATTATGTGCATTTTCTAGGCATTAATGCACAAAATTCAAATTCAAATAATCAGTGCATGAGAAAGTGCACAAAAACGGCCTGAAAAACCATGCTCGTGGTATTTAGTAAATTCTCATGCTTTACAAGGAATGGGCAAAGATTTCAAGGATATGTGTGGCAAGGGTCAATCACAAATGTGTCATTTATTGGTTTTTCAACTATAGAAAAATGAAATACATGCTTGAAAACATGACGCCTGGCATGGTGTCATGGTATGGCCTCACCATGCTCTGGTAAAAATCTGAGAAGGTTTGGCTTATGTCATCATGCACGCTCTCCATAAATTGAACCATCATCGAGGAAGTTTCATGGTTTCGAAAGGGAAATCACCAAGATTGAAGGGGAATCCAAATTTCGTTTGTACTTTGTCCTTGGGTTTTTTTCTACTGTCGGTGCAACAGACCCTGGATATCTTGCCCAGACTGTGCACAGGCACGTGAGCAAGATTATGGCACCAGGCCATGCCAAGTGCAGGAGACCAAGATCTTTGAGGGGCCAACATGCATATCAAGAGGACCAAGGCCAAGCTGGAGAAGTAAGATACCACCAGGAGAAATGCCTCCCTTGTCGGGCAGACGAGCTTGGCAAGGGCAAAGCCACTCCCGGAAGAGAACACCCAAGATGTCCTGGCAGGGCCTATCGAGACTCATGGAGGCAAGAAACACCTCACCAACCACTCCACCGCAACCCACATTGTCAATCAGTGCGGTGTCAAGCCGCAAAGTGATTAAGTGGCAGCCATTCGCCACATGGCAGCCTCTTTCTACAGGAATACCTACAGACGACACCCGTCCTGCGACGTGTCAAGCAAGTAGGCGTGGAGCTAGCAAATTATCCCGACAAGGCTTACGAGCGAGCAACGATGTGACGTTGAGCGGCGCATTTAATGTGCTTTGTCAGCTTGTAGAGTTAGCTATGATAGCTCTGTTTGCTATCTTATTAGGTCATAATGACTAATTTGCCATTGTGGTGACCCCTTGATCTATAAAAGGAGGCCCGTGGCAACCGTAGAAAGGGTTGGAAAGTTGAACACCCACATGCTCATACGCGCCTAGTGTTTTGGATGACGCAAGATATATTATCAACGTAATGTTTGAGTAAGGATGTCGAGACCGCCGGAGACTCCGCCTTCGCTGCGGTGGACGGCGACATTCTCTACTGCATCCTTCAACGGTAGGCAAGACTAGTGTCTTGGGATCCTCTGGCTCAATCGCCCCCACAACTTCCTCTTCCTAAGGAATGTCAATGGCAAGGTCGAGGAAGGAAGGTTGCTTCGCGATGGGGAATGGGTCGCGTCGGGGTCCGAGATGGTACTGCTCGACCGCATCATGCATGTTGGTCACCGCATGCACCCGGATCGGCGCTGGCTCACCCTTGTGTTGGGTGGTCTATCGCCCAAGGCTCTCTCTCCGGCATCGACTTTGCAAAGGTCGGGATCACGGTTCAAGGTTCTGCTCGTCGAAGGGGACGAACCGGGAGTGGATGTGGAGGCGGATTGCTTGGTGTTGGCGAGTCAGGTTGCGGATGCGGCTCTCTCCGGTGCTGAGTGTGACGAAGGTGGGCAATGGTCTACTGTGAAATCCAGGAGGAGGAAGACGAAGGAGGAGATTGCAGAAGTATTCTGTGCAGATATCGGGTATCCCACAATGGCGTCGCGTTTTTGGGAGCGAGGCTCGTCGTCAACCTCGTCCCAGTCCAGGCACGTGAGAGATAGTCCAGTTCCTTCTAATGTCCAATGTTTTGGTCACAGGTCTTCACCGGAGTGCCACACTATCAGGCCGCCGGCGCGGCCGGCCTCTCGTGGAGTGCAGATTCGCCCATGGGAGGGCCCACTGCCGAGGCCGCGACCTCTGCTTCTGGTGGCGCTTGCTGACTTCCTCCCGAAATCGACGTCGGCGGCAGTGGTTGATCGACCGGCGCTGATTGCGGATCAAGATGGAGACAGGATTCAAAATCAAATTGCACCACCATGTGAGGATAGGCCCAAGGTGTTGGACGTGCCAAAACCGGTCTTGCGCCTCGGCCGTACAATGCGATGGATCGATCTAACAAGGAGACCATCAGGAATACGTAACCCTACTGTCGGTGTCAAAACCGGCGGATCTCGGGTAGGGGGTCCCAAGCGGTGCGTCTTAGGATCAATGGTAACAGGAGGCAAGGGGCACAATGTTTACCCAGGTTCGGGCCCTCTCGATGGAGGAAAAACCCTACTCCTGCTTGATTAATATTGATGATATGGGTAGTACAAGAGTTGATCTACCACGAGATCAGAGAGGCTAAACCCTAGAAGCTAGACTATGGTATGATTGTTGTTGTATATGTCTATCGACTAGCCTGGCCCCGGTTTATATAATGCACGAGAGGCCTAGGATAACAAGAGTCCTAGCCGAATACGCCGGTGGGGGAGGAGTCCTTGTCTTGATCGCCAAGTCTTGTGGAATCTTCCTTGTATGCGGCAACTGTCCGGACTGGCCCATGAGTATACGGCCATGGGGATCCTCGGCCCAATCCAACTGATCGGGAGATGACGTGGTGAGTACCCACTAGTCCAGGACACCGTCAGTAGCCCCCTGAACCGGTCTTCAAGTTGGGGACGCTCCTCGATTCTTCCGAACTGTTCTTCATCTTCGGTCGTCGGTCTTGAAAACTGGTTCAACAAATCTTCTCATCTTCGATCTTGAGGATCACCGAAATGCATTCGACGAGTTTACACGTCGGGTATCCGAGGAGCCCCTTTAAGTTTACGGCCTTTATCAATGCCTTGTTATTTTTATGCCATGCCTCGGGTTTGAAGTTGTTCCCGGGCGGCAACGTCCTCTTGCGTCCGAGCTCCAACGCCGGACTACATTCGAGGTATCTTTTGCAGCCGAGCACCAATGCCGGACTGCTTCCCGGCTCTAACGCTAGAATGTATCCGAGCTCCAACACCGGACTATGTATCCGAGCTCCAACGCCGGACTGTATCCGAGCTCCAACGCCGGACTATGTATCCGAGCTCCAACGCCGGACTATATCCGAGGTGTCGTAAATCACCTTGGTTCAAAGAAGTTTGAAGGAGTTTAGCCGAGCTTAATGCCGGAAATGCCCTCTATGGAGCCAGCCACTAGCGCCCGAGCTTTATGCTGGACTGCTTCCGAGGTGGTGCACCTCCCCGAATGTGGGTCGATTTTTGTCAATATTTTTTATTGATGCAATTTATTCTCTGACGAGATATATAGCCAGTACCCCTCAAGGTGTGTATCGGTCTAAAACCCGAGATGCACCTGAAGGATGACATAAGACCGCTGATCCCAGTAACCACTGAGACTCGGGTTGATTTGTAAAATCGGCCTGAGGATCAAGTCCTAGCTTGGCAGAATACTTCGGGACACAAAAGCCGGCGTGCTCAGTCCTCGAGACTCAGGTTGGGTGCGGCCGACCAACTTGAAGATCAAAATCTCCTCGGAAACTGTATTGCACTTAAAATTTTCTGCATAGAACAGGCAATGCAGTAGCCCCCGAGACACTGGTCGGGTGGCAACACCAGATCAAGGGATTGATGTGCCCCTTTAATATTTGTAAATAATAAGCCCGAAGCCCAGTAGCTCCCGAGCCTTAACGCGGGCACGGGAGGCCGAATTAAGGATCGATATCCATAGTAAAATCACAAATTATGTGTAATGACTCTATGTATCCAAGTACTTTACGTCATTAATGCTCAGATCCGCATTGTACAAAACTTTGTTGACCGACCATCGGCTTCCACCTCCTCGGCCAATAGCCGAGGAGTGTTTGTCCTACTTTATAAAGCCTTTATGAGGGCAAAGATTTACAACAAACAAGGCAATCTGGCCATACGGTTTTATAAACAAAGGTACGCGGAGAGACATGTTATATTACTGTTTAACAGAAGAAATGCCTTCCAAAGAAAATAGTCCCGCTATCGGTTCCTTTCTTTGGGTTGTTATGCTAAGCATGATCATGAAACCTCAGCTCCAATGTAAGAGCAAAATAGCGAGGATTTAGTTTGGGAGGCCAGTTAATAGCCCCCGGTAGTGTTCGGTGATAGTCGAGGTCAAGCCGTAAACACTTCGGCCATTGTTACGAATGGCCCGTCGTTTAACACCGTCATCGGATCGCCGACCAGTTTACGCTTATTGCGATAGTCAGTTTTCGGCTTTCTCCACTGAGGTGCTTAACCATGTAAGCTGGAAGCACAATCGCAGTGGTTCTCCCTTTGCACACCTAGCCGAACAAAGCGGAACATAGGAGGCAAGCGCAGGAGCCGGGCAACCCAACTATTAACCGAAGACACAATTCGAAACCGATGCATATATAGCAATATCCGAGAATGTTTTTGTCGAATCTCTAAAGGTGTCCGGCGTTGCACTGCGAGACTTGTGCTGAAAACACACAAATAGTTTAAAAGTGCCATGGGCTCAAAAAGCCAAAAAACTTATTCAAAATGTTAATGTCCGAACTAGATCAAGTGTTCGGTGCCAATCCGAAAATTGGACTTTAGAAAAAAAAGGTGCTTCTGCCGTGCTTTAACATGACACATCCTATCTCAAAACTTCAAGCGGGTCAGCCTACTGCTTCAACCTCCTATCCCGAAGGCGGAGTACTTCTTACTAGGCCAGTTTAGCAAACTAAACTCTAGCGGCTTTGAGAGATAAATTAGGCTCCCCGGCTAATGACCGCACACTTGTGTCGAAAAAAGGAGTGATAAATAATAAAAATCTTTGCAACGACTAAGAAGAAAAACACTTATCATAAAATGGCTCATATAAATTTAAGAGCCCCCAAGTGACTTGGGTAAAAGAATGATTGCATGTACCGAAGTACTTATATCATATCTATGTTCAACCGAACTTTAAACGCGTCTTAACCGACCGTCGGCTTCTCCCTCTTCGGTCAAGGACCGGAAAGTGTTATATACTCCATCTCTCGAGAATATCGACGGTGTTACCAATAACCAGGCAATCAGGCCATAAGGCTGTAACAGACAAAGCGAGCTCAGGGAACTTATGCTATATTACTGCGAAGAGTAAGAAGCATCTTCGAAGAAAATAGTACCCCCACCGATACCTTTCTTCGGTGCTCATTGTTATTATGAGACTTGTGCAATAGATTTTTTGTACTCATGAGTTCTGTTGTGTGCCTACCATGATTGAAAACAACAAGAGCGCTAGCTTTCGGCTTCACCCAGTCTGAGGTCCGGCTCGGGTGACCCGATCGTGATAATCGCACAGGTGCTCCCTTTACTCCCTAGCCGAATAATCGGGAACGTAGGGGTAAGCACAGGAGCCAGGCAACCCAGCTTGCAAATCGCTTAAGTCAATATGGTGCATATTGTGGCGTAATACACGAACAAGGAACGAAGCCGTACAAGTATAACCATATGCAAGGGGAAAAAGCTTCATGAAGGAAGCCCCCAAGTAAACGGGGTATTTGAATTTGCGCGTCACAAACAAAGTTTGGACAAGGAAATTTTTACAAGCAACTTTTTTCCAAAAAAGTATAATGCTTGGCCGAGCCGAACACAAGTTAAAAATTTAAAACTTTGAGCATGAAGACAACTTAGCTGGTTAATGTGTTCGGTATTGATGACGCGGTCTGAGCTTGATGCGGGACAAGGTTCCATCCCCGAGCCGGTCCCGAGGTGGCGGAGCAAAGAGCTCGGCACTCCGAGGTGGTGACATAGCACGGTCAATGCAGGACGGCAGGGTGATGCCAAAGTCCCCGGCATGGGGTAATGAAGTGTTGACGAAGCCCCCCGTCCAGCCGAGGTGACGCCAAAGGATATAGTCCGGCTGGATCATTTTCCTGTGCACAAAAAATAGTGCAAACCGGAGATAATAGTAAAAAAAATCGTTGCATAACAAATAATTTATGCAAAGTGAGTAATAAAAGAAATATGGCCTGGCGCCAAAGTCAATGTCGATGTAGCGTGGCGGCGTGATGCGGTAAAGGCATGGCAAGGCCTGAATTCACAGGTCGGTTCGAGTTCCGGATACGGCGTTCGCCGGACTATATATGGAAACTGACCGAACCATCATGTGACCGTTGTTAATGCGGCCACCATTTGAGAGACTTGCGTACATATGACGGACAAACCAGAGTAATAATTCATTGGGAAAAATGAACCCTAACAAGCAAAAAATACTAGGATTAATAGCACTTGGCTTATTTGTTGTAGCAATCCGAAGAAAGGTGATTCCCAAAATTGGGACTCGATCCGCACACCTATCGCCTGATGGGCGATAAAGCAACGGCATGGCGATGCTGGCAAAGGTTGGCTCGCCGAGGCAAAGCCCTCGGTCCGGCTAACGTGACGGAGCTGGTCGGCCAGCAACGCCGAAGTCCCTGGAGTAGGTTGATGAAGAGATGATGAAGCCCCCGGTCCAACAATGCAGGTCATTACATGGTCGATGCCGGCTTGATGAAGTGACCGTGTGGCGATGCAGGGGTGCCCGCTCCGTGTAATTCGTGGGGCGGCGATGTTGGTGACGATTTATCCTTCGCGATGCCGAACTATTGTTCGGCTGGACGAGATGATGATCCAAAGAAACTGAGCTCGGCTCAACAAAGCGACGATGTGTCTAACGTAGGTCGGCCGTCGTGGAGTGATGTTGTCGGGCTGGTTTGACACCGGCGCGACATTGAAGTTCGTATTGCAAGAATACTTTTAATATTACTGGGATGTGTTTGAGAATAAAACACAACACCCCATACGAAAACTTCCTTCAAAAGGGATGTCCGAGATCCCGTTCATAAAGAAGATGAATTCGGGTCGGATTCGTTCTCGCGCAGAAAACAGATCCAAAAAGTGATGCACTAATCGGAAGTTTCCCGGAGTTTGGACGGTCGGATCGAGCTGAATTTTTGGTAGGTGGTAGATATGGGAATTCCGCAGCAAATCAACGGTTGGATCCTCCAAAGGACATCCGAGCTAGATGCTAGATACCACGCCCTAAACTCGTCCGTATTCTCGTCCAGATTCAACAGGGCTCCGGTATATCGGAGATTGTCGGAGATTCCTCCATCGGAACTCGACGAAATTTTGCAGGGTTGTTGTAGACTTAATTCCACATAATTCCACCGAAGTAATCATTTAAGCGACACTCAAGGAGGCGGTGGAGGCGGATACAAGTTTGTTGTCCAGAAAAACAGCACGGTCGCCTGAGGGCAATGTTGACGTTGAGCCCCCGAGCTCCATGGATGACTCCTCCATAATCTTGATAGAGATCGGAGTTGGTGTTGATGAAGGCCTTCATCCGAACATGACGATCGGAGGTAGGGCGCAGTCCTCGGTCAAACCAAGGTGACCAGTCGAGCTGGTGACGAAGAAGCCGACGTTGCAGTTGACCTGCAGTCGAGCCATTGATCCTTTCACTGATCACACAGCGGAACTCTCAATGAAAGCACCAATGTCGGTGTCAAAACCGGCGGATATCGGGTAGGGGGTCCCAAGCAGTGCGTCTTAGGATCAATGGTAACAGGAGGCAAGGGGCACAACGTTTACCCAGGTTCGGGCCCTCTCGATGGAGGTAAAACCCTACTCCTGCTTGATTAATATTGATGATATGGGTAGTACAAGAGTTGATCTACCACGAGATCAGAGAGGCTAAACCCTAGAAGCTAGCCTATGGTATGATTGTTGTTGTATATGTCTATTGACTAGCCTGGCCCCGGTTTATATAATGCACCAGAGGCCTAGGATAACAAGAGTCCTAGCCGAATACGCCGGTGGGGGAGGAGTCCTTGTCTTGATCGCCAAGTCTTGTGGAATCTTCCTTGTATGCGGCAACTGTCCGGACTGACCCATGAGTATACGGCCATGGGGATCCTCAGCCCAATCCAACTGATCGGGAGACGACGTGGTGAGTACCCCCTAGTCCAGGACACCGTCACCTACCGCGTCTGTTGCCTCCACATCATACAACACTACTCGTCCCGAGCCGCTGCCTTCCTTCACCTAAGTGCTGCAGGGAAGATCGTCAACCATGTTCGGCCGTCCGAATCAGCCTCCCAAGGGCCCAGGACAGGCAGCTCCTCTTTCGCCTGCTGCATCAACACCAGGCCGCTCTGCTGGCTTTGGTGCGTCCGCCGGACCATTCCGTTTTGGCGCACCTTCATCCCATGCATCTGGGGCAGCTGCATCAGCCATTCCAATGGCCGCAGATTCGGTGCAAGCTCTGGTAACTTTCAGCGCCGGATACCAGCCAGCACAAGGGGTCTCTCATTGTTCCAAGGGCAAGAGCAAGGGGGGTCGCCGCAATGCCACTGCTGCCACTGCAGTCCCCCCGGCTGCGCTCCCAACGCCCATGTTTCTGCTGGCGGCAGCGCCAGCCGTGCCGGCCCATCAAGTTCAAGGCTCCACGGTTGATGCTTTTGGCTCTACAGCCATGGGTGCTATGGCAGGGCAGCTTGTGAAAGGTAAAAAACCCGGTTTCTAGTGCTTCAAGTGCAGGTGTGACAAGCACATGTCCAAGGACTGCACAGTGGTTCACTACTGTTATATATGTGACAACTACAAGCATCCCCTCCACCGCTGCACTGTACTCAAGCCACCTAGGCCTTGCGCATCGCTCGGTGGACATGGAATACTCAATGCTATGTTTGTTCAGTTGCCGGACTCATTGTTCAAGGAACATCTTGCACCCCCGTCTTTGCCGACAGCTTTGGTTAAGATTTCTGATGGTTCTTCGACTGCCGCTATGGTGGAGGCCGAGGTTGCTAAGATCGTCTCCCTACAGACTTCTTGGAAGTGGGAGGCCATTCCTCATGGGGCTGATTCTTTCTTGGTGTCTTTCCCTTCCATAGAGGTTTTGTAGCGAGTGGCAGCGTTTGAGTACAATGTCAAGTCACATGATGCGAAGATCTCTTTTAGTGAATGGAAAGTCGAGGAGGCTGGATCCCTACATCTATTACAACCAGTTTGGGTTCATGCCACCGGCGTCCCACCCCCTCTCCGCCACTTCCTTAGTATGTGGGCGGTTGGATCCATTATTGGCGCAACACAGGATGTGGACTTGTTATGCTTGCAGGATCATGGTATTGTGTGAATCCAAGTTGTTGTGCATTCTAAAGATCTTTTCGCCAAGCAGGATGGGAGTAATGAAGCTTCAGTCTCCTCTGACGTTTACGTAAAGCTAAATGGGTATGAGTTCCGGTATGTGCTCGAGGAGGATGACTTTGTCCCGGATGCTGACTTCATACCTCATATTTGGGAGTGCCATGATGAACATGACGACGGTGCTAACCGAGATGAGGATATGCCAGACAGGGGTGCTATCAAGAGAGCTACAAACACTCAAAATGATAGTGGCAATACATCGTCAGGGGCTAGATCTGGCACTAATGTGGTGCCTATGCAAACTTCTACTGTTAGTACTATGCAATACCCTGATGCAGTCCTTTCGAGTATGACACATACAGAACACACTGATGGTCAAGACATCCAGAGGACTGTCGAGCTGCAGGGAGTTGTACTCGAGAACATGCAGGCAGGCACGGTTATGTGTGCTGCAAACTCGCTCATGGATGCATATGCATCGAAGAAGCATGCAGCGGCCATGGCTAGCTCCGTGCATGGCCAGCTGGCCGTGGGCACGGTGCATGAGCCCATCGTTCACATGCATGCAGCTCGGGGTGCACCTCCACAACATGCAGCGCATGTAGCAACCCTAGACCCGATGCTCGGGCAGCTAGCTATGGGCACGCCAACAGTGCACGCAACTGCTGCTACCTTGGTTTGCGTGCGAGGTTCCCCGACATTGTCTGAGTCGACTGCACTAGCACGTTCTCCGGTCGTTGTGGTTCCACTCGGTCCAGCAGCGATTTGTGCGCATGGTTCTCCCGCGGCGCCCGTTGCTACCGTTCCGGTTGGACCGTCGACGCGTCCCTCTTCAGCGACATCTAGGACATTACGGACCCTGATGGCGACTATGTCTGGAGGGATTGCTTCGCCTCTCCGACGTAGTAACCGTCATGCCACCTCCGTCGATGGTTCCTCTACGACTGATGAGCACTGATGAGCACTCTCTAGTGATGGCCAAGCCTTGAGAAATTTGGACCCCATGCTAGGTATGTTGTCCGCTCAATCTTTTCTTTCTTTTTCAGATACTCGCATTAATAATAGCTTAAATAATGTTGGTGTATTTATGGGAAAGAATGATAAAGAAATTAAATTGTCGGTTGGGGCACTTAAACACATGGAGATTGACCGTTTAAAGGTTTCTCTGAAGTGTAATAACACCCTACCTAACCCCGAAACTGAGGAGGAGGAGGATGAAGCGGATGCCAAATATGATGGTTCACTAGTCTCCCACTTGGTTGGTGATATTACCGAGGTTGGTTTGGATGATGCAAGATCTGGGTCCATGTTTTCTGACTTCACATCATCTTTGCGGAAATCTAAATCACAATCCTCTAAAAAGAAACAAAAACCGCCGAAGAAGGCGAAAAATTCCACACCAATTCGAATTTTCACATGAGAGGCATGTTTTGGAATAGCAGAGGTCTCTCAGACTTGGCTCAACATAAACACGTCGGTGATTGTGTGCGAGAACACGAATTGGATTTTTTGGCAATTTCTGAGGCTGGTAAATGTGACTTCCGCCCGCACGTCCTCGATCATCTATCTGGTGCTTTCGACTACACATGGCATAGTCTACCAGCTCATGGAAGGTCTGGAGGAATCCTTCTTGGGATACAAACCAGGACAATGGACTTGTTGGCCTTTTTGACTGGTGAATTTCATATCAAATTTCACCTACGAAACAGGACTGGTAATTTTACATGGAGCCTGGTCGCAGTCTATGGGGCTGCCCAAGATGAGCATAAATGCGCTTTCCTTCGTAAACTGGTGAACCTGGCTAAGGATAACCCATACCCAATGCTTATTGGAGGGGATTTTAATATCCTTAGGTACCAGGAACAAAAAAATAATGACCGCTTCAACACTCATTGGCCTTTTCTATTCAATGTTGTGATTGATAGTTTGGACCTTCGAGAGGCTTGTATGTAGGGGCAGCAGTTCACTTGGGCTAATAACCGTTTTGTGCCAATGTACAAGAAGCTCGATAGGGTACTCATGGATACCGAATGGGAGCTAAAATTTCCTATGGTAACCGTACAAGCACTAGAGAGAATCGAGGCATTATGGGATCATGCACCAATCATTCTTGATTCTAATTCTACGAGCCATTCTTCCCACCACCCTTTCAAATTTGAAATGACATGGCTGCACCGGGAAGGTTTTGTAGAAATAATCAAGAAAGTTTGGGAGAAGCCATCCATTGGTCGTACACCGATTCAGAGATGGAATTATAAAATAAGGGCCATGAGGCGACACCTCTCCGGATGGGCGAAACACATCAATGGGTTATATAAAAAAATAAAAGCAGCGCCTTTGTACCATCATTGATGACCTCGACAAAATTGCAGAGACCTGCACCTTATCTCAACATGAGATTGAATTGAAAATTCAATCTAATGAGAAGGTTGCTCATCTTTTGCTAGAAGAGGAGATTAAATACTACCAAAGGTCCAAAGCCGACTTCATTCTAATGGGAGTTAGTAATACAAGAGACTTCCAATTGCTCGCCAATGGTCGACATAGGAAGAAATGTATTCGTAGTCTCCAACAGGATGAGAGGCGGATCAAAGGTCGGATGGAGCTCAAAAACTATATCACCAGCTACTACAAATCTCTGTTCGGAGCGTCGAATGAAGGGAATGCCACCCTTGATGAGACCCGAACAGATGATATTCCACAAGTCACGATAGAAGAGAACGATATCCTCACGGCACCTTTCTCAAAAGAGGAGCTGTGAGCGTAGGTGTTCCAAATGGAACACAACAAAGCTCCAGGCCCTGATGGTTTCCCTGCAAAATTCTATCAAAATTTCTGGGATATCATCAAGGTTGACCTTTGGAGTTGTTCAATTGTGTTCATGCCGATCGACTTGACCTATTCACAATAAATTTTGGTGAGATTGTTTTGTTGCCGAAGATTAAGGAGGCTGAACGGATTCAGCAGTTCAGACCCATATGTCTCCTTAATGGCAGCTTCAAGATTTTCACCAAAGTGGCTACGAATAGGTTAAACTTGATAGCTGACCGTGTTATCCGTCCATCTCAAACAACCTTTATGCAAGGACGAAATATACTAGATGGTGTAGTAATCCTGCATGAGATCATCAACAAGATGCACCAAAAAAACATGAGTGGAGTGATATTCAAAATTGACTTTGAAAAGGCATATGACAAGGTCAAGTGGTCTTTCCTTCAACGGGCCCTAAGGATGAAAGGTTTCTCCGTTAAATGGCTCCAGTGGATCCACAATTTTGTAACTGGAGGTAGTGTGGCCATCAAAGTCAATGATGATGTAGGCCATTACTTTCAGACAAAAAAAGACTATGGCAGGGTGACTCCATGTCCCCAATGTTATTTAACATTGTCGCTGACATGTTGGCGATTCTGATTGAGCGCGCCAAGCAGGACGGCCAGATTGCAGGAGTAGTGCCACCCCTTGTGGATGGTGGCCTCTCTATTTTACAATACGCCGATGACACAATTCTTTTTATGGAACATGATCTGGACAAGGCTCGAAACCTGAAACTCTTGCTTTCATCTTGAGAAAATGTTGGGTCTCAAAATAAACTTCCATAGAAGCAAATTGTTCTGCTTTGGAGAAGCCGTTGAAGCGGCAGGCGATTATGCTGACCTATTTGGTTGTGCACATGGCCAATTCCTGATTAAATATCTGGGAATACCGATTCATTATCGACACCTCACCATTGCAGAGTGGAAGCATGTAGAGGAGTGTCTAGAGAAATTGTTGAGTAGTTGGAGAGGCAAACTACTCTCAGTTGGAGGACGGTTGATTTTGATTAGCTTTGTCCTCACAAATATGGTTCTCTATATGCTTTCTTTCTTCCAACTCCCAAAAGGGGTCCTACAAAGGCTGGATTATTTTAGATCCAGATTCTTTTGGCAAGGATATGGTGAAAAGAAATATAGGCTGGCCAAATGGAGCGTAGTTTGTAGGCCGAAAGACAAAGGAGGGCTTGGAATTCATGACTTGGAGGTCAAAAATGGGGCTCTACTCAGTAAATGGTTGTTCAAACTTCTTACTAAGGATGGTGTTTGGAAAACCATGCTGGGCAACAAGTATCTAGGTCAAAAGGCAGTGTCCCAGGCATTTTGGAAACCTAGCAATTCACACTTTTGGGCTGGCCTAATGGCGGCAAAGAAACATTTCTTTCGCTTTGGGTCTTTCGCGATAAAGGATGCGTCGGAGATTCATTTTTGGGAAGACATCTAGCTAGGCAATGCCAGTCTCCGAGAACAATATCTAGGCTTATACAACACTGTTTGCGATAAGAATAATACTATTGCACAAGTGCTCAGTTCATCCCCGCCAAATATTTCATTCAGGTGGGATTTGATTGGCCCCCGACTTGTGTCATGGCATAATCTCTTATCCCGACTGGATTCGATTAACCTGACACAAGGCCGGGATGTGTTCCGCTAGAACCTTACTACATCAGGGTCTTTCACTGTAGACTCTATGTATCGTGCGCTCACGCATTCTGAGGTACCACTGAGTAATAACAAGAAAAATTGGAAGTCCAAGATTCCACTAAAAGTGAAAGTTTTCATGTGGTATCTTCATAGGAGAGTTGTGTTAACCAAAGACAATCTCGCACGACGCAACTGGCAAGGGAGTAAGAAGTGTTGTTTTTGCACTCATGACGAGACAATCAAACACCTCCTTTTCCAATGCAAGTTTGCACGTTCTACATGGTCAGTCATCCAAATAGCGTCAAATTTGTATCCGCCCACAAGTGTTGCCAATATTTTTGGTCATTGGTTGAACGGTATTTCAAATAGGTTCAAAACGCTAATGAAGGTGGGAGCGTATGCCTTAATTTGGTCGCTTTAGCTATGTAGAAATGATTTGGTTTTTATTGGAAAAAAGCTTCTCCTCTACAGGTTATTTTTCGGTGTACGCAATTGCTACGTATGTGGTCTATGTTACAACGACAGGAGGACGAACCGTTGTTCAAGGCGGTGTGTATGCGATTGGAGCAGGTGGCTATCGAGGTTTTTTCCTAACATGGGTGGCAACATAACCTTCGGATCGATCCACCACCTCCATCGATATAGGCATAGTGTCGGTCTATAGGGCTCTATTGTTGCCCATTTGTTGGTTTTTTTCCATTAATTTTTATCAGACCTTCATAATGGGCCGTGTGCATCCTAGTTATGCAGAGGCTAGGTGTTACTCATAATGCTTTGTATCCGCTTGATGCTATATTTTGAGATAATAAAGTCGCCCTTTATCGGGAAAAAATCAATCCACCAAAGCAGGACTAGGGTTTTACACCTCGCGGCAGTCCGGACCTGGGTAAATTGCTCGTGTGATCTCTTTCGTGCTGCCCCACGCTCCTCTGCTCTATGCAACATGACATTCCCCTGCCGAACTAGCAAGGGACCCCTGGTCCCATAGGTGGTCGTGGTTTCCCACGACATCTTTGGCGCGTCAGGTAGGGGTATCACTTGTTGAAAGCATGTGCAACACGTCATCTTCATCACCATCTTCTTCTTCTAAGGCGCCATCAACCATGGCACCCAAGAAGAAATCTAGTGTTTCGGCTCGCCCGTCCACCTCAAAGGCTCCGCCGCCCGCAACCACCAATGCTATGGGAGGTGCGGAGGCGTGCGAGGATGTGGACGCTGCCGGGGATGTGGTCGGAGCAGGCGGAACCGTCACCACTTCCCCCGTGGTCGAAGCAGGAGCGGGAGACACTAGGGAGAGCGACATCAGCAAGATCCCGATGCCCATGCTCCACGAGGTATGGGTGAAGAGACACTCCATCCACACTCCTTCCTCTTGCCGACAGGAACAGCCGCAGCGATGGCGCTCGGTCCAGGGCGAACCGCCGCCCTCCGGCCGCCCCCATCATGGGAGTGACTGCAGCGTGTGCGCCTCCCCCAGGGCGAGTCGACCAAGTCATTGCGCCCTACGGAGCTGCTGGTCCTCAGGCGCCTTCGGCACACCACCATGCCATCCATGTGGCCGCCCCGCCACAGCGGGGGCGTGGTACTGTCGCTGCTGGCATCGTCACGAGCCGAGCGATGGTGCAATCTGCATCGTCATCACCCATGGCGAGCATGGCTATGGAGGCCATGGCGCGGGCTCGGCTGCTACTCAAGTTCCCGCCAACGGCTGAGCAGATGGATGAGTGACGTGCCACCATCCAGAGCATGCTCGGTTTCGCCGAGGCTGGGGGCTCGCAGCAAGCTGGCCTGCCACGGCATCCCGAAGCGACAATGATGGCTCATGGTGCTGGCTGTACAGCAGAATCAAGAACCTGATGACGTCTCGATGGCCTCTTCTGACCCTCGAGCACGTCTGGATCGGCAGCAAGCCCCAGAGGACAAGCGAGGGGGAGACGCGTGCGTTGTCGTTGAGCGACGCTGCGATGACCTCCACCGGGCCAATGGGTGCAATGGTCCTGACGTCGATGAGCTTGCGCTCGATATTGGCGGGTGCCTACCATTCGAGGTTGGGTGCCCTGCCTTTACTCATGAATTGCGGCATGTCCGTTGGTCGTCCCTCCGCACGTTCGAGCCAGAGATACCCGAGAAGTATGATGTGAGGCTAAACCCAGTAGAGTGTCTGAGCATCTACACCATCACTGTTCAAGCTGCTGGGGGAAGAGATGAGAAGGTATTTGCCAACTACTTCCCTTTGGCTCTCAAGTCCAACGTGGGGTCCTGGCTGATGCACCTGCCGGAGAACTTCGTTTCATCATGGGTTGACCTTTGCCATGAGTTCATTGGGGCCTTCACTGGTGGCCATCAAAAACCAGACCGGCCCAGCAATTTGCAGCTTCTCCAATAGTAGGAAGGAGAGACTCTCCAGAAGTATTTGCAGAGATTCAGCAGAGTCCACAAGAACATCCCAAACATCCATCCGGCAGCTGTGATATCCGCCTTCCAGTCCAATGTGCGCAATGGTAGGATCAGTTCCAAGATGAACATACGGTTTCCCAAGACTGTGAAGGAGCTTTAAAACCCTAGTGGATAAGTGTGCATGGACGGAGGAGGGAAGGAAGTTACCCGGAGAGGAGGACTGCACCAATGTTGATTCAGAGGATGATGACGAATCCACCAGCCAGAAGAAGAGCAAGAAGCACAATAAGAGGTGCAAGGACAAGGTAGTGATGACTATTGAAGGATCGGGTACACCTAGTACCGGCAAGACAGCCAAGGCCGAAGCCCCCCAGCAAGGAAGCTGTCATGTGCGCTGACTGCCGGGAAGCTGCGGCTGCTGAGAAGGCTGGGAAAGGCGATGTGTCGTATTGGAAGATTCATCGGACCAAGGGCCACGGCCTTCAAGAATGTTATCAGGTTGAGCAGCTTGTCAAGAGGCAAAGATCTGAGTACGAGAAGCGTGACAAGGAAAAGCGTCAGAATGTCGCTGGTGGTAAGAGACGATGCGGTGAAGTAAATCGCCCCAGTAAACCCCTTCGGAACAAAGGAAAACCCACCAGAGGTCAGGATAAGGAAGTATGTGATGATGAGAGTGATGGAGGGGATGAAGAGGAAACCAATGAGCAAGAGTTTCAGAAGGCTACTGATGCCATGTGCATTGACGGGGGGGCATCCTTGCACGCCTCTCACCACCAACTCAAACAGTGGGCACATGACGTCAATGCCGTGGAACCAGCACCAAAGGCCCGGAAACCACTCAAATGGTCACGCACGCCCATCATCTTTGACGAAGAGGATCATCCTGACCGCACCACTCTGGTAGGGTGTTTGCCATTGTTGGTCTCTCCAACAATTCGCAACCTCAAGGTCACTAAGATATTAGTGGACGGCGGGGTCGGGTTGAATCTGATTTCCCCAAAGGTCATCAGCAGACTTCAGATAGCAGAAGAGGAGTTAGAGGTCACCAGCACATTTCAAGGAGTTAATCCCGGCAGGAGTCATCCTAAGGGAAAGATCATGTTACCTGTGACATTTGGAGGGGAGTTGAACTATCAGACTGAAAATATTGTGTTTGATGTGGTTGACCTCCCCTTGTTGTACAATGGGATCCTTGGACGACCAGCCCTGGCTAAATTCATGGTGGCATCCCACTTTGTCTACAACATCTTGAAGATGCCTGGGCCAGTTGGAGTCATTTCCATCCCATCAGATGAGAAGGACGCAATTATTTCCGTGGACAAGATGTACTGGGACACAGTCGTGGCAGAGGTCGTGGCAGCAGCAGTTCCTGCCAAGGAAACCTGAGGAAAGAAGAAGGATAACAAGGACACCAGCAAGGAATCTGAGAAGCATACCTCTCCAGAGTATGCTGCGCCTATTGATGACTTGCCGAAGAGTTCCAACAACAAAAGGACCAAGGTTACTGCTCCACAGCTGAAGAAGGTCCCGGCAGGGCTGGCTGGCATTGATGGTACTTTCACCATCAGCGCCACCCTCAATGACAAATAGGAAAGCGCGCTCTTTGCCTTCCTGCGGGCGAATATCGATGTGTTTGCCTGGCAACCATCTGATATCCTTGGTGTTCCCAGGAAGGTAATCGAGCACCACCTTGCTGTCTGCCCACACGCCAGACCCGTCAAGCAAAAAGTCCGGAAGCAAGCCTTGGAGAGGAAGCAGTTTATTGTAGAGGAGATCAAGAAGCTTGAAGCAGCAGGTTTGGTCAGAGGAGTGCTACATCCCACATGGATAGCAAATCTAATGGTGGTCCGGAAGGCTAACAGGAAATGGAGGCTTTTCATAGACTTCATATATCTCAACAAGGCTTGCCTGAAAGACCCATTTCCCTTGTCGCGCATCGACCGGATCGTGGATTCCACTTCGGGCTGCGATTTGCTTTCCTTCCTGGATGCATATTCTGGGTATTACCAGATCTTCATGTCCAAGGAAGACAAAGAGAAGACCTCGTTAATCACCCCCTTGTGGTACGTATTGTTTTATCCGCATGCCATTCGGATTAAAGAGTGTCGGGTCTACTTTTGCAAGGGCGGTCCAGATTGATTCCAGCCACAGCTGCACAGAAACATTGAAGCTTATATGGATGACATTGTGGTCAATACCAAGGACAGAGCAACTCTTATCCAGGATTTGGAGGAGACGTTTGTAAATCTACACCAGATCAACTTGAAGCTCAACCCAGAGAAGTGTGTGTTTGGCGTTCCTTCCGGCAAGCTACATGTGTTCTTTGTGTCCCATCAGGGGATCAAAGCCAATCCTAACAAGATCAAAGCCATCGAGCAAATCCAAGCATGGAGGACAGTCAAGGATGTGAGGCGTCTGACAGGGTGCATTGTCGCGCTAAGAAGATTCATTTCCAAGTCTGCCGAGCGCGCCCTGCCGTTCTTCAAAATATTGAAGAAGGCATTACCCATGAAGTGGACCCCAGAAGCGGATGCGGCCTTGCAAGAGTTGAAGGCCTACTTATCTTTTGTGCCCACCTTGGTTGCTCCCAAACCACAAGAGCCATTTCTTCTATAATTAGCGGCAACCAACCAAGTGGTTAGCTATGACAGCCTGGTTTTTGCCCTCTCTTCTTTTCCTGATTCTCAGTTGGTTTGAATTTGAAACTTGGAGTTTTGAGTCTTTTCATTTGGACTTAACCACTTGGGTACCCCTTGGATTTCACCCAAGTGCCTCATTTCCCTCTCTAACTATCATTCCCTCTCTGGTTCAACTCAAAATAATATCTTGACTATTTTTCTTTAATGAAAAATATTCATTTTCCCCTCTTAAACCCTAGCTAGCTCAATGTGCTCCAAAGCAACCACAATTTTTCTTGCCCATAAAATTCTGAGAAAAATCCCAATTATTCTTTGAACCCTAGGGCACCTTTATGAGCAAAAATATTTCATCACTTTTTGAAATATTTTTGCTACACAAAATATTTTTTGTTTTGTACAGAAATGGTAGTTTCTACAGCAACTACCATTTTACTTGCTCCATTGTAGCTGGTTTTTCTTGTGCATCACCACCTTAGTAGATGATTGCTAGCCTCCAAAGCCCAGCCCTCAACTCCCAGTGGTTTGACCATAGTAAGCTCTCAAAGTTACTGTCTAGAAACTTACCAGGAGTGTAAAATCATTTCTACTACACCTGAAACCAAACCCAAGCGTGGTAACGTTCAAAACTACCACAAACAACACGCCAGACATGAAGTTCGGGCTTAGGTCGGCCTGAGGTCATACTTCATGCGGTGACCACTTTCGTCTAGGCATGCTGGCATGCAATTGACGTGCTCTGAGTGCCGCCGAGCGCTCTGTTGCGGGCGTGCTCGCTGCCCCGCCTGCCTAAGCGTGCCAAACCGCGCCACCATCATCGTCCGAACCCCCTTAACTCCGCCCTAGCACTCACCGACGCCGGAGCTCGCCACAGCGAGCACGGGCACGATCCGGCAAATGCCACAGTGCACGGCGCACTATGCTCGCCGTCTTCCTCTCGCCCCTGTGCTCGTCCCCGTTCGCCAACAGTTCCCGCATGAGCTGCGTCTTCTTCTTCCCCTCTCGCTGATGTCGTTCGTCATCGGGCGCCGTGGCCAGGTGTCCATCGGCGAAGCCCGATCCCCTCTGGACACTCGGCCATAAATAGCGCCCTCCCCAGCCTCCTCGAGCACCATCCACCACTCCCACACACTCCACGGTCGAGTAGATAGCCGTAGCCCGGCCGGGCAGGCCGCGGGCCGCCGTCCTCGAGCTCGAGCTCACCGGCGATCCCCTCGGGTCGTCTCCAAAGCTCCAACCCCTCCCGGGCCAGGGCAACCCTTCCAGGGCCGCCACTCTCCGGTGGTGCCGTTCCGCCTGGTTGGAGCCCCTGGAGTCGCCTCCTTTCATCGTCGTCTTCGTCTCCGGCGACCCCCGCTCTCTGCCTCCACTGTAGAGGCTGATTCCGGCACCGTCCGACCACCCCTAGCTACTCTACGGGTAGGTGCGCCTCCGTCTCCTCTCTCATCCCTCCCTCTTGTTTTGGCCAAGGAGCCCTCGCCGCTGGCGTACGCTCCGGTGAATCCGCACCGTCCTCTGTTTCCCTCTCCCCCTCCACCTCACCTGACTAGCGGGGACCGCTAGTCAGCCACTCAGTACACGCGCGAAGCAGTACGATTGGTGGCGCCTGGAGACTTTACGCCTTCAACGTCAC